>NW_027314758.1:1514714-1878322 GCF_023375885.2 Dermacentor andersoni
ATGGTGGTCTCGCAACCCAGAGGTCGGTGGTTCGAATCCGCAGCCTGATAAGCAATTTCTATTTTTTCGCGCGGTAACACCGACACCAGTGAGGCAATACAAGCTTCTGTTAAAAAGGTCACAAATGGTTGCATCTTATGCCAGTTCCTGTTCATGTGGACATTCAGTGTTATTTTTCACTGTCAGAAGATGTATCCTTGAAGAAAAAAGGGGAGGGGGGCCAACAAAGTATAAACACTAAAGAAGCAACGTCGACGTACATGGTAGTTGAAATAAATCGATGATTATATGTTGATTATGCTGTCATGTACGACGCACAAATTGTGAGATGGATCTGGTGAGCTTCAAGCTCACCTGTCAGCACTCTCATTGGCCTGTTGAGCATGTGTAGCGTTGGTAAGATTAGCATTTCCTCTCTTCAGCGTTGACTGCTGCATTGTGGCGTGGTGGAGCACTGCCATTACGAATCCCCTCACAAACTATGAGCTACCAAGCTGCACTAAGACCAGTGCACCAGTTTCACGTCTGTGCGCACTCAAGGATGACAGCCCGCTTTGCATGCGAACTCAGATGTGCATACATACAAATTCTTGATTACGTCTCTCATTGTACTGTTACACTAAGGTACGTTTTAATACTGCATAAAATTACTGCTTAATTTGCACATCACATAGCATTAATTATAAAAAATTCAGCATGTGCATATTATAGCCGGCTATAAAGAAAAAAGTTACAGAGCTCCTTCCAACATATCATGCTATGTTTCGCAAGCTGTTCCAACAATGAAATAGATGATTGCACAATGGTGGCCGCTTTTCATAAGTTAGCTTCGCTGGAATACATCTGTGTTAGTGGCAAAGCATACGAATTTGGTTTCGTGTCTTGGTGAACTGTGCAAGCTATTTCCGGCCCAAATTTCTTTTTAAAGAGTTGCACACATTCATCATCATCATCATCATCATCCTATTTTAAAGTTCAATGCAGAATGAAGGTGCCTCCCTGCAATCTTCAATTATCATTGTCTTGCACTAGCTGATGCGAACTTGTGCTTTCAAATTTCATCATCTCACCTAGTTTTCTGTCATCCTTGACAGAACTTCCCTTCCCTTGGCACCCATTCTGCAACTCTAATGGTCCACTGGTTATCTACCCTATGCATTACATGGCCTGCCCAGCTTCATTTTTTCCTCTTAATGTCTACTAGAATATCCCACACTGCTCTCTTCCTGTCTCATTGTCATTTATCATTGCATTGCTCTTTGTACGGCCCTTAACATGTTCTCGAGATTCTTCGTTAACCTCCAGGCTTATGTGCCATACTGCATGCTTAGAAGAACAACGTGTCTACCAAGTTGACATTTTCAAATTCCCTGATTTTTTCAGGTTTCACAGAACTTTGTTTTATGTCAAGATGGGCTGACACCATGTCACCTGATGCTGTCACTCTCTGGTAAGCATGTTAAAAAAATAAAAACAATCCAGTTTGAACAGTAAGGAGTAGTGTTTATTTTATTCAAAATAGAAAACTGAAAAGAGGGGTTTGTAAAATGCACAGCTACTAAAATATCTTCGAAAGAAACTCGGTGCCCTTTTACTCTGTGAAGGATGACCAGCAAAGCTGCGTACGTGGGCCCCTTAATGGTGAACTGCACCTCTACCGCGGGTCGGCCTGGTATTGCACTACCTATGGGATTGGCCCATGTGTGGGGAGTGCTTAAAGCCTGCTTCATCTCCGCCGCAGGTTTGACTGGCATTTCACGACCTTCAGGATCAGCCCACATATGGGGAGTGCTTAATGCTTGCTTCACTTCTGCCTCGGGTTGGCCTGGTATTGCACTTTCTTCAGGATCGGCCCACCGTATGAAAAATTGTTGGTCTATGCGCGGATGCGATCTGCCAGATCCTCACCATAGACAGCTTCACTGTAAAAAAAGTGGTCTAGCTCACGGCAAATAGTCAAACATTTTAAAATGCGAATAAAAAGATGCATACAAAAGCAAATAGAGCTATTTGTATCAACTGATAGCAAGCTCATTGGTATCATGCCCGAACTTTGTCACATATGAGATTCTCCAAGCAACTGGAAAGTCAACCTCAACTGTCCTGACATACTCTCAGCCTGCGCATAATGCCTCAGTGTTGCATTTCACTGCTTTAAGGGGTTTATTTTGGTTTGGATGTGGGTAACCTGCATCTTAGCGTCAGCCAACACTTTGCTTTTTGAGCGCAAGCTCCTTCAAAGAGGCGGCGGCACAGTTCCTTTCCTGATCATTCCTCAATGCAATGGTCCTTCCTATTCTTGTCCTTGTTACGCTGCGTGTTCGCCCCATGGATGAAGCATCCTTTTGGTCAGTTGTACAGTCCGATTTTTCAGACTCCCTAAGGGCCGCTACAATATCCGAAAAAAAAAATGAATGCATGTCTTTTACTGCCCTTAAAGGGATAGTGAATAAAAAATTTGTCGCCGAGATTTCTGTCTCCAGTGATAGCTGTCGCACCGAGAGCGACCAAAACAACACTCTTTCTGAGGAGAAATGAGCGAAAAGTAATTATTTTAGTGAATATTTCTCAAATCACAGCACCTACCGGCCTCCACCGAAAGCTCTGGCAAAACCGGATATCACGTCACGCTTACCCACCTCGAGGCCCATTGCGTGCGATCGTCCACACTGAGCGCGCGAAGGGGCGAGTTGACGTTTGCAGCAACGCGCTTTCTTTGTTCGACCGTCCTATTCGTACCGCTTCCCCGTGTGAGCTGTTCGAAAACCTCGTCTTTCATCTCGTGGATTTGTGGTTTGATGTGGGGAGCAGCCGTGTCAACGCCGCAAAATGCCGAGGGTCTGCTGTGTGCATGTGAACACGGCAGGCAGCGGTAGTCATTTTCTCGCGTACTTGTTCACGCTGTAGTTTTGCGCACAGGTGCCGTTTGACCGTAATTTGTCGTTTGTACAACGTTCTGAGCCAGATGTTTGGCCAATTCTGCCAGAATGAATCGCAATCCGCATCGTCTGAAGCGACGGCTGACGAAAAAAAATTCGCCGACACGAGACTGGTGGCGCCATCTCGTGTGCACCAAGGGAAGGAGTGCTCGGCTGCGATGAAACAACGGGACGCTGAAACCGCTGCACATGTACTCGTTCACTCCGTGAATAACAAGACGTTCCCTGCTTACAGAGGCGCATTTCAGTCACTGCACATGCCTGGCTTCAATCCTCACCCGTTGCTTCATCGCATCTATTCTCAAAACAGCTACTTGCGCGCATCAAGCATCTGCCGCGCGAGAGTCGGCAGCCGACTGTTATGCTCACGCCGCCGGCCACACCAACTCCGATGGCGTAGGTACAGGGAGGTCTACACGCGTCAATATCTTCAACGATTTCTACGTTATTTTTTTTTTTTTTGTACAGTGTGTACTCACGGCACCTGTATTGTGCATTGGTGGCTTTCATGTTTTACGCGCTAGCAGCTACCCATCCAAGCGGGCGGAGCAAGCCGCTTTGCGCAGAACGCAGAGTAAATTCCTTACGTCGCCTGACATTGCATAGCCTGAGGCATAAGCGTCCTCGCTCTGTTGAAGTCAAACATGACAAAGAGTTTGCGCGAGTGAATCACGCTGGGCGCACCGCCACGGATGCAACACTGTCAATGAGGCGTGTGCCTCTCGTCTCGCTAATTCATTCGTGACAGGTGCGAGCTTGCGATCCGAGCCGCAGGAACCGCGTTTATATCTGGTTTCCACCTATGATGCCGCTCCTGATCTCTCGAGGCGAACGCGTGTACATGGAATGCACAGTGTAAACACCACTTTGCTGGTCCAGACTCTCTCGGCACCGCGGAGGGGGCTGCTACGGCGGGTCGTCGTCAATTTCGCTTGACGACGCGGACGAGTCGTAGGCATACGCCTTTATCGTTCGTGGTCTTTCAGTAGGCCGCTCATCCAAGTCGGAGTCATAAGTTCCGCTCATGCTATCGCTCTCACTAGAACTTTGCATTTTGCACTGCGCAGCGCAAGGAAAACAAAACTGCGCAGCCGGCCAGCTCGCTCCGCGGTTGCTGAGGGTAGGTGTGACGTCAGATCCGCCGGCTTGTTGTCGGGAGCGCTTTGCGAGTGACGCGGAGGCCGCTCATGGAGAGTTAAAAATAAAGCCATCCGCTCAAAAGTAACCCGAATAATGACTATATACTATAGCAATCGTGTCTTAGGAATGCAATTGTGGGGCTTTCTCTATATTCTTCGATTTTTATTCTGTATCCCTTTAAGGGCCCAAATCGCCACAGGCACGTCCAAAAAAGCTCTGAAGGTCTGCCAGTACACTTATTAGGCATATAGGTGCTTGCACTCTGACAGGAGACGGCAAGTGCACGTGAGTCTAACAATATATGTGCTGCGTCCCATACACTTCACCGCGTAGCATCACTGTGCTGAGGCAAATCTGCCTTTCGAGGACTAGTAATATGCAACGCGCCGTGCTTTACGAGGATTGCAGAGGCAGAGTGGGTACCTTTGCTGACAGCGGTGAATTCTTTCAATGAAAAAGACAGCACTGAATGTCAAGAACCGTAATAGCATACCTAGGCCTAGCGTTCCCGCCATGGTGATTACAGTGGCCAGTGGATCTGCGTGTGAGAGTGTCGGTTCAAGGTGGTGAGATAACACGGCGGTGTTGGCTTTGATTAATGCCATATCAAATCTGCAGTTGCAGCACATTCGGAGTGCGGATCAATGGTGGATATCTCGGCAACAGTGGGGACAAATTACTAGTGATTGAGGACCTTAACCAAAAAAGTGTTAGAGTGGGTTTGAAGATTAATATGCAGAAGACGATGTTGAAGAATTCACATCGCCAGTCAGCCTCTAGAGTCTGTACAGGAGTAAGTCAGTTGCTCGTAAGGGACCCTGATCATGAAAAGGCAATTTACCTAAGAATAAAAATGGGGTGGAATGCATATGGCAGGCATTACCAAATCATGGCTGGGAGCTTACCACTGTCATTGAAAGAAAAAAAATTAAATTATGGGGTTTTACTTGCCAAAACCACTTTCTGATTATGAGGCACGCCGTAGTGGAGGACTCTGGAAATTTCGACCACCTAGGGTTCTTTAACGTGCACCTAAATCTAAGTACACTGGTGTTTTCGCATTTCGCCCCCATCGAAATGCGGCCGCCGTGGCCGGGATTCGATCCCCATCCTCGTGCTCAGCAGCCCAACACCATAGTCACTGAGCAACCACAGCGGGTGTCACTGAAAAGAAAAGTGTACAACTATTGCATTCTACTAGTGCTAACTTATGAGGCACACATTAGAATCGGGTAAATACCGTAATTAAACTTTGTGATATATGGTTCTTGCTTCAAAAGTTTCCTATGGCAAGCATAAATGGGAGTTGTCGACACGCGATCACACGTGTTGAATGCATACATTGTTTCCTAAGCATCGCCGAGCTAGACGTGCTGCCACCAAAGGGGTCGCTGTTGGGTTCACCATAGGGGTCAACAGCGAGTCACTGTTCCAAGTTCAAGTTATCCTGTGAAGGCCAATTTTACAATCAAAATAAGAGATTCGGGACTGTAGAAATGTATGACTGCCGGCCAAGACCTTTGGCCAGGATTGAATTCCCCGGAGTCGAATTAACAGAAGTCGACTGTACCATATGGCAAAGGACTTTGTAGCAAGAATGCATCTCCTACTACACATAGCAGAATATTGGCATGCTGCAGTGCTCAGTGGCTGCAGAACAGTAGACTCCCATAAATTTGATCCCGTCTGAAAGTCCCAGCCGACACACGTGCATTTCTATAGGTCCAAACTTCGGTTATTTTGATACTAAAATAGGCCTTCACCCAATAATTCCAACTTGAGCAGTCAGCATGCATGCTGACCCCTACAGTGAACCCAATAAGCGACCCCTTTGGTGACATACCTCAGAGGACAGTAGATGTGTGAAACAGACTTTATCTCCTGCAGGAAATGCCTATTTTCTGCCTGCCCAGGAGGAGCTCCAAGCAATAATCACAGATCAAAACGTCTGATTGTGGTATTCACCCATTTCTAATGTGCCATCTTTAACAAAACTTTCTTGGCGATTTTCGTATGCTTTGCCGCATAACACGGATGTATTGCGGCGAAGCTGACTTTGGAAAATTGGTTGCAATGTGCAACACATTGGACCCTTGTCCGTTTTTTTAAAAATAAAAATTGTTTGCGCATTTGATTTCTTTCAT
Organism: Dermacentor andersoni; assembly: GCF_023375885.2. Taxonomy (NCBI): domain Eukaryota; kingdom Metazoa; phylum Arthropoda; class Arachnida; order Ixodida; family Ixodidae; genus Dermacentor; species Dermacentor andersoni. Next base: position 1,520,938 of record NW_027314758.1, read on the forward strand.
TTTAGGGGCTTTTGTCCTTTCTATGCTAGTTTACACTTTGGACACACAGACAGCGGGCGTGTGTTTCACTCTGGGGCATGTTAGAATCTGTACGTAAACCATGGCAAATAAATCAGTCATGTGTGTTGGCATTTCTTCTGCATCTTCTTAAATTTGACCCACCAGATAATTCAATCTGTTTCGTCAGTCCCATCAGAGTCGAATTAACGGAATGAAGTCAACTGCATTTTGCTTGCTGCTCAGAAGTATGAGCTTGAATAAATAACATAGCATTACAACACATAGGACATAAAGGAGACAAATGAAGTGCTGCAACATGTGCCAACTTGCCTAAGTTAGCACTATATAAGCTTGAACCCAGATGTGCCAGCTGCATTAAAGTTGTGACAAAATGTAAAATCGCATGTGTTGGAGACTCAGTAGGTTGGCTTTCCTTCTTGAAAAAGTGTTGCAGAGTGCCTGTTAAGGATTCACTGATTGATGCTGTCAAACTGTCAACAAGGCTGCCAAAAAATTATTCTTAATACAACCCTTTCATGGACACAACAAGGTAACAAATTGTTTTGTGTGTGAAGCATTAAGAGTATATTCGTGATCAAATATTGTTCTTAAAAAGTGACCTCAACGAGACAGCACACGAGACTGCACAAGATCTAACTCACCGTGTGAGCCCGGACTCCCTCTCGGCAGGATGGGCAAGCGAGCGCGATCCCCTCGTCACAACGATCTCACCCAGCATTACAAGTTAGTCAAGAGAACCATGCCGCTACCGCACAAAGCACCCAATAAAGCACAAGAAGTCACGTACAGGTGGCTTCAGACAGGCACCTACGCATGCCCGGCCTTCCTGCACAAAATCTTTTCGGACGTGCACCCTCACAATGCGTGTCACTACTGTAAGGATATAGATAGCCTTGATCACATGCTCTGGGCTTGCCCCCTGGTGCCAGGACCACCAAGGAAGAGTGGGACCGAGCTCCACACAGCTCGGACCTTGAAGCACAGCTTTGGGCTGTCCATCGGGCCCGCCACGCGGCGGAGGAGCATGGCCTCTCTGTCCCGACGTGGGAGTGGCGCACTAATCACACGTACCGACGTACGTCAAGAAATTTATTCATCCATCCATCATCAAAGCAGTTGTCAGAAAACATTCTGCAGGGAACAGCTAAAACACTATGCATTTCTCATTATAGTGATATTATGTGTGCGTGAGCTTAATAAATAGATAATTTGCAGGTGTGTGTATGGCAAATTCAGATGCTAACTTCACCAAAGTCATAAAAGCACACAGCACTCTACTTAAAAAGAATCTGAGCATTTGACCACTCTTGTGTCACTAATGTGCACTGTCGTAGCCGTCTTCATTACCAAGCAGAAATACACCCAACAAACTATTTTTCGGACATGCATGAGAATTCGGGTATCCTTGCAACACTGCCACGTACCTCACAGAGGCAATTAATTATAAGCACAGCTGAAATTTCGGATGCTGAAATGCTTTGCCTTCAAAGTGCGGAAGGCACAACCATTGTAGAAAGTGTTGTATAATGCCGGTTTTCAAGTGTCAACTTTGCTGCAATATAGCTTGCTACGGGAAGAGGCTTATGCAATGTATCGTGGTGGAGCATACCAGCAGTGAAAAGGGGCCATTGTAAGATGGCATGATTTACATTTTTTTATTTACACACATACATACTCTCTTCTGTTACAGCACAAGCACCAAGAAGCCTGATAAGTGTTGTGGTTGGTCTACAAAATTACGAAAAATTAAATTATGGGGTCTTACGTGCCAAAACCACTTTCTGATTATGAGGCATGCCGTAGTGTGGGACTCCAGAAATTTCTACCAACTGGGGTTCTTTAACGTGCACCTACAGTAAATTTAAGTGCACGGGTGTTTTCGCCTTTTGCCCCCATTGAAATGCGGCAGCTCTGGCCAAGATTCGATCCTGCGACCTCGTGCTTAGCAGCCCAACACCACAGCCACTAAGCAACTAGGGCGGGTACAAATTAAGTTCCTTGCCTACCCAAACAAAAATGTTTGCAACATGATGTGCGTGGTATACCATCCTTGGGAAGGCAAGCTTAATTGGTTGCTGTTGGCTTTGTGTCTTGCTTCACTCTTGAGCAGCGCTTACTGACTGCACAGTAATAATAAGCTCCACCAAATGGCTAGATTACTTCTGTACTACTCCAAGTGTTCGAAGAAGACTTTTGGAACACGAAGTAGAAAAAAAATTTCTGCTCCTAAACTGCTCCAGAATGTCAACTTTGTGCTTGAAACCCTAAACTGTCTTGACCACCACTGAGGGGTTGATCTTCAACATCACTTATATACTTAAGATAAAATCTTGAGTAACACTTACTGGTTGTCTAAACATTTTGAAATGGTTTCACAGGTTCTATTTAACACTTATATGCACTTTTTAAAACAGTGAATAACGATTTCGGTAACATATTTCAGTATTCTACAGTTGACTTGGAGGATTATGCGCCATCACTGGTCTGCAATTATGGAAGTTTAGAGATAAAAAAATGGGGGCAATAATGCCTACGTTTTACACATCGTCATTGTACAGAACACAACCTATGCAACTTGCTATAAAACTGATTTATATAGTATTTGAAATTACCATAAGAGTATGTAAACAGCTGGGGTTTCATAGTTCTAGGTTCTTGTTATGTTTTAGTCTAGCACCTCCCTTTAAATGGCAGTAAAAGGCATGCATTAATTTTTTTTTTTGGACTGCCTGATTTTCTAAATGTTTTGTTTTTGCTGTCCTCAGGGAACCACCCACCGCCACCAAGAAAAAGCACTTTTGACTGTAGCAGTAATCAGTGATTCGCCTAATTGGCAAACAGTTCAGGATGCCAAACAGCCTCGAGACAGCTGTACCTCTGACAGAAGGCACTAATACACAGTGCAATGCACTGTTTCTGCACTCTAGACTGTGGGATTCTCATCCCGTACCTTGTGTCAAAGGAACGACAATCACAAGGGCATTTATTGCACCTTTCATAGATCAATGCCTGCTAGCCGAGTTGCTATCCACAAAACATGCCGATGGGCGTGCGACAAATCGCGGAAGTCCGACTCACCGCGACCGGATAGCGAGCGAATATGTTCGCCCCTTGCTGGATCCCAGTGCCTGGCCGTTCACGCGTACGGTCATGCGAACGGTGGCTCTTTCGCACAAGGCCTCACGAGACGATCTCGCAGAAGCATGGATCGGCGCATGGATCGGCGCACGTCTGTGCTGCTTGCCGTCCCGAACCAAAGAGGAAACGTGTTCTCCCTTGCGCCCCCAAGTAACCCTGCCATGAGGCGGCGTTAGCAGCGCAACACTCGCGCCATCTCTCGCGTGGCCTGGGGCCCGCGGCGAAGCCGCAATGCAGGAGACGGAAGCTATGCGGGAAAAACAACATATCAGGGGACGTGTGACAGTCGCGCATCCCCGCAAGACAAATGTGATAAGAGCTGTATTATGTGACCTATTATAACTCCGTGGTGACAATACAGACAGGATATGCAGGGCATGTAGCGAAGAGGACAGTAGCAATGGAATGATATCACCAGTGTACAGAGCGCTGAATTCATTCTTGCTCTGTTACTGATAATTGAGAACTCCATCAAATGAAAAATTAAGAGAAATATCATGTGTGAAGGAATACTACTCATCATATCTATTGCAATTATTCTCGGACAGCATTCCCTCTTTCTTGCTTTTATTATTAATGCATTTATATAGTACTGCTCACCTGCTGTTCCATGTGTTCCATCGACACATATACGATCAGTTCCAAGCCTCTTGAAAAGCTCCTGTTGTGGTGTGGTCATGATGACTAGCATAAAATCTCTGTCATCCAAAAGGTCCTCATTTTTTTCTCTAAAAAAATGTCACTTTTTGTCAGGTTGTCCTTGGTGTTTAAAGAAGAGCAATGGGTTTTCCTTTTCACTATGCATCCTCTCAACCCAGAGTTGCACGCTCACATAGTCATTATCGTGCAGCCGCTCGGTCTTCGAGACTCTGGCATCCCTCATTATTTTGCGAAGATCCCACTTGCTTAACAGGTTAATGCGGTGGAATGTCTCATCCACGTTGGACCGCACATTATCCAGTACTGCATCCATGGACACGCCTTCTCGCAGCTTGTCTTGAGAGAGTAGAGAAAAAGTGTATATTAGTTGAAGCATAAGTAAAAATTACCGAGCATGCAAGGAAGTGAAATGGGCACTGATGAACATTTTAATATCATTATTTAGAATTCCTTTAATTGAATAATGAGTTACATTGACTTACAAAAACCTTTTGCAATGGTGTGTGTTAAATAGTTCAAGCTGTCGCAATTTTTTTTCTTTTTAGGTCAGCTCTTTGCAAGGACATGGTGCTATGCAGCCTTCAGCTGCTGAAGAGGCAAGATTACATTTCTAAATTACACTACACGATTACATTACATTTGAAGAGGCAAGATTACATATTTAAGTGTTTCAATGTTTGGTGTCATTGATAAACCGTCATAGGGATTATCTGCACCAGTGTTATCAGGTACGTAAGTGAAGAAATTTATTGTGTGTACCAAGTTTACAGCTAGGCTGCCAATTTCATCCTTCACTGTTGGTAACCTTGTTCGCACAAAAGACATTACTGAACCATTGTAAAAGCATTGCACTGGACTGGACATGTGCAGATTGTGGTTCAGATCCTACCCAGGGCAAAAATGTCTTCCACATTTAGTTCCTTTACTAAATATTGCCATTGTTATCAATTTCTATCCTACAGTTAGAACTTAATTTTCCAATTACATTCCATAGCATAAGTTATTGCCACTTCCATAGTGGCATGCCACCATAGAAGGGCAAAACAGTCTGCAATCGAAAACATGTGCAGCATTTCCAGATTAACTTAAATATAAGCATCACTGTTACTGACTGAATTGATGCACATAATTTGATTAATGTCAATATAAAAATTGTCAATTAAAGCTTTCAGCAATTATTTTTAATGGTTGATTTATCAGTCATTCATCCATATTTACAGAGCAGACACACCTGTGAACGTATGCTTTGAAGGCTATGCAGTCATGTGGGTTTTTTAGTTAAAGGTATTATTTCAGTCAAGTAGAGTACTGACTGGACACTGAAGCTGTTTTACGAGTTCATGTCTAATACCCCTGTCACACGGCAAATCTAATGTCATTTACAACGAATGACATTCGCTGATAATGCCATTTCTTTGGTGTCACACGGTAAAACGTAAGGACATTTTCGAAAATGACATTTACAAACAAATCAGTTCGCCAAACTCATTCGCATTCGTTTGGAACTGAATGTGTATCCTTGACACCACGAGTTTACGAGTGTTTCGCAAACAGTACGTGCTTCTTTTATTTGTTTTAACAAAAAATCACTATTCTATCCATTTTATTACCTAATTATTGCTTTAACGACATTGAAGTCCATCACATAGGTAAATACAGAAAACTACTCTCAGTCCAGTGACCAGACAGCCATCTTTAGCTTTCGCTGCAGTAGTCGTGTTGGTTCTCACCAGAGCATCGTCCGCGGCCACTTCAATTGACTTGGCATAAAAGCGTGCGCGTTTTTTCCTGTGGCACGCGACAAGAATGAGGATATTAGAAGCTCGCATGCACATCAGAAAGGCGATGACATGCAACTGCCCTTCTCGTACCACTTTAGCAGATGTAGCGGACGCGCCTATCGTTCTCTTCGCCCTGTTGCTTGCCTTAGCTCGACTCGATTTCGTTGGCAATGTCGACAAGTTAGTAATCGAACACTACGGTTTGAAAGCAATGATCACATATTCTAGTGGAATTTAGCATACTGGAAAATAATTATTGGACAAAAGTGGGTTTGAGGCGTGTCTTTTTTTTTTTTACTATCGTCATTGTCATCATTTTCAAATGACATTAGTTTTCGCCGTGCGACAGGGGTATAAGCCTAATTATCGTGATTGTTTCAATCATGTTTCATTCACATAGCTGATTCATGAGCATTCAAAATATTTAGGTACCATATTTTCCAAACCATAGGTGCCACCATTTTCTTTTCATTTTCGTCCAAGTGTATTGTAGAACAGTGTAACTTATATATGCAAGACCAACATGAGACATTCTTTTTCTCCAGCAATGTACTTGCAGTTTATTTTGTCTGCTAGAATGTGCGGCTCATAAAATTTTTTTTTACTGAAGTTTAGTGCCCTGAAATGGGTAAGTACGACATTTTAGGATAAGTGTATAAACATGCACAATCGCATTTCACGACGCTGACCCAAGTTAAGATAGATGCATCTTATACAATGAGTTATATACACATATTTTTTCTTTGAAAGTTGTGAAAAGAGGGGGGAAAGGGGGTGACTTGTACAACAGTTCAAATTATAGTCCAGAAAATATGGCACATGGTTTGTGAGCCCTACATTTAGTAGAGTAAAATACAACTTGAGCTGATGAAAGTTTCACATGGAAAGCACATCTGCTGTGGATGACCTACAGTAGTGGCGAGAGGTCGCAGTTTCATCGATGTCTGTAATACTTGCACTTCAGTTTAGGCAAAATGGCAGACATAATTATGTACAATGCACCTTAAGTAATCCCAAGTGGAAATTATTCCAGCTTACTGCTATTTTGAGACATTGAATCCCACTAGGATCATAAGTCATACCAATACAGTTAACTGAAAGCCTGAAAAATAAAACAGAAAAAGAAAAAGCCAGTCTGCTGCATGGCCTACAGTGCACCAGGAGGCACTACACCTTCCTGCTTGGTACATGAAGTGATGCAAACAAGTATAAAATAACTAAAGTCGTTGCCTTCAATAAGAATAGCCATATAGGTCAAATATAGGCCACTGGCCAAGGTAGTTGTTACCGCTGTGAAATTGGAGAACGGTTCCCTTTTTTCTCTCTCTCTCTGAACCCTTCAGGCATTGATACAATGTAGCAAAATGATAAACATGTTTATGATGTCATTAACTATAATGCCCTGCAGTCAGTAAAGGTGGCCTCGAATTATGTGGAAATTATGAATTTCAAATGAATTTCATGTGCTCCAAGTTCATTGCATGGTCTGGCATGAGTATTGCCCTGTATTTGGGATGTTGAAAACTCAACAACTACTCTTTATGTATTATAAGGCAGGGCAAAAGCGGTTTCTTACCAGCAATAGCGGCTCTTTCCGACTTGGACAGAAAAACACGACCCAGTTCAAAGTCGTGGCCTCTGTGCTTGAATTGGAAAACCACATACACACCTGTGTTGTCTTCAGTCACAGCCATTGCCGCAAAACATCTTTTTCCACACTTGACACTTGAAGGCCGCTTCAGCTTTTGTTTACTTGTAGCTGTGGAAAAAGATAACCGGGTAATTTATTCTAACTTAAGCACTGGACTTCCAACACATGCTTAGTGGTGGTTCTACTACACCATTTAGCTACAATTCAACTTGCCTGAAACCTGGCTACGCGAACTGCGCAAAGGTGTGGTATTTTCACGCTTTCAGGGCAACGCAGCATTTTCAGCAGGGGTACGAGAAGACTTAAATATAAGAAACAAATAGTGAACGTGCAAGTAATTCAGTTTGAGATGGATCATCTACTAGACTTTTCAAATATTGAGTAATATTTTCAGTAATGCAATGGATTGCCTGTGGTCAAGGCATTGCATGCAGCATTTTAAGGGCACTTGGTTTGTCTCGAAACAAGAACAAATAAAACAAATCTGGGTTTTTACATGCCAATACCACGATCTGATTATCAGGCATGCCTCTCTCAGTACAAGTTTCGTCCTGGCTGTCAACACCAATCGAAGCAATTACTATATGCAATGCTAACAGGGTACGGTGACAAAAGCAGCATTCATAGCAAGCACAATGGCATGCGCTAAGACCCATTGACCACTGGAAGGCACACAGTTTGCATTGCATACATGTGTTCTTGCACGTGGTTCAGAACTGCATGGCAATTTGTGATCTTTTAAGTACAGGAACTAACTTCTGTGCACACTTGTGATAGTTGCTGACTTGTGAAAAGAGGGGGAGGTTACTTGTGCCAGGTTCAAATTATTGTCCGGAAAATATTGTATATGGTTTGTGAGCCCTGCATATAGTAGAATAATATACAAGTTAAAGTGATGAAAGCTTCACATGGAAAGCAGATGTGCTGTGATCTTGTGGACTCGTACAGCGGTGCTTCATCAGTTATCAAAAACTCGTACTAATGATCTCGGAAACAATTGCCAATCGTACCAATATATTAACACCAAGCTTCCTGTAACTGCTTGCAGCCCATATCACAATCACCAAAAGCTAATTTCATGGCACACTACCCTGATCATTGGCCCTAATCAGCACTGCTTCATCAGGTCGGTTGGGTATCAGTAACTAGAGCTACAGTTAGCTGATGAATTGACTCATATCTATTTGCAGTTGAATCGACTCATATCTATTTGCAGAGGCCAGCAAACCACCTTGTAACAAAATTGAGTGCATGGAATGGTAGCAATGTTGTTTGTGTCCACCACTGCCATCTTTGCATCCATTTGTGCTATGGCACCTCCTTCTGGACGCCGTTCATAGCCTCGCGGCAGTCTCTTGTCGAGCTTCTTGCATTGTTATCGGGTGTAATACACTTGTGCATATGCCATAGTGTATATGAAAGCACATGTGTCATTTGCAATGCACATAAGACATTCACCTTCACTTCTTTTGTTATGTGTGACAGAGCAAATTGTTCTAGTGCAGTTGTAATTTCTTGCCTCTCCGACGCCTAGGCACACAGCTGCTTTCATTAACCCACAAAATTTTTATTTATATACAAAGGCTTTCTACCTACTCAAATGAAAGTACTTGCAACATACTGGCATGGTAGTAATGGGCTGGTTCTGGGTGTTAAAATTTTCTTAAATGTGTAAGCATTTCTATGCTTACCAAACGTCCATCACGCAAGATAAAAATGTGGGCCGATCCCAGATATAGTGCAATACTGGGCCGACCCACGGCGGAGGTGAACAGCCTTCAAGCACCCAACAAAGTGAAAAGTGCATACAATATAGATAGAGCATGCAGCAGCGAGTGGCTTTACCTTTGTTCTGCCTGTCGCTACCACGAGATCGAAGCAGCGCTCGCAAATCTCTCAGCACACACCGCACCCTGCACCTTTCGCAGATCGCTTTCAAGATATGGGCCCGCTCTTCAAGGCAAAGCGACGAGAACACGGAGTTCAAGATATGGTCCACGCGGCGCATAATGGTTTGACGCGGGTGGATAAGGCACTAAAGAGCAGTATCAGCTTATAATGATCAGAACGTCATCAGCACACCTGGCGCCGCCGTCTGCAGCAGTCCGTGTTGCTGCGACGCTGCTGTTTATACCAGTCATATTAACTTCCATAACAGTCTTTTTTGTTCAAGTACCCTAAAGAGCCCAGGAGGCATAGGGGTGGGGGATGTTACGATTGGCCAGCGGGGATAGTGACCTTCTGGCTTCACTGCAATGAATCGCTTCGTGAAGCCAACAACACGCCCCCTTCGAATAGCCCTTCGGAGCCCGTAAGGCTAGACACGTTTGGCGGACAGGATTGTTAGCTGGTTCGCTGTCACCTTCAGGGACCAATTGGAGCAAGAAAACTCCTGGAAATGTTTGTTCTATGGCATTCCCCCATGTACTCTGGTAATAGTCACGGTCATGACAGATTCAGCAGCAAACTGCAGAGTCAGCTCAGGAACGACATGCCAGCTTGAGTCAAGCGTGACAACACCTGTCTATGAGGCCTCACTGGTTTTGGTGTGTTCAGTAAAACAAAAGTGCAAGAGTGTGTGAACCTTCGCCCTCAAAGGCGGGTACTTCGACGACTTTGGACGCTTTGATTGGATGAAGGTTGGATGGCAGCTTTCCCTGGCTTAGGGATCTAGTAAGGACAGAGAGTGTTTAAGCAGACATTTTCGGCTGTTCAGTGTGCATTTCAGTCATGCTAGACTGATCAGATGTAATGTTCTCCACCCTTCATGTAGATATTGTAAATAAATCCCCTACTCCTCATTCCTCCCTTCAACAACATCCTTAGCATGAATGAGTCGGATGATGGTATGGGCCAGGTACCCTTTTCATGGCAGACACCATCTCTTACAGGGATTACAATGAAAGGAGCAAAACATACCAAAAGTACACAACTAAACAAGAAATATGAATTGGAACAACATGAATTAGTGCAAAAAAACGGCTTATTACAGGGTATATACAATGTGTGAAAAAACATAGTAATGACAAGGTTCAAGGTTCCTAAAATACTTGACTTATCACAATGAGCTGTTTTACATTACAAAACAATGGAAAAAAATTTAAGTATACATTACTAAACAGGAAAGCAAAATTGCATATTAAATAAGAACATCAAGAAATGCAACTGGAACGGAACAGCAAGGTAAGAGGTAGTTCAGATTTCTAGGAACTTCAAATTATGTACAAATGAGTCATGACAAATAGCGAGGAGAAGAGGTGAGTGGAAAAACGGATTAGTGTGGGTGAAGATGGGTGCGATTTTAAGTTGGTGATCAAGCCGTCAAGACACATGTCACAAGCTAGTCTGATATTTAGAGTCACGTGGGACAACCGATTGGAGTAAAGTTTATGAAAGAAGGACAATAGTGTCAGAAGCCTGCGTATATTGAGAGGAGCTAAATTAATCTAATATTTGATTTCCGTAACTAGATGTATGCGAGTAGTTTCTTGTGATGAAGCGAGCAACATTATTTTGCAGAGACTCTAGTTTGTGTTCGAGGTAGGCCTCATGTGTGGATTCTAAATTAAGAAGGCATATTCGATTTTAGAGCATACTAAGGTGGTGTAAGCCAGAAATTTGGTCTCTGAGTTAGACGAGTGCAAATAGTGCCTTATGAAGCCAAGTGATCTGGTTGCTTTAGTAGAGTGTTCTAGTTTGCCGTTTTTACACTCGGCTAAGCAGCTGAGCGGAGCGAAAGCGTGAATGCACATGCGCCCTCCGCTTAGCTGCAAGCAGGCTGGTGGAGTCAGAAACACGGTCCGCTTACAAGCTGCCTGAGCAGAAGGTTGCTGCCATTTTTTTCTAGCAAGGGTGGTCGATGCACACACCCACTCTGGCACGTGCATCGAGGCACCTTGCCTGCCTTGCTCTTTACAAGACAGATTTGCACAGACGAAGACTTATGTCTGCTAGAAGGTGCGCATGCTGACCCATTTGAAAACCTCGCAGCGCGGGAGTATGTGATGCATGCTGTGCAACATGTTGGCATCAGAAAGGATCAGATTGGATGCAAAATGCAAGCTCGCTGGCTATCACGTGGCATTTCCCCAAGATGGGGCTTTATTTTCCACTGGATAAAATGGACCAGTAATGCATTACAAGTTCACGTTTAGATGCTTTATGGACAAATAAGCTATATGTATTCATTTTACTTATAAAAGTTTTACTTATAGGTGCTTTTATTTTGTTTCATTACCCTGAATTCGGCCAGAAGGCACTGCAAATACGAAAGGAACATCAAGCGGAAAGCCAGAGGCGCCGAGATAATCTCGTGGCTGGCAGCAATGGAAAATAAACCTGCTATGAGTAACTACTGAAGAGGAAATAACAATATCGGGAAAGAAACAATCTATTATAACTCAAAGGGAAGCTTATTACTTTCTGAAATGAGCTCGGGATGCCTTAGAACACGCACTTATACAGCAAGATATAAGAAGGAAGAAGCATGTGCTTGCTGCGGTAAAGCTAGGGAAACAATAGAGCATGCTTTACTAGAATGTGAAATATCTCCCCAGCAGTAGATTTAGGCACCACTGGCCTATATACCATTAATAAAATATATCCAGAGAGGGAGATTAAGATGGACTGCAATGATTGCAATGGCATCATTGGAATCAGACATACGCTGGCGGGGTGTCCCGCGACTCTCCCCAAACTCGTTGAAGAATGGACACAGTGGGAGAAAAGGATTCAAAGCCCATTGTTTCAGGACCAACTAAGGGCAGTCCAGGGGGCCCATGATGTCGCTGAAAGGCTTGGCCTGACAGTGCCAACGTGGGAGCCTTGGCTTGAGAAGTCTAGCCTTCGGACATCATTACAATAAAAGTTTTCACACACATACACCACTGGCCTGCTTGAAGCACTTGGGTTCAGCAAGAGCAGAGGGAAAGTAAAAATGTATGCAGCAAAGATTGGTAAGCAGCAAATGGAAGATTGGTGGACAAAAAGTAGGGAAACGTCAAACAACAGAGGCTTGCAAAGACAAAGTTCAGGAAGTTTGGTTATGGGAAGTCATCGTGGGTTTTTTTTTCTTTGTTAACATAGGTAGAACATTAGGCAATACAAGAGCTTCATGGCGCAACCCACACATCTTTCCAAAGGGGACACTCATAGCACCTATCCATCCGTCCCTCTGCTCCGCTAGGCTAGACATACAACTAAAACATGCAATCACCCACCACTCCACCATGTGGCTTAGCGGGGCAACTTGGAGCGGGGTGGACCGTAATGACACTAAACTAAAACACTCTAGTGAAAATCACATCTACGCAAATGTTCCATGACAGATCGGATGACAAATGAACACCCAGATATCGTGAATACCGAGGCTACGGGCATGTTTTATAATTATGCAATTGCATAACACGGGTTTAGCTGTAGTCCCGAATCTGATAGCTTTTGTTATATTAATGTTGATTTCCGCTTGCTTACTGCCCCACTTACGAAGATTGTCTAAGTAAGATGGAAGGTAGCAGGTGTCCTCAGGGTTAGTAGATCACGCAATCATCAGCGAATAGTCTATGAAACGCCTACCATTACTAATATCGTTAATATAATCTAAAAACAAAATAGGCCTGAGCATGGAACCTTGCGGTACTCCAGATTTGACATGATTTAATGGAGACAAATGGTCATTGATGAAAACTGATTGCTACCGGTTAGTTAAAAAGATGGTAGTCCACCTAGTTATCCTCACATGTTAAGATCTGTCAGTTTATGAATAAGCCAGAATTGAGGAACCTTGTCAGAAGCCTTCGCGAAGTCTAGAGATATTACATCGATTCAATAAAAAGAATGAGTGGAATTATGCAAGTCATTAATTCAAATCAATCGTGTAAAAGTCCATGCCGACTGATAAAGAAAAAGTTATGTTCTGTAAGAAACTTCATTAGAGCAGATGAAATGATGTGTTCGAGAAGTTTGCAGCACATGCTGGTTAAAGAAATTGGTCTGTAATTTGATGGGTTAGACGAATCACCATATTTAAATATGAGAATTATGCAAGCTGCCTTCCAATCATTTGGGACGCATCCCGTGTCAATACATTGCTGAAAAAGCTTGGCTAAAATGCGACATATTGCAGGTTTGGATATCTTAAGAAGTTTAGGGCAGATGCCATCACGACCAGGAGCAGAGTTAGTTGGAAGACAATCGATACAGGACTGTACTACTTCAGAAGCGATATTAATGTTGTGCATGCTTGAATGCAAAATAGGGGCCTGAAAGCTACTAGGTACAGGAGTCTCATCCGTGAAAACGGATGAAAAAAAACTTGTTGAATTCAATAGCAACACGTGCCAGAGAAAGAATGTTACCATCCTTAGATAACGGTACCGTCAAGTTCGATAATTTGGGTTTCCAAAATTTTTGTGTCATTGCTAAGCATGTCTGAAATGTCATGGTTGAAAAATTTATCTTTGGCTGTTGTTGTTACGGTCCTGCATAAGTGTGCGTGCTCACGATAGGGCCTCCAATCTTCCACAGATGCTCATAGTTCAGCTCTGCGATATTGTCACGTGGTAGTGACGGTGAAGAAAGAAGCAATACGGTGGAATACAAAACTAGCTTTTATTGGGCGAACCTGTGCCCACAAAAACAGGCTACACTTATAGCACAACGATAGCGGCGAACACGGTCGGCGATCGTCGGGAAACTGATTAGCGGGTCAAGCGCGTCGGCTTTTATAGATCAGTCGTCGAATGTTCCAGATTAACTGATGGGACCCGCGTGTCTTCCACAAAGTTCTACACCATTCGTGTCACGCGATGAAATCTGATAACACAAGGTTCGGCGACAACAGACACGCGGATAGAAGCGTCGATAACTTTCCAGAAACGTCGGATACATGCAGGCGCGTCCCTCGCTGTGCGATTACAGTTGTTAAGCGGCGAAACGTGGTTGCCCGATAAAGATAAGTACACGTGTCATTACCCCCCTCTTAAAAAGCATCGACCCGATGCTGCTAACAAACGAAAGTAACAAAGAAAAGCACTCGTAGCAAAGAAAACAACAAACTAAGGAAGTTCATTAGCGTCCGTAAAATGGTTTAAGGCGCACCACGTGGACCACTTCAGATCGTGCGCGGCGCCGCTGTGAGTGCGAAATGCCGTCTGGCACGACCTCATAGTCTAGTGCGCCAATACGTCGGATGACCTTGTAGGGTCCGAAATAGCGTCGCAGCAGCTTCTCACTGAGTCCTCGCCGGCGTATCGGGGTCCATACCCAAACACGGTCGCCGGGCTGGTACTCGACGAAGCGTCGTCGGAGGTTGTAGTGTCGGCTGTCGGTACGCTGCTGGGTCTTGATCCGTAGGCGGGCGAGCTGTCGGGCTTCTTCGGCGCGCTGGAGATAGGTAGCGACGTCAAGATTCTCCTCGTCAGTGACGTGCGGCAGCATGGCGTCGAGCGTCGTCGTCGGGTTCCTGCCGTAAACCAACTTGAATGGCGTGATCTGTGTTGTTTCTTGCACCGCCGTGTTGTAGGCGAAGGTGACATACGGCAGGACCGCGTCCCACGTCTTGTGCTCGACGTCGACGTACATTGCTAGCATGTCGGCGAGGGTCTTGTTCAGGCGCTCCGTGAGACCATTCGTCTGGGGATGGTAGGCAGTTGTCCTCCTGTGGCTCGTCTGGCTGTACTGCAGAATGGCTTCGGTGAGCTCTGCTGTAAAAGCCGTTCCTCTGTCGGTGATGAGGACTTCTGGGGCACCATGTCGCAGCAGGATGTTCTCGACGAAAAATTTCGCCACTTCGGCTGCGCTGCCTTTTGGTAGAGCTTTGGTTTCAGCAAAGCGGGTGAGATAGTCCGTCGCCACGATGATCCACTTATTCCTGGATGTTGACATCGGAAACGGCCCCAACAAATCCATCCCAATCTGCTGGAATGGTCGACGAGGAGGTTCGATCGGCTGTAGTAATCCTGCTGGCCTCTTCGGTGGTGTCTTGCGTCGTTGACAGTCTCTGCATGTCTTGACGTAACGGGCGACGTCGGCGGTCAGACGCGGCCAGTAATACTTTTCCTGTATCCTCGATAGCGTCCGGGAGAATCCGAGGTGCCCAGCGGTTGGATCGTCGTGTAGGGCGTGCAGTATTTCTGGACGGAGCGCTGACGGCACCACAAGAAGGTAGCTGGCGTGGACTGGTGAGAAGTTCTTCTTCACGAGCAGGTTGTTTCGTAGCGTGAACGAAGACAACACGCGCTTAAATGCCCTAGGGACAACGTCGGTGTTCCCTTTCAAATACTCGACGAGGCCTTTTAGCTCCGGGTCTGCTCGTTGCTGTTTAGTGAAGTCTTCCGCGCTTATTATCCCAAGGAAGGCGTCGTCGTCCACGTCGTCTTGCGGCGGGGGATCGATTGGGGCGCGTGATAAGCAGTCGGCGTCGGAGTGTTTTCTTCCGGACTTGTATGTTACCGTTACGTCATATTCTTGTAGTCTGAGGCTCCACCGCGCCAGCCGTCCTGAAGGGTCCTTTAAGTTAGCTAGCCAACACAACGCGTGGTGGTCGCTGACGACTTTGAATGGCCTGCCATAGAGGTAAGGGCGGAATTTAGCTGTAGCCCAAATGATGGCGAGGCATTCCTTTTCAGTCGTAGAATAATTGCTTTCCGCTTTTGACAGCGACCGGCTAGCATACGATATCACCCGTTCAAGTCCTTCTTTCCTCTGGACTAGGACGGCGCCGAGGCCTAGGCTACTGGCGTCAGTGTGGATTTCAGTATCGGCGTCCTCGTCGAAGTGTGCAAGTACCGGCGGCGACTGCATGCGTCGTTTGAGTTCTTGAAATGCGTCGGCCTGCGGCGTTTCCCAATTGAACTTGACATCAGATTTCGTTAGATGTGTTAGCGGCTCCGCGATGCGCGAAAAGTCCTTGACAAAGCGCCTATAGTAGGCACACATGCCAAGGAATCTGCGCACTGCCTTCTTGTCGATTGGCTGCGGGAACTTTGCGATGGCAGCTGTCTTCTGCGGGTCGGGGCGCACTCCAGATTTGCTAATGACATGGCCTAGGAATAGAAGCTCATCGTAAGCGAAGCGACACTTTTCCGGCTTCAGGGTGAGCCCTGATGACTTGATGGCCTCTAATACTGTCGCAAGCCGCTTAAGGTGATCGTCGAAATTTCCGGCGAAGACGACGACGTCATCCAAGTAAACAAGACAGGTCTGCCACTTCAATCCTGCTAAAACCGTGTCCATCACGCGCTGGAACGTTGCAGGCGCCGAGCACAGTCCAAATGGCATAACCTTGAATTCATAGAGGCCGTCTGGCGTGATGAAGGCGGTCTTTTCGCGATCCCTTTCGTCGACTTCTATTTGCCAGTAGCCAGACTTGAGGTCCATCGATGAGAAGTATTTAGCATTGCAGAGCCGATCTAATGCGTCGTCTATCCGTGGGAGGGGGTATACGTCTTTCTTCGTGATTTTGTTCAGTCGACGATAATCGACGCAGAAACGTAGGGTCCCGTCCTTTTTCTTCACTAAAACAACTGGAGACGCCCACGGGCTTTTCGACGGCTGGATGATGTCGTCGCGCAGCATTTCGTCGACTTGTTGACTTATAGCTTCGCGTTCTCGCGTCGAAACTCGGTAAGGGCTCTGGCGTAGTGGTCGAGCGCTCTCTTCGGTGATTATGCGATGCTTTGCGACTGGTGTTTGTCGAATCCTTGGTGACGTCGAAAAGCAGTCTTTGTATCGTCGAAGCAGACTTCTGAGCTGTTGCTGCTTAATCACGGGGAGACTTGGATTTATGTTGAAGTCTGGCTCGGGAACTGCGGTCGTCGGGGTAGATGCAACAGAATCCGAGAGGACAAAGGCATCGCTGGTTTTCTGTATTTCCTCGATGAATGCGATCGTCGTGCCCTTGTTGATGTGCTTGAACTCCTGGCTGAAGTTTGTCAGCAACACTTCAGTTTTCCCTCTATGCAGTCGAGCGATCCCTCTTGCGACGCAAATTTCACGGTCGAGTAGTAGACGTTGGTCGCCTTCGATGACGCCTTCTACGTCAGCGGGTGCTTCGGTGCCGACCGAAATAACGATGCTGGAGCGAGGCGGGATGCTCACTTGATCTTCGAGCACACTCAAGGCGTGGTGACTACAAGGGCTCTCCGATGGTATCGCTTGATCTTCCGACAGCGTTATTGACTGCGACTTCAGGTCGATGATTGCGCCGTGTTGGTTCAGGAAGTCCATGCCGAGAATGACGTCTCGTGAACACTGTTGAAGGATAACGAAGGTGGCAGGGTAAGTCCGGTCATGAATGGTAATTCTTGCCGTGCAGACTCCAGTCGGCGTAATGAGGTGTCCTCCAGCGGTCCGAATTTGGGGGCCCTCCCATACAGTCTTAACCTTCTTCAACTGGGCGGCGATGTGTCCACTCATTACGGAGTAATCGGCCCCTGTGTCGACTAAGGCAGTGACTGCGTGGCCGTCGAGAAGCACGTCAAGGTCGGTGGTTCTTTGTCTGGCGTTGCAGTTAGGTCGTGGCGTCGGATCACGGCTGCGTCGTGTTGAACTGAAGCTGGAACGTCGCTTCGTCAAGTCGTCTTTCGTCGGTGTAAACTTGGCTTCCTGACTTCGTCGGGACCGCGGCGTGTCATCATTAGGTCGTCGAGATGGTTTCTTCGTCGACTTCGTCGGCGGCGGAGGATCTTCGTCAGTTCGACGAACAGCAACCGCACCTCCATCGGTTGCTGCTTTTAGTTTTCCGGATATGGGCTCGCAGAGCGGCCCCGGGCTGGGCCGGTGTATGGTCGGTGCTGCGGTGACAGGTAGCGGCCTGGTGACGGCGAACGGGACGGTCGTCGAGGGCTCCACTGAGTAGCGGCGAGGTAGTCGGCGATGTCACGAGGGCGTTCACCTTCCCTCGGGCGCTGTGCGTTCACGGCGAAGCCTCGCAATCCCAGGTCGCGGTATGGGCATCGGCGGTACACGTGGCCGGCTTCGCCGCAGTGGTAGCAGAGCGGGCGGTGGTCGGGGGCGCGCCAAATGTCCGTCTTCCTCGCGTAGGTGCGCTGGGCGACGGGTGGGCGCGCTGGCGGCGGCGGCGGTGGACGACGGAATTGTGGCGTTACAGGGCCCTGGCGTTGTCGCGGAGGGGGAGCTTGACGGCGTGCGACGGCGGCGTAAGTCATCGCTTGTGGTTGCACCTCAGGAACTCCTAGCGATCGGTGCACCTCTTCTTTCACGATGTCGGTGATCGAGGCCACTTGAGGCTGCGACGATGGCAAGACCTTGCGCAGTTCTTCGCGCACGATGGCCCTGATGGTCTCGCATAAATCGTCCGTGGCCAGTGATTGAATTCCGGAGTAGCTTGTTGGCTTGGTGCGTCGGTCAAATTGCCGGTTCCGCAATTCCAGTGTCTTCTCGATGCTCGTCGCCTCACGAAGAAACTCGTCGACGGTCTTCGGTGGGCTTCTTACCATACCGGCGAAAAGTTCCTCCTTTACACCACGCATCAGTAGACGTACTTTCTTCTCCTCGGACATTTCTGGGTCGGCGTGGCGGAACAGACGGCTCATTTCCTCAGTGAAAATCGCGATCGTCTCATCCGGCAGCTGCGCTCTTGTCTCCAGTAGAGCTTGGGCTCGCTCTTTTCGCACGACGCTTTGAAATGTTTGCAGGAAGCCGCTTCGGAAGAGGTCCCACGTCGTCAAGGTGGCTTCTCGATTCTCGAACCACGTCTTGGCGGCGTCCTCCAATGCGAAATAGACATGTCGTAGCTTGTCGTCGCTTGCCCAGTTGTTAAACGTAGCGACCCTCTCATACGTTTCCAGCCAGGTTTCCGGGTCCTCAAATGTGGAACCGCGGAACGTTGGTGGTTCCCTGGGCTGCTGCAGCACGATGGGGGACGCCGGGGCTGCCATTGCGGTTGCCTTGGCCACAATCTTCTTGGTCTTCTCAGGTAGAAGTCCGTGCTCCGGGGGCAGCTGTTGAAGACGGCGGCTTGCTCGGTGGTCCGGGACTACGTTGGTGTTCTGTTTGTGGTCTGGGCTGGGATCACGACTTGTCGGGGGCGTCCTGTACATGGACGAAAAGCACCTCCACCAGATGTCACGTGGTAGTGACGGTGAAGAAAGAAGCAATACGGTGGAATACAAAACTAGCTTTTATTGGGCGAACCTGTGCCCACAAAAACAGGCTACACTTATAGCACAACGATAGCGGCGAACACGGTCGGCGATCGTCGGGAAACTGATTAGCGGGTCAAGCGCGTCGGCTTTTATAGATCAGTCGTCGAATGTTCCAGATTAACTGATGGGACCCGCGTGTCTTCCACAAAGTTCTACACCATTCGTGTCACGCGATGAAATCTGATAACACAAGGTTCGGCGACAACAGACACGCGGATAGAAGCGTCGATAACTTTCCAGAAACGTCGGATACATGCAGGCGCGTCCCTCGCTGTGCGATTACAGTTGTTAAGCGGCGAAACGTGGTTGCCCGATAAAGATAAGTACACGTGTCAATATATAGGTTTCACATGCGTCGCAAACCAAGTGCTTTCTGTGCAGGCTGTTATTTTGAATTTTGGAATATGCTTTTCTTTTTAAGTGTGATCAGCCCATTATGAAGAAAAACACAGTTTGTGTTTATGTTGCAATGAGGGAATGACTGCAAGAAGCCAACAGAAAAGGTGGAAAGGTCACTAACAAGCCCGCTGACATTCACGCGGGTGTAATCAAATATTAATTTCTTTCTATTTTCATGTTTCTTTAGGGCACCTATGAATTCACAATGCAAGATATTGTGGCCACTGATACCATCCAATACATTTTCCGTAACATTATTTGGTTCTGTGGCTGGTATGAGGTCAGAGTGAATCACCATGAGTGGGAACAGAAACAATTTGATGCAAATTGAAAGTTGAGACAGGAAAATATTGGCATTGACGTTTTTCTTGTGCCATACAGGGGTCGGCATCAATGCCATTCATATTGTGTCGATAAATCGCCGACAAGAAATATTGGTGATGTCGGGTACTTGTTCTGGACAAAACTTAAAGACTTGTTTAGATAATCCGGAAAGTAGTGGGATGGATCAAGTGGACGATAGCAGACTCCAATGACAGAGGTAGAATGTGTAGGCAGACAGAGAGCAACCCTTACAATTTTGAGGCAGGAATTAGTTTCAATAACGCAAGCTTCCAAACTAGATTTTACTGCGATTAACACACCGCCACCTCTCGATTCAGTTTTATGTTTTCTAAATAATGAAAACTGACGAGACAAGGACGATCCAAAATGTCGAATGACAACCAGGTTTTGGTGCCTAGAACGTCTACTGAACAGGATTCAAGATAAGAACAGAGGTGATCTTGCTTACGAAATAAGCTGCGGAAGTTTGACACAAGAATTGACACACATGCATCACAGCGTTCATTTTTTACATCACTGGGTTTTCACGAGGACGTGACGTTTCGGGAGGGCACTTACTTCATTAGTGGTATGGTCAAAGACAAATCGTGTAGTTTAGTAGAAGCTTGTCAAACAGAAGCTTGAACCTTTCAGCGGGCTTCTGTTTGGAACGTCTGAAATCTCTGAGTTTCTGGACTGCATCCTCATTGAAAAATCCTTATCAATCCACATGAGACGATTCAAACCTTTTTTAGTTTAAATGCATTTTTCAGTATGTGTTTTCTTTTTTTAAGTTTAGGAATTTCACAATTATCAGCCAAGTATAGCCTTGTCTTTTCTGTCCTATTCTATGGGCACGTTCAATTTCACCAGCTGCAATGCCTAAATATTTAGAAACTAACTCAGTTACAAGCCCTTCCTTTTCCTGCCACGTCTCTGAGTCTTGCTCAATGACTGCTTTAAAGATAAGGTTGTTGTGACGCAATCTGTTACTGAGGTCGTCTACCACCAAACTTGTGTTGCAATTGTCCTGATTTTATGCTTTCCAGTTTGTCCTGGGTGTCAAGCATATGAATTACCTCGTGACGCCAGAGGTTCCTTCCATTTAGGAAAGGAGTTCAGCAACATTCGTTTGGACGTCTTTTACTTTCCCTAGGATGTCTTTCTGAAATTTTCCATTACAGGCTGCCGTATCCTTGAAAATGGGTTGATAATGACATTGGGCTGCGTGGAGATGAGCAAGTGATACAATGCTTAAGCGTACTTAAGTCCCAGAGGAGTTTCTGCATGAATTTTTCAATTGTTTATGAAGGTTTCTTACCTATTCAAAGAAAAGTGTTTGCAACATACTGACGTGGTATAATTGGCTGCTGCTGGCTGTTGGCCTTGGTGTCTTCCTTTGCTGTTGAGCAGCATTTAGTGAGTGCACAGTAATAATGAGCTGCACCAAATGGCTACACATTACTGCTGTACTACTCGAACTATTCCAAAAGGGCCAATTTTTCTGCTCCAACATGCACCATGACTACTTATTTCCTAGCCCAAATCCTTAACTGGCTAGGCCACCGCTGCATGCTGACACACCACCCACTGTGGGTGTGGGCTGTATTAGCCAAGTCTCAGTAAGACAAAAATAGCTGTGGCACTGTTCTTTTTGAGCTTTGTTATTTAATGAAAAGGCTTTGAATTCAGGCCACCAGTGCCACAATAAAGTATTCCTATTCCAGCCGCACTACTTGTTAGAGCTGCATGCCACCTGCATTACTAGCTGGGCCAGTCACTTGAAATCGGTGGACTATAAGGTTAGAGTAGAATCAAACAGAAGACATTTTTTTGATATACTGGCTTTGGACGTCCCCAAATTTTTGGGATGGGCCTGCTATAAATTTTACGTATTCATAACATGGGAAGGTTATGACGACATGTAACCCAGGCAGGCAATGCTTTTGGAAACGAACTTTAAACTTTGCCACTCCGACAGTGGTGAATAGAGTGATCTGTTGTCATGTTGAGCAGTACTGCTCAACATCTGACCGCTGGATGTATTGTGTCACTGTTCATTATTTATTACATGTGCTTATAACATGTGCTCCAAAAAGATGTTACAATCATTGGTGCAATCTACTAATACCAGCTACTTTCGCAATGTCTCTGTAGGCATCTCTTTAAATCTTTTTATGTCTAACACGATACACGAGGACTCCCCTGCAATCACTGACACAGAAATAGTACAGTGTAGTTCTAAAACAAATGTGCTTAACTCATATTGGTGACAACAAATAGTTTAACATTGGTGCTGTCATAGGTCTGGTTTGCCATTACAGCTGATGTCTTGTGGTTGATTATAGGAGTTCTTTAACAGCAAGGTCCAGCATTACTAGAGCTTTGTTTAAAGGGCAGCCACTTGGACAGTGGTACGCTTGGACTCGGGTGTAAGTAGTTTAATATTGATGCATAGGCTTTGAGGTGACCAGGGTCAGGCTAGTGTATATAATTTTTATCCTGTTCTATTTTCTTTCGCATCACTCGCACTTCATTCAGTGTTACTGCATAGATGGTGTGTTGAATGATAGGAAGGAAATAGAATCATATGTATAATCTTGGCCAAGATGGCCTTGGAGTATGTTTAAGCCCAACTTTAGGTACACATGATTCCCAGCTTGGGTGAGCATACCGAGATAACTGTCCAGGTTGAGGTTCATTCCGATATGCTGTTAACGCTTCTTTGAGTAATCGTATAAACATGACTGAACAAAAATCTCTGTGGTTTTTAAAAACCCATCAAAGCCAGAGACTCAGACTGGTGGTCATGATACGGGCATTTCACGATACCTTGTGAAGCATAACTTCCAGACCGGTGACAGACGAAGTAGAAATGCTTCTTTTTCAGGTGGCCGCAAGTCTCTGTACCTGTCCTTGCAATGAAGTGACTGCGTGTGTCTTTCTCCACCTTTTCCTTCTATGACTTGAAAGCTGATCAGGATAATAAAATAAAGCAAATGTTACATGTATGCAGTGTGTCAAGGGGAATCAGTTTATTGTAAGCCCACGTTGGCTGTGCAGAATATCTTATGGGGTAATTTAGAAGAAAAAAGAAGATTAAGTACCCTGGACACTTGTATGTTCAGTCTGCATTTCAGGGTGTGTAATGCACAGAACTAGCGTTACAAAGTTGAATCGTAGACATGTTGAGGAACTCAGTAGTTATGAAGAAGAGGTTCAGTGACTTCTTTTCTCTTTTCCTTATGAGGATCAAGCATTTGTTTTTCTCAGGGCAAAATTTTGGAGCGAAGCGTAATGGAATTGAAGAAAAAGAAGATATAAAAAAGTGACAAGAATGATGTTGCTTCTTGTACATTTTTAAACTATGCTTTGTTTGAGTACATTTTGCAGCTTTCATACAGAGATCAAACTCCTGCGAAGACAGTATGTATAGAAACTGTAAGCTAATTTGCTTTATTAATTTGAGGTTGACACTGTGACATGGCGTCTAATTATAGCAGCACAAAGTGACTGACATCAAAATTTATTTCGTGAGCAACGCCAAGAACTGCATGAAATGACAACTGAAAATGACAACTCTACATCTCACAAATTTCCGTTCTGAACGAGAAAGAAAATACAGAGAATCATACCTTATCTATAAGTTCAAGGCATTGCAACAAATAGGCATAAACATTTCAAAAGGAGCTTTATAATCTATCTGCTATGCTAAATTTCAAGCTATAGGCAACAACACTTAGTTTGGTTTCTTGGCGTATCCTTCTTTTTTTCTTTCCTCTTCTTTTTCTCAGCCGGCGTGTCAGACGCCGTTGACATGCCGGCTAACACGCGTGCGTTGGCACGTGGTTGACACCATGTTTTCCCCGTGTTTTAACTGAATTAGTAGATTTAAATTTTTTGCACATTGGGGATTCAGGAAATATAAAACTTCGACAGGAGCTATCATTAGAACTAGTGTACAGTACTTCTAGCACTTCTTTAATCAAACAATGCAAAATTTGCGCTTTGGTTGACTCAGCTTTTACTTATTGTGTTAAGATTGATATGAAGTGCTACTTTGTTTTTTCTGCTGTGTGTACATGTTTTTAGACGCAATCCTTTCCATTGTATGGAGTTCTCGCTCACACAAAGCCATGTACTCGATTGCAGATCGACCTTAGGCAGAAGTGCAATCTCATACCTGTGCACTTGCCTCTATTCATTAGTGTGCAATACCGCGCAAGCCTGTGCATAACTATACGACGACTGTAAAGCATATGAAAGCTCCAGCACCAGTTTAAGGCACAAGATTAGACCAGATTTCTTGAACAGAAAAGCTGATTTAACACATTATTAATGTACAAGGAGGCTTGTCCATGCTACCTAACCTGACAACTATTGCTTCTAGACCCTAAAGAATGCAGTAAAAAAAACAAAGTAGGTGCTTGCTGCAATGGGAAGAAACAAATTTTTCCTGTACCATACTATAGGTGCTTACCCATTTCCAAGTTTGCAAAGCGAGTGCTTTCCTGCATGGCATGGCCACCACTATGGCTAATATTCATGCTACCAAATCTGCATATATTGTATCGCATGGTTTACCTTACAGAAGTTGGGAACTAGAAGCAGGGTTCATACTTTGTATATTTGTTTTCTTTCTTTCATTAGTTAAAGTAAAAATAGCAAATCATTAACTTCATTCATGCTCCTCCAGTCACTTTTCTTTTATAGAATGCATTCTAGGGTTTTATGCGCTAAAACCACGATTTGATTATGAGGCATGCCATAGTGGCGCAGTCCGGATTAATTTTGACCACGAGGGGATCTTTAAAGGGACACTAAAGCGAAACAATAAATCAGTTTAGACTAATGAAGCATTGTTTGAGAACCCTGCAAGCAGTGATTTCAAAAAAATAGTTTGATTATTAGATGAGAAAATGAAGGTCCAAGTATCAGTATTTGAATTTCGCGCCGAAACCCCAGCACCGGTACGTTAGCGTGACGTCAGGGATTCCAAAGTATGTTTTCGCATTTGGGCCGCGTTGGCTGAATAAAGGTTCCTGAAACTTGCCATGTTTAATATTTGGTTCCTTTAGAACTCAATATAGTCAATCTGTACCGCTATATATAATTAGTAGGCCCTAGAAGATGCCATCAAAATCCACGACGTCACAGCCCCCAGGTGCGGGAACTCAAGTAGGCGTCGCCACCCGTATTTCGTTCTTGCGCTTTTTCTGGCTTACCAAACGTCTTATCATTGTAACAGTGGTGTTTTTGGTGTTGTAGAACGGTAATTTACTGATGCAGAAGAAATAATTTTTCACTTTAGTGTCCCTTTAACGTGCCACACAGGCGTTTCTTGCATTTCGCTCCCATCTAAATGCGGCCACCGCGGCGGGTACATTTTTTTAAACTTAAATATGCGATTCCTAAAAAAGATCCATCAGCAATGATTCTGCGTTGCTTCGATTCAAAACAGCAATGATAAGCATGCAATTTAATGAATGATGGTATAAGTTGCAGCTAGTGCATGGTCAGATAAAATGTTAAGCATGAAAGCACCATAAATGAGCACATTTCAAGCAATAAGTGAACAAGTGAATCGTTCACTCTGCAAGCCCGTAATGCAAAAATAACAGGTGCAGCGGTAATCACGCGTTGCTTTGAGAGAATAAGCAAGTGTCTTACCTGGCATTGTCAGAAAGTGATACCTCTCATATTCCGGCTCGAAGAAATGCACGCTGATATGGCGGTACTCTAGTTCTTTCAAAGTCAGGGCTACTTCACACTCGTCGCAGTTGTACTTCGGGTGAGTGATTTTGTGCACAAGTTTTATGTGCCTCTGCAGACTGCGATTGTTCGCTAACCGCCGGTCGCAGTACTGACATTCAAAGGAAGCAACTTTCGCCATTGCGAGACCGCGAAGAGAAGCATGGGGTTTCCTAAAAACCGATTACTTAACTATGCTCAGTGCGTGCAAGCGGGCCTTTTATATCTGCGGGTGCTCTGACCATGGAGGAAAGAAAAAGCTGAGAGATGCTGACGTCACTCTTTGCGAAGCATGAGTGACGTCGGAAGGCGTGGCAGATATCCTCTCTTGTGCATATCTCTCTCCTCCGGCCCGCAACCACGCACGAACTGCGTGGGCTGCACGGGCGCGCCTGTAGCAATCCAAAAGCATCTACTATTCTGACAAAAGATGCAATCGCGATGTAACGTTGGCGAAGTCTGAGTATTCTGCCCTGGCATTGAAACAAGTTTAAAATAAACTCCTCACATTAGACCGTCATGTTGGACTCCGCAAAAGTTGCGGGATTTTGTGAAAAGCAATATGGTTTATTGGTCCAGCCAACTGAAACTGTCCTGATGGCTTTTAGACCCACCATGTTGTATTAGTGGTTTTGGCGTTGCGCTGCGAAAGTTAGGTTGTGGGATCACATCTCGGTCGTGGAGGCCGCATTTCGACGGCGTTCGACGAAGTAAAAATGCAATGCCCGTGTACCGTACGTTGAATACATGTTAACGAATCCCGCGCGGTGAAAATTAATCCGCAGTTCACCGCTACGGTGTGCCTCATTATCAGTTCTCGGCTTTGGCACGTGAAGTGTCAAAATTTGAATGTTTGATTAACCACAGGTACGGTGGCTGCCTAGTTCCTGCGTCATTTTAGATTACCTTTATCGTTCATTTCTACCTTCGTTTCCTCTGTTTGGGCTGCCTGGGGCAAGACCATAGTGGTTATGGCTAAACGCGGCGATGAAAAAATCAACGAGTCTAGAAGTTCAGGACAACATTCATTTGGGCTAGATGGTGCATACTTGATTTAGAAAGGAACAGCGCCAACGAAGACGTTCACAAGTGGGGAGAACGACACAGGACAAGCACCATGTTAAAATTGGCTTCAAGGCGCTGTCAATACAGGTTAAGAAAATGTTAGTAAGCACCGGGGCTACGCAGGATCCAATACAAATCCCTTGTCTTTGTCGATAAAACTTGTTCTCGAAAGAGATTAACGTCACATCAAGGTAAAATTCTAGCATTTTCATAAAATTATATATTGACACGCCAGAGGAGTTTTGGAACTCCACTGCACCGTTACTTTCTATAGCATCTCTGACAGAACGAAATAAGGCATCGTGGGGCACAGAGAAAAACAAGTCTTCAACATCTACTGAAAACACATAACCATTGGAAGTACATTCCTCAAGAAACCTAACAACATCTTTTGAACTCTTTGTGGCGTACGGATCTTGAACTTTAAGGGATGTAAGATGCTTTTGAAGAAACTTGCTTAACACAATCAGCCAAGTTCCATTTTCGCTGACCACTGTTCTGAATGGCACGGACAGTTTGTGCGTTTTGGCCGTAAAGAACATGGAAAGGGCATTGCTTTTGCTGTTACCAATGTCATTGGCCAGCGTGCTCAGATCTAATTCTTTGCACATCGCAGCCGCCTTGCCTCTCACTCGCGTCGCACTAGCTTTCAGAGGGATGAAGTTCTTTGCAATTGCTTCGCCGGCTCTTTTTTGAAACTCTTCCTCGGTGAGCACCACAAACCCACCATCCTTGTCAGCTTGAAGAAGCCGGAGTCTATTCTTCCTGAAATACGACAAGACTTTTCCCATAAAATCTTTGCTAGTCAACGTGTTAGTGCTGGTCGTAGATCTTATAAGCGTATCCACACCATCCAGAAGGCATCTTTCACGGTTTTCTTCCAACGCCTTTCCTGCTATGCGCCTATTAAGCGCCAGGAACTCATGTGCTTCTATCCGTGGCTCGTGGCTGAATTTCGGACCTTTGTTCAACACATGCCTGACATCGTTGGGAAGATCAACGTCTCCGATGACCGTCACCAGCCTTTCCGGGGGGCTTCTTGTCCTTCTTCAGAGAAGACGACTGTAAACACTGGTTCAGTGTCTGAGCCCATCAAAATATATATGTATATATATATATTATAGAGAGAGAGAGAGAAAGAACAGCGCATTAGTAACTCCCAGTTATGGATATCCATACATTTGTTCCCGCGCGCAGGCATCATGTAATGAATGATTGTAGACCAAAAAATATTTCGCGTTTCTTTCCGGATAAATACATGAACATTAATAATGCCTTGGTTTTCATACTTATTAGGAAGTAAAGGAACATTACAGGTAGCGATTGCATTAGATAAATTGTTAGCCTTTTTGGCACGAGCCATCTATCCTGGCTGTAGTCCCGACAGTGATTTTACAAGTGAAGAGACTTTGTTAGAGGAAAAAAATATGAATAGAGTAAAGGAAAGCCATACAGATCTGGCAGTTTGAAATCGCGTTAAATTTGGTGAAAAGTGGTGATGTTGTGTGGAGGTATGGAACGTTAGCAATAATTCCGACGTGCATGTTTCTGAAGAAAAAGCTTGTGTTAGTGTTCACAGTGGTGCCCCACACATGCATGCAGTAGTTAATATGAAACGCAAATAGTGCCTGGTAAATTTGTAATTTCAACTGTTCTGGAAAGAAATAATATTTTTAAGGCCGTTGTGGCTGGACCATCCCAATGAAGTGGAAAGGAGCGCGTTCGCTTTAGGAATGACATCGCAAGCCTCCAGACCAGAGACAAACAGGCTGGTATCATCCACATATAGAATGGTTGTTGCCTCGCTTTCTGCAAGGGTTCATCGAGCAATAAGGTTCCCAAAGAGCTCCAGCCGCACGGGAAGGTGCGAGGTGAAATCCGGCAACACTCATGCAGGCGGCTGTTCCCCCACTCTCCATTCCCCCCAGCCGCACTTTGCTTCGCTGCACCGCTCATTCTTGGCTCAGCAGCCGTCCGATATGGAGGTTCCCAATGTTGATCGCGCCAAGTACGAGATTTGTTCCGCAATTCGCTTTTTGCACGCCAAGGGGACTCCCCCGTGGATATTCATCATCAGTTGACAGAGGTGTATGGCGACAAGTGCATGTCCGTTCAACACGTCCGAAAGTGGTTTAGGAAGTTTAGTGCCGGTTGAAAGAAAGTCCACGATGAAGAACGGAGTGGAAGACCATCAGTTTTGAAGGTGGTTATCAAGATGGCCCAACGCAAAGTGCTTCGGAAGAGGAGGATCAACATCTGTGAACTTATTGCTCAGATTCCTGGAAGTTCTTACGGTACAGTGGAAAGAGCTTTGACTAAAGTATTGGGGTATCAGAAGTGTTGTGCTCAATGGATACCGCGGCTATTGACATCAGACTACAAGGAGAAACGCCTTGACTGTGCTCGCCAGTTTCTTCAAAATTGTCAAGAAGATAAGGAAGGATTGTTGGACTCCATTTTTATGGGAGACAAAAAGTGGGTGTTTCATTTCATTCCTGATATGAAATAAAAATCCCAAGAGTGGCGTCACCCAGAGTCACCAGTCGCAAAGAAGTTCAAACTCCTTCTGCTGGCAAAGTCATGGCCACTGTTTTTTGGGATCATAAGGGAGTACTGCTGATCGATTTAATGGAACGTGGGACAACAATCAACTCTGAGAGTTATTGTGCAACACTATGAAAACTCAGGCAAGCTATTCAGAACTGCCGGCGAGGACAACTGGCAGCCAGTGTAACACTGCTTCACGACAACGCCCGACCTGACGTCTCCTGTCAAACCCAGGAACTTTTGACAAACTTTGGGTCGACTGTCATGCCCCACCCACCGTACAGTCCGGACCTTGCACCTAGTGATTATCACTTGTTCCCCAAGCTAAAGGAACATTTGAGTAGCCAACGCTTCCGGAGCGATGAAGTCGAAGAGGTGAAATGCTTCCTCAATGGGTCGGCGGCAGACTTCTACGACACTGGGATACAGAAATTGGAGCACTGTATACAAAAATGCATAGAAAAAGATGGCGATTATGTAAGTTTCATCTTTCCAATAATGTAAATTTCTATGAGAATAAACAATGTTCTCTACTTCTAAAATTGATGGGAGCCTTATTTCTGGATCAACCCTCGTATGTCTATCATGTCATTAACGTAAATGTCGAAGGGGACCTAAAATGCTGCCCTGTGGGACACCTAACAATATTGCCGTCCGAGGAAATACTATTTCCAATGACAACGCATTGCCTGCAATCAAGCAGATACGAACACAACAAAATATGTCATTCCATGTACACCGTTGGCAGTCAACTCTGTTAATAGAATCTTGTGTTGCTGACTGTCAAAATCCTTGCTGTAGTCAATAAATATCCGGACTACTAGGTTTCATTTTTCTAGCTTCTTGATTAACACCTGCTGAACAAGCAGTGCAGTTTCGGTAGAGCAGGTCATCAAAGCTGTTTCTCCATCGCCAGGGTTTGTGTCATGCTCTCCAACCATGATTCCTCGCTCCTTTGTGCCCTCCAGAGGGGCACGGTCATGGCCCCCCAAACAAGGGGCTTAAATCACCACAGCAATGAAATTGCAATTTTTCGCTTTTAATATGCTTCAGTGCAATACATTGCATAAGCTTCCCTGCTTAACTCAACTGTAATGCGGCAGAGGTGACTTTAGGAACACTTTCTAGACATGCCAAACAATATGTGCATTCTGGTCAGAACTACACCTGACTTAACATTCCGACACGTCGGCATATGGATGGCCCTTGTGCAGTTTAAGAGCACGAATACGCATGCTGGTTGTGGCTTGAGGAAATGTGATTTCTTAAACAAGTTTCAATGCCAATGCCCTAGACTGAGCTTCACCGCAATGCAGTTGTGTTATGCACTGGAGCTTCTGTAATGTATTGCGGTCCATCACTGCAGCAACGTCAGAACCAGCTTTGAATGGGTGTCATGTGAGTTATTAGATGTCTCGGTGCTCATACTGTGACAGATGACGGCACATGTGTGCATGTATAGTCGGGAACATGTGCAAGGCTGTGTTGCAGTCTCGTATATGGAGCTTGCAAGATGGGCGAAGCAAGGGCCCAAATCACCACAACCCTGCCGGAAATAGCTCTAAATCCCTGCCTGTACACTTCTTAAGGGTTTCGGTGCTTTTACCGTAACCGGAGATTGCACATATAATACTATATTTTCAAAACTGAGCTCATTGGAACATCTTCCTGTTCATGCTATGCACACAAAAATGAGGAATAAGGGAAAAATTATGCAGATCCCACACCCTGTGGGAATTGATGTAAGTGAAGCTTTCCATGCTGGATGCTCTGATTGACGATAATTAGCAGTGTTGACGGCTAAAGCTTAATTTCTTCAACGTTTAGGCTAACACGAGATTGGCGAATTGATGTTAAATGTTACCTTGTGGGCACCACTGCTGTTTGTCTGCGTAATAGGCAGAACACACAGGGAGAGGTGCTTGCATGAGGCATTGTTGTGGGCCATATCTTATAACCTGAGAGGGTTGAAAGTTGTCATTTCCTCATATGGCACATCGCGTTATGGCAGAAGTTTTAAACTTGAATTGGATTATGGGGCTGTACGTGCCAAAACGACACTCAGATTATGAAGCACGGCATAGTGGCAGACTCCAGATTAATTTTGACACCGTGATGTTCTTTAATGTGTCCCAAAATCTAAGTGCACATGGGTTTTCTATTTCGCCCCCGTCGAAATGTGGCTCCTTCGATTGGGATCAAATCCATGACCTCTCGCAATGCCATAGCAGCAGAGCTAATGCAGCGGGCACAGAAGTGTTGATTTGACGGTCAACCACTTCTGTAGTGTTTCCTGGACGCTGCAGTGTGCTTTAATGCGGCTCTGCTTCTGCACGCCCTGTGTGAATTGCCCGCTTGACATATTTTTATTGTGTTTATTTTTTCAGAAATAGCAGCAACGTATTGTATCGTGCCTTGAACATAAGCACACCGCAACCGCTGTTGTATGTTAGTGGAGTTTCCTTGCCTTCTCATGTCACTTCCCCCATCTTATATGGGAACTGCCTCTTCTCCTCCCTCTTCTTCTCTCTACAGTTCTATCTGTGTCCCCTCTCGCCTCGCACATAAGCGCTGCAGTTTCTTCAGTGCTTCTGAGGGGAGTCACGGATAATTGCAGCTGTCAGGTGGCTAATGTGACAACGGCCAGGGAGCTCCAGAGGGCATTGTGCACATTCGATGCGGTGGGGTGAAAGCAAGCTTCTCCCATCTCCTTTCCTCTCTTACTTGTGCCTGTCATGTATATACAGACTCTGAACACCCCCCCTCCCCCCCGACGTGGTGTGTGTGACATCAGCAGCAGTCCACAGCAGCAGCTGGAGTGGGAAAGTCAAAGGAAGAGACAAAGAAAGCTTCACTTTAAAACAAAATGCGTAAAGGTTTCTATGCTTACCCAATGAGGAAACCCGTCCGTCACGTAAGATGATTGCTTTCAAGATAAGGCCCGCATGAGCGAGCGAATTGTAAGATTGGGCCTGCGCAGCCGTGCCATAAGCAGCGGCCGCTGATGTACAGTTGATAATGGTTTGCATCGAGAGGAGGCAGCATCATTGACCACATCTACTTATGACGTCTACCTAACGTGACACTGTTCAATTATGTCACGTAGAACAGCACGCATTGGCCAATGCTCATCTTCCATGAAGCAGCAACATCATCCAAATGCACCATGATATAAAAGGAGTGAACAGTGCTACTACTGGCCTCTGCTTCATACTCATGCTGGTCTCAGTTTAACATTTCGGTGTTGCAAATGCGCTTCTCCATTTCATGATTTTTTTCGTGGCGTTTCTCGCAATTATATGAAACGCAGCAGCATATGACGACAAAACAGTAGGTGATCAGTCGCAAATGCTTATGCATCATTTAGATAACTCCCACAGGATACTCTGCATGTAATTTTATCTTTTTCCACTTTCAGTATGCTTCAGCGCTATGGTATGCTTGACCGCGTAACCTTGCTATGTCCAGTGTTTGTGACCCCTTCCCACTGTTGGTATACTTCATCACAATGCTAAGTGCATGGTTGAATGCGTAACACCACTGTATTGGGATGAAGTTAACTTATTGGTCTGACATTACAGTTTTAATTTAGCGTACGCAACTATAGCGTATGCTATACGCTAAAGTATATATAGCGTATGCTAAGCAGCACACATTTCTTTAGGTTGAGTTGGCCTGTGAGATGTTCAGATCTTAGAGGCCATGTGCCGTCATTGCGGCTATCTCCCGACTGTAGCTATAGGTGGTGCTAACATGTCGGATGTTTCTTTCGTTAGGTTACAACTCACTCGAAACGAGAAGCGATCTCGAAAACACCACAAGGTTATCCATAATACTCTGTCGTCGAAGCAGCCTGAGACTAAGCGAAAGCCATTTACACAGTCAGTTGCAAAGAACGAAGTCCATTTTACAAAAGCAACGCCAAATTCAATTCGAAGCTGGCAGCCGGGGCCGCCGCCATGTTTCACGCAAATTCTACAAACCACGCAAAGACACTAATGCTAAATCTGAGAAATAGTGCGCGTACGCTATACGCAATGGGTCGTTTAGCGTTCTGCGCATGCGCAGCGATGACCCACTATTTTATAGCGTACGCTAAACTAAAACTGTCTATTATGCAGCACATTTTAGATGCTTGCTGGTTTTAAAGTCCGAAAGCTGAGATAGTACAACAGCGTCGCACACTATCACATGAGGAAAACGAACTGCTGCATGCAGCAAGTAGCGTCAGCATAAGCACTAGATTACAGTTGAACAGCTCTACAATGAAGACCACAATTAATTTGCCTGTAAAACAAAGAAACTTATGCGTCCCTGACGGCTGATTTACGTTTATAAAACGAATGCCGCACCAGTGCCGCCACTGCCCCGCGAAGATGTCACCAGGGTAAGCTGTGCGCTAGCGCTAACAGCAGTGTATTTGAAGAGCGTGCTGATATTACTAGTTCTGTTGCCTTGCTCCAGGATTCACTCACCTCGTATGCTACTTGTTGTGACGGATCAACGGCTGACGAATGCATGGATAGGCCGCGAATGTCAACGAAGGCGACCAAAAATTTTGCAGCAAGGGAGGCTTAGGGGCACTAGACAATCGGGGGCTTTGCTTTGCATGGTTCCTGCATTTGGTTGGAGAGCAAGCTGGGAACCTCAATGGAGCATAGGGTGGCTACAGTAGAACGTGCTGTCAGGGATATTTTGCAGAGAAAAATTAGCGGTCTATTTCATTAAGTCTCCCTTGAATTCTTGTTAAAGATTTTCTTTTGTTGAAAGTGCTTAGCTATTGTGAGCAGTGAGCTGCGCAACCTTTAAAACAAAGTGACCTGCATAGCAAAGGATTTTGAAGGTGCGAGCACTTTGTTAAAAAGGCGTTTGACTACATAGATACATTCAGAGCAGCGCTTTCTACCCTTTAGCCCATGCAGAATTTGTAGGTCCTATTTGCGCCACCAGGATCTGCCGATGTACTGCAGTGAAGCCTTTAATATGTGTCCCAATGTCCAATGCTACGGAGTTCAACATATCCATTTAATGTCTGAGCAAGTTTGATGTATGAAGTTTCATATACATGTAATTCTCTTGGTGATTCACCACCTGTTATTTAAGCAGTAATTCTATTTATAATTGTTTCATATAACAAGGTTTAATTGTAATGAATTATTGCTATACGACATTCTTTCCATTACTATAACTAATACTCTCAAGCTTGGAATCTCCCAGCTTCCTCATACAGTTGGCCAATGTGACAGTGCACCTGACACAACAAGCCATGTCGTACACTTACTCTGTGCATATTCACAGCCCATGCAAGCTTGTGCTGAAAGCTTGTTGCTGCTTGCAGAGGTAAACGTTTCACTTGACTGTTGTAATGATCTCGCTGACTATGTGATGGAATAAACAGTTACTCCACAATAAAACATAGTATGAGGCCATTTTGTAAACATGAGCTTGAAGTAAAACTGTGCCATGCATCGTCGAAAAAGGAAAACAACATTACAGGGATGAGCATACTTATCGTGGGCTTGTCTCTATAGCTTTTATGTCTTGCTTTGTCCACATTATGCTGCACAGTTTTAGTTGAAGTGGTTATTGGCTGGCAGACGTCTTCCCATCATGTTACTACGAGTTTTGATGAAAGCAGTCTTGGCCAGCCTCTCTACCCCTGGTTCTCTGGCTTAGGTGCTGGTGCCTCCAGTTCAGATTTGAATGGGTGCAAATTAATTTTCCCTCTCAGTGAAATCATACCAACTTTCCCAGGTTACCGGGCTTCTACAATTCCTCCTAAGTTGAACTTGTTCAACAGCTTTACAGAGTACTTTAAGTAGGCAGTGTATTCTATGTCGTAGGGCAAACAGAAAATTAGCATAAGCACTCTTGCTTTCAGGCTGCCATAGACTTCGAGTTAAAAGTGCAGTCGAGATCAACATGTCCAACCTTGATCCCTCCAGCCAATGTGCCAGCCTTCCCTATGAGCCACTACTTGCGAAGGTGAACATACCTTCTTTGTTCCATGCAAAACGTTTTGTTAACTGTTTCCAGGAAAAAGTAGTTCAAGCATAAATGGCCAACGCATGCTCTTCATACCAGGTTGCCATGGATAATGGAGACGATAGGAAAGTACAGGCCAGCGTCGCTGTCCCAGATCCATCCGGCAGCTTTTCTGTCACAGGTCCATGTGTCCTAACTGCTGGTCTTCAATGGGAGTTGACACTGTCTCCTTCTATAGCGGGCATTTTCTGACATGCTCTTTTGTGGGAGAATGCCCCATTGATAAAAAGAAACAACAAAGATTGGACACAAAATGGTGCAGCTCATTAAAAAAAAATTACTTGCTGGGTTCGCCACTGGGCCGTATGCGTCGGCGCTCGTGACTCGACAAAAAGCAGCCGCAGTGGCACGCGCAAGCTCAGGCTTCACATAGTTTCGCGCCCATCGCAAGAGGGGCACCTCACGGCTACATTCGGATATCGCCGGCGCACAAGGAGGAAGTGCAGAAACATGCACGCTTGCAGTCTCAGAGGGACGCGCATGCGTGCAAACTCAATACCATGGGTGCACAGCTAGAAGGGAAGAAGGGTCGTTTTGCCACACGCTTGCGCACCCTGTAACATTTTGTGGGCGAGTGTACATGCTAGACATGTTGTCTGTAGTGCTTATTTTTGAAATGTGATCCTTTGGGATGTATAATACATAGAATATGCATCTTAGCTTTGTTGTGCATTAAGAAGAATTTATTTTATAAATACTATATAATTATCTGAAAAGATGAATGTTTCTTTAGATTTCACACATTTCTTTTGCTACATTGTAAATGTATATCCTAATATATTAGTGTTTCGTATGTTATACGTTTGCCGATAGGAGACTTACTGCTGCCATGCGAGGGCCTTCAGGCACATTAAAGCTGCATGTCGCAGCTTTTCGCCTGGAGGACACCCAACAAAGTTTGTTGGAAATAAAACCATTTCTGGTATGGTAAGTCGAAAATTCTATTTCAAGTCGCTGCCTCTAGACCCTTCGTGCCAACCGCCATATTGGCAAGGCTGTGTGATGTCTGGGAATAAGGCTGCTTCGATGGATTTCAAGACCAGATAGCAGCCTTCCTTCACACACTCTGGCACCAAAAAGGGCAGCACATGTGTCAGTGTTACTTGTGCTACAATTCCTTCACTTGTGCTATAAATAGCAGCAGCAAACTGCCAAGATGCAAAAGCAAAACAATGAATGAGGGCCATAACGTATTTCCCAGCTCCTGAAATCAGTTCCAGTTTTTGCAGTAGACAAAAGCATGACCTTCAAGATCAGCTTCGATTACCAGTGGGAACAGTTTCCGAGGGTGCCAATTCATTTCATCAAGACTCGGTGTTGCCACACTGCTTTTGATTGAAGTGTGAGAAAAAAATATTGAAGTGAACGTTTTCTAACACATTGAATGCAGTCAAATTTTCTTTCTGTTATGCTTTCCTTTTATTTCAAAGCAAAAAAACCAAAAATCTAAGAAAGCAAGAAGCAAAACAGAAAGAAAAATATCTCAGTATAGGGCATCATTGCACAGTGTTGTGAAACCAGATGTGCACGCCTGTGAGGGTGATGATTGGCCAAGTGTGTGCACTATACATTCAGTGATGCTACAGGCATGCACTCTGCTGTTTGAGTTTCATTTGACGCTGATAGTACATCCACACAATGTAGCCACAGGGACAAGCAAGCAGTCAAGTGAAGCTTTTTGAGATCATGTTTAGTTGGATCATGCAAATAAAATGCATTAATTAATCATATGCCATGGAAGATACAAGCACAAGTACACAAATTACTGTGCATGACAGGAGTGGCTGCGAAGATGTATAAGGCTCACACAAAGGCCGGACAGCAGACAAAGGACGATGATATTTAACTAATTTCGCCAGGAAAAATGACTTCGAAGTTTGTGCATTAAGTACGAAGAAAATCCGAGGATACCTAAGCACTTCTTATGAGTTGTGAATACTTTAATGTCCAACTGAACGCCACTGAGCAGTCCGAGTTATGAACTCCTCGCGGGCAAGCGGGCACGTTAAGACGCTTGGCACATATTGATTTAGCCTCACCGAGGCGCAGTTAGAACACACACAAGAGCTTGAGTAGACAAGGAACAGGTGGTAACACAGGCTTGCGAGAGGGAAGGTGATGTTTTGTCGTAGCAATGCACTCTCCCCTCGCGAAGTAGCGCAGCAGCAGATGTTCCCCTTCACTCGCTTTCCTCTGCTGAGACACGAGCCAGCAAGTGCAAGCTAGTGTCATGAGCGCGCCTCGTGTGCTCACATGGCGTCACAGTCAACGGGAAATTAGGCACCGTTTTGCTGCTACAGGTGCTGCCGGCTTTTTCACTGAAGGAACCATTTAACATTCTTGCATAAAAACCTGTCACTGACCACATAATAAACAGCAATAAAGAAATTCCGTTAAAAGTATTGCATCAAACCAGCTCAGAGCACGAAAGATTGACCAAAGCTGTCAGGCTTGGCTGCTGAAAATTAATGTCTTGTAGCAAGGTTTAACGAGCAAAAATGATATGCAAGAATACTCAGAATGATGCGAATGCTCAGATGCTAAGCTCTGCTCTTGTGCAGGAGCTTGGCAATGCAGCTGGCATAAATGCCAGTCTTCTGACTACTCTGGTTTCATGAAAAGTAGGTTATTCTGGCAAGAGTATCACTGCAACGTCACTGCAGTGCATTTTTACTTCACAGTGAGTAAGTACACTTTTACTTCACTGTGTGAGATAAACAAGTCGACAGACGTTTGAAGTGGTTCAACCACGATTCGCAGCTGGAGAACAGGATAGCAACCATAGAATTTGGCGAGATGATTAGACAACAGGCAAAGGAGAGTGGACAAAAGTTGGAGGTGAAAGCTGTTCTGTTTGACTGTGACGAGGTGTAATGGAGTCGTCAAGCAACAGGCAATGGCGATGGTGCTTCCTAGCGTGCTGATATTGTTCTGGCAGCAAGGCACATAATGGTGATTACTGCATTTTATAGTGTCCCATTTTTCTTTAGATTACAAAGTATTTAAATTTGTGTATTGGTTACATTTGCAGTGACATCCAAAATCTAGATTTGTACTTGGCAAAGACAATGCTTAAAAATTAAGTTCAGTGGTTTTACATGCCAAAATCACTAAATGATGATGAGGGATGCAATAATGAGAAACTCTGGATTAATTCTGACTACCTGGGTTTAACATGCACCCAATGCAAGGCGCACAGCATTTTTTGCATTTTGCCCCGATCGAAATGTGGCCGCAGGGGCTTGGATTTGATCGCACGGCCTTGGGCTTAGCAGCCAACACCAAAGCCACAGCACCAGTAACATTAAAACAAAGCAGTGATTTGATAAAGCGTGTAAGAGCAGAACGGTTTTTAAGCATTGCTTCATGCTAAGGTCTAAGTTCGGTACTGTCACACAACAACCACAATAATGAGATGAACAACGGGGGTAAAATGCTAAATTAAGCTGCAAAATTATGAAGCAAAAGCCTTTGAAGCTGTGAAGTTCTTTAGGAACTTGCAAGGTGTGGACATCTGGACATGCAAAGGATGTAGCCTTTGGAAACAACTTGCCAAGTTAATTAGTTGTTTTTTAGTAAAGCAATACTTCATCACAAAGCAAATAGCTATAATTTCAGTATGCTCCAAGACTGAATGCCCTATGATGAAAATTTCTATTGCATTTCTAGCAAGTTATATGGAGCAACCAAAGGTAAGAGACATTTGATGCTAGTATTCAATAAATTTCAGTTATTAGACAGCACTCGTCCAGTGCCCTTCCGTGTGTCTTCCATTGTTTCCGCACTGATTAGTAAGTATGATGCTAGTGACTGCAATAGAATACGCGAAGGCCGAGAAAATAGCAATGGCAATGAAGAGCTATTGCTCGAACAAAAAAAAAAAGCATAGGTGTAGTGCCAAAGCAGAAAGGAGAACATGAACGAAAAGTATGTGCAAAGTCATACATGACAAGAGAAAGCAGCAGGCAAGATGTGGTGAGCAGGGGGGTGGGGGGTGGCAAGGAGTATTCTGTAAGAGCCCACCTAGTGGACTGTCCATTTCGGCCGCTACTGATTGGCTAGGGCTGCTCGTCTCCTCCTCTCACAGCTGAATCCAATCGGCAGTGGCCGAAATGGACAGCCCACTAGGTGTACTCTTACAGAATACCCCCCCCCCCCTCAGGAGAAAATGATGAGATGGATTCTTGCCTTGTGAAGTGCAGCAACAGTTCTTTTTTTTTTCTGTTCAGAGCGAACGTGAGTGAGACTGGAGATCTAATGGTGATATGAGGATTTGATGTGGAGATAAGCTGTGGTCTGGGATGAAGCACAATTTTGGTTTCCAGCTGTGGATGAATTTCCAGGAGACCCTGCAGATAAAAGTTTTTTTAGCAATTAATAATTCACGTATCTGGCGAAGGAAATCATTACAGTGAACATGCGGCATAAGCAATAGACAGCCAGGCACATATAGCAAAAGACAGTGCCACTGTAGAGGAATGGCGACGGGGAAGAGCAACAAAAAGTGATCAAGCATGTGCAGGGAGAAGGGTACAGAAAAACTACAAGGGATCACACAAAGGAGATCAGTTTGACAGTGACGACAAGAGCAGCACTTATGAGCACAAATTTCAGAAGAAAGTAGCAAATTAATTGGGTCATCAGTTGCCAAAGAGCAAGCACTTTCTGTCACGAATGCTACTGATGCCAAGCATCAGTCCTGGCGCTGTTAAGGAAGTGACGGCGCAGTTGTGGCAAGGGATAGCAGCAGGTGTCTCATAAAAATGGCAGTACCGGGCAGTACTGGGCTACAGTGAGCCAAGTGTACCAGCCTGTGCTTCTTGAAATCTGTCACCTATGTCGAGTTGAAATGTACTGCTAAAGTGGGTGTACGTCGGAAAGACTTTCTCGCCCGTGCGGCGCTCGTGCCGAG
Source organism: Dermacentor andersoni (assembly GCF_023375885.2). Lineage (NCBI taxonomy): Eukaryota > Metazoa > Arthropoda > Arachnida > Ixodida > Ixodidae > Dermacentor > Dermacentor andersoni. Next base: position 1,561,399 of record NW_027314758.1, read on the forward strand.
TTGGTGATGGCGGATTATTGATTTAATGAGCCATCTTTCGTCTCATTAAAGATGTTTTGGGTCTCTTCCCGGGCGAGGAATAGGGGCCATAGTGTAGACCAGGCATGCTCTCCTGGAGCAGTACCTTCGCTCGTGCAACGCTTTTTGTACGCTGCTCTCTGACTTTTAAATGGAATATTTGAATGGTCCCCTTCGATATATATAAAGGTTCTTCAGCAAAACCATGTGCAATAAATCGGTAAGCGGGAGCCACAGAGCTAGCGAAACGGAAGCAAAGCAGTCAAGTCGGACGTACATTTAAATTAAATTATGGGGTTTTACGTGCCAAAACCACTTTCTGATTATGAGGCACGCCGTAGTGGAGGACTCCGGAAATTTCGACCACCTGGGGTTCTTTAACATGCACCTAAACCTAAGCACACGGGTGTTTTCGCATTTCGCCCCCATCGAAATGCGGCCGCCGTGGCCGGGATTGGATGTACATTTAGACAGAGCGTTATTATAAGCTCAGGTGCTCTCGTGAGGGCTCAGTTTGCCGGTGACGTATGCCGTCCTGTCGCAGTACTGGTAAAAATCCATTATATCGTCGGGACGAAAAAAGCACCCCGCCACTTCTATAACACCAGTCGGAACACTGCGGCCGCCATCACGTTTCAGAGTGGTCTACGGCCATAAATTGCATAACGACTTTCGCTTTTCCCAGCTACAGGGTGCTAAATGTGTTTCGACATGCAGACATGCATGTTCACGCGTATCTCTTGAAGGGTGCAGTATGCGCCGATAACCAACACATGATGGACACGGCGTAATGCTTTGGCATTACGCCGTGGCATTAAGTTATCCGTTTGGTCCTCGATATCACAGGTTCACTGATCCCGTCGCACGTTCCGTATGTTACCAAAAAGCGCAACAAACCTACCGGCAACATCCTAGGAGACGCAGGAGGAACACTTATGCACGACGCACGGCACGCACGGCTTCGTCAAGAAAGGAGACATTGATTTGAAGGATCGCCAGCCGACACACGGCAAAATGCGCGCCTAGGGACAAACGCATACGAAACAAGCAAATCGGCTTCTCCTCCGTAGTACCTAGGCAAAGGGAGAAATTTCAGGCGCAAACGCCCCCAGATTTTCTCTCTCGCACCCGCTGAAACGACTGGCCAATCCCGTGAACTGGCGTTTCCTCTAATGACCGTCTCGTTGCACCGACGGTATGATCACGTGAGCTCCAGTTTGTCGACCGCCCAGAAGGCAACGCCCAAGGAATGATAGCCAGCCAGAGTGAATCTAGATAAACCAATGAAACTGGAGGCTTGTCGAAAGATAAACTGTGTCTCGGTACCATTCGTGCTTTCATCTTGGGGTGTCGCCAGAGCTCGTGAAGATCCCGAGTTTCGCCAAACTCGGCGCATCCTGCATAGCACCCTATGTCAGGGACTTTCTGTCAGACACAACTGCCTGCATGAAGTTCCAAGATATTGAATCTCCAACACTGAAATTAGGAAGCAGGGGCACGCCGCAGGGCTCGGTTCTTTCCCCGTTCCTCTTCAACGTGGCGATGAGGGGTCTCCCCGAAGCTCTGAGAAACGTACAGGGGCTAAATTTCAGTATTTATGCGGATGACATCACCCTCTGGACCAACCAGGGGAGCGATGCGAGCATCAAGGAGCGCCTGCAGGCGGCGGCGGACACTGTCGTGCACTATGCTGCTGGTAGGGGTCTGTCGTGCTCACCGCAAAAATCGGAGTTTTTCGTCTACAACCCAAAGTCGCTCCGGTGCAAGCGTAGCTGGGAATTTGACATTAAAATAGAGGGGAAACCAGTCCCAAAGGTTAACCAAACCAGAATCCTAGGATTTTTCATACAGGAAAACTGATGTAATGATGGGACAATCGAAAATCTAGAGGGCTTTGCCACGCAAGCACTTGGCATATTTAGAAGGGTCGCGCTGAAAGGACGAGGCCTGAAGGAAAGAAGCTTGCTTAAACTAACCCAAGCATACGTAGTAAGCCGCGTGTGCTATGCCACACCTTTCTTTAACATCAGGTCAGAGGAGAGGAGGAAACTCGACTCGCTCATTCGACGGTGCATAAAGAGGGCCTTAGGCTTACCAATTACCACCTCCACAGAAAAGCTCCTCTCTATGGGAGTGCACAATACCTGGGATGAAATAGCGGAGGCTGTCAGAATTTCGCAGCTTGAAAGATTAAGCCGAACGACCACGGGCAGAGCTATCCTCGAAATGGTAGGCCTGCAAACAGATAGGGGACTACGAGGCAAGACAAACATCCCGCTGGACTGCCGAGAAAATATAATCATTCCCCCCCTCCCTCGTGACATGCATCCCATATTCAACACGGAGAGGAGGGAAAAAAGAGCAGAAGCATTAATCAAACGCTTTGATTCAATGGACAGCAAGTCGGTTGCGTACGTGGACGCGGCAAGCGGCAAGTGGCAAGTCGGGTGCGGCGGTCGCCTCGGTGGTCGACGGCCGAGGTGCCCCCGTATCGGCCGCCACCATTAGAAGCCGCAACTCGGAAACGGCTGAAGAAGTTGCGATAGCGCTCGCTTGCGTGGGAACGGAAGCAAATTTCATGATTAGCGATAGCAAAACGGCCATCTGGAATTTTGGAAAGGGCAGGATCTCGCCGGAAGCGGCAAGGGTTCTGGCCAGTAGACGGCTGAACCGAAAAATTAGCCTAATTTGGACCCCTGCAAACACGTCCGTTCCTGGCAACGAGGCGGCCCACGTGTTAGCCCGAGCTCTCTACTTCCGGGTGGCTGTGGAACCGCCCGACTGCCGGAACATGGACGAGCGTCTGCAAAATTATACGGAGATTGTCGAAAATTATCGGCTACGCAGGAGACTGGTGCCACCACCGGATAAAAGTCTAAGCAATAGAGAGGCAGTCGCATGGCGGCGCCTGCAAGCTGGGAACTTCGTAAACCCGGTCTGGGCATACCATGTTACGCATGATAGAGAAACCGATGAGTGCAAACACTGTGGGGCAAGAGGGACCCTCGATCACAAAATCTGGGAATGCGCTAGCTCACCAGGCGCTAAAGCAAACATAAATTGTAGAGAGGCCTGAGAAGCCCTGCTGCGGAGCGTGGACCCTACTCCCCAGCAACACGCCATCCGCCTGGCGGAAGAAGCCGCGAAGAGTCAAGACCTCTGCTTGCTTCTAATCGCGGAGGTTCCGGCCCCCGTCCCCAAGGCCTGTGTGCCGGGGACGGGGAGTAGGGGCCTCCTTATCCGGCGGTACAATAAAGTTGCTATCATCATCATCATCAGTGTGTGATTTCGCTTCTACCATGCGCGTGTCACCAGTTACCGCCTCAAAAAATACCACGTGGCATCGCGCTTTGTGCGCCCGTATTGTTGTGCTAGAGCTCCCAACAAAGGTTCGTTTTGCCGGCATGCGGCTGAAGCTGGGCGCCGAACGAATTGGCCGGGCCCAACGGCGGGTCGTGTTCGGGTTACATCCGGTGACGCCGCCGGAGCGGCGCCGTTGAACCACTTCACCGGGATCGCCTGATGCAAGTGCCTCTCGTCCACTTGTCGAAATTCACACAGTAACCCGCGGTGGGTCCTGATTGGAGGTTCGAGCCGATGGCAACCGCATCGACTCCTGTGGTTCTAAAAGCCCGAACCACGGGACGACGACAACGACAGAAAGCAGAGGCGTGCTCCCGTTTCTCACCGCACGCTTTAGTGCGAGTCCATTATGCCCCGGCCTCTGAGCCGTTCATGTAACGCCCTTGTACATACTGCATATAAATGTTTCGTTTAATCACCGTCGCCTCGGATCCTCCTTCGCAACAGTGGCGGCAGCGTTGAGACGTCTCCGTCACAACAGTTGGTTGGCAGCTGCGGGATCGACCGCCGTCAGCTACCCCAGCGCGGTGAGTGCCTGATGTTTTCTCCTCAATTCACCAGACTTCTCTAGCGCAGGTTATCGTAGTTTAGAGTAGGGCTGTATGAAGCACTGTGGAGAGCTTCGATTGTTTCAGACTTAGAGTTTTGAAACCAAAGCTAGTGCCGAGGGAATAAACAATACAGTGTAAAGAACTGCTTGCGCGTATCACGCTAGTAGCTCGATTGAAGTGAAAGGCAAGGGAATTCTAACAAGGGCAAACGGCAAGAGGCCACTGTGAACAATGGAGAACTTTCGGGTAAAGGAACTCATCGAAATTTGTGAGGAGCTAGGCCTTACCGTAGGCCGCGCGAAACGAAAGCAAGCCATTCTTGATATCACGAAGAACGAGAACGTAACTGCTGAGGAGACCAATGACGCCTGGGCTGCGATCAAAGAGCGCCGTGAGCGCGAGCTCGAGGAGGCCGAGAGGCTGGAGCGTATACGTAAAGAGGAGGCTGAGAAGCAGGAGCGTATACGTAAAGAGGAAGCTCCCGCCGGCGGTAGCTTCTACGACAGTTCAGGCGAGCGGTCCAAGAATTCGGGACCAACTGCCGCCGTTCGCAATTGGCGAAGACATGGCAAAGTATCTCGTCAAATTCGAGCACGTTTGTGAACGAAACGACATCGAGAGGTCTCTTTGGGCACAGAACCTGTTAGCTATGCTTCCTGGGGAGGCACCTGACGTGATGGAATGGAATGGAAAACTTTATTGGTTCTTTAAGATATTAGCGAGTTGAGGACGAAGTCTTCATTCTTGAAAACTTTGGGTCCTCTTCAGCCTTGGGTGGGCCCCTAGTCCAGGGCACCACTGAATCGGGCCACCTCGCTTGCGTGTGCTATGAGGGCCCACCTCATAATAACGTGCCTCGTGATAACGTGCCTGTCAAAGGAGGCGTTTGAGAGGTACGATGATGTCAAAGAGGCTCTATTGAGGAAGTATTGATTGTCACCCGTGGCTTTCCGGCAAACGTTCAGGTTCGCAAAAAAAGGTAGTGAGTCGCACATCGACTTCGCATTCCGCCTCAAGGCTGATTTGATTGAATAGCTTAAGGGCGAAGAAGTTTATGACGATCGAGATAAAGTGGTAGAGTGCGTAGCATTGGAGCAATTCTACCGCTGCATCGAAGATGACGTCAGGCTCTGGCTGCAGGATAAGCTGCAAGTAAAGCTGAACAAGGCAGCAGAGCTAGCTGAGGAGTACTATAGCCGAAGCTTGCATAATAGGGCCGTGCGAGTGGAAAAAGCGGAGAGGAAGGACGCTTTTACAAAGCCCTATGAAAGGAGACCGTTCGCGTACCGCAGTTTTCGGAAGGGCTCATCTCCTCTTAATGAGACTGTGACAAAAGAGTTATATGAATCGCAAAAATCAAACGATGATGCCAAGCAGCGAGCGGATGCCGCACGTGCATTTGAGACGCGGAAGCCGCTAATCTGCTACAACTGCAAAAGGGAAGGGCACATCGCGGCAAACTGTAAACAGAAGGTTGCTTTTGCAACGATTCGAGAAACAGAAAAGAACATGCGGTTGTTGGAAGCCTATATGCAGGACATAAGCGTGAACGAAAAAAAAATGCCGAGCACTCCGGGACGCACATTTACATTCGCTCGTCTGTGCAGCCGGTCGACTGCAGCGCCGCCCACGCGGCACCGACGACAACTATATATCTAGGTAGCTTTTCGCCCTAGGGGAGTCTAGGTCCCTAGACGTCGTGTGAAAAACGCACCTTGCTCCTGAAATGCCCTAGTCCCCATGCGCGCGCGCGGGGGGCCCATAGAAATATGCGCTAGCGCAGGGTTTGTGCGAACGAAGCGATAGAAGGTGGAACAGTGGGTTTTACGGCAATCGAAGCTGTGTGTGTGTGTGTGACGCGCTTGGTGTGTGCAAAGACCAATTAAGTTGCGTATGTGACGAATGTGTATGCGCAAAATAGCACGACCACGAACGAAGGTGGAACATCGCGTTTTGGCGTTTGGTGTGCGCAGAGCAATCGAGTTGCGTGTGCGACGCGTTTGTTCGCGCAAACAGCACGACCACGAACGAAGCGATGCAAGGTAGAACAGCGCGTGTTGCACAATCGAGTTGTGTGTGTGCGTGTGTGTGATGCGCAAACAGCACGACGACGATCGTCTTCTAAAACTGCACCAGAGCAAACCGATTGTCGAGTACTACATACGTATTGCGCGGGCGTTAAAACTAGAGAAACACGGGATAGCGACGCGACCAGCCGCAGTGTATAGGACTGTACGTACGTACGTAGGTTTTTGTAATGTGGTCAATCTTAAAAGGACGATGGCATTTCTGCACCGGCGGAGAAGTGGGAAATTGTGATTAAATATGGCCGATCATTGTCAAAAGCAAAGGCTTACCCTTAATTAATAGTTATCCCCTACCTTCTACTGAAACTGCAGCCTCTAGTAGTGTTCATGCGCTATTGTAATCATGACACCATACGACGATACCCTCTGACGTGGGGCCCAGACTACTGGAGAGCTGGTTGATCAAGCTTGCTCAATAAACTTGACCTTTTGTTCTTTGATTATGCTACAGTGCTAGAGCGTAGTTTCTTGCTATTAGTAAACAGGCAAGACAACAAAGCATTGCTACTCTACTCCTGTTGTGGCTCTTCAGTCAATGAGACTAGAAGGGAAAGGAATCGAGATCCAAGCCAAGGGGCAAATTGTGTTTAGTCAGTCTTAAACACGCTTAACTCAATGTTTTAAATGCCTGTGTGGTTGATACCTTGTCTAGTGGAACTTCTTGCCATCCCCAAAATGTGCATAGCACCAGAGGTATAGTTTGACAGCTGTAAGCAGTGCAATTAAGGGAGTGCAGTACCTGTATTGCAGCTTTACACCGGCTAAGATATTGAAGCTTGGGAGTATGTTCATATTTCTCATCTATAGTGTGGCAAGAACTTGTAATCCGCCCTCAAGTTCTGCTGGAGCACAAGCTACTGTTGCTCTTTTGTGCAGCTAGTGTCAGTAGACAAGCTTGCAGTATTGCTAGGTAGAAAAGCACTTAGGCTTCACGACCATCCAAGTCATAAATGAATAAGTGCATGGCTAGAAGTTGTAAATTGCAAGAAAGAGTTCAAATGCCATTGAGCATAGTTGCGCTATTGCAATGTATCCTTCGGAACATTGTACGAGTCATGGTAGTTCCCACATTGTGTTGAAGTGCCACACCAGTGACATATGATAATGATGCTAGTGTGATCCAGTGTGGCTGTACTTTGTTCTATAAAAACTTTTCATGTGTTTTAGATTATATTTAGTGCAGTATATGAAAGGTTACGCGCAGAAGATGATAGTTGACCTTACAGCCATTTTTTCTATACAGTCCTTCACTTTCCATCAAGTTCAGCAAATCATTGAAGCCCCAAAACAACACATTTAATATTGGTACTCAGATTGAACAGTTTCAGTTCTATGTGTATGTTTCAGAGAACTGGACCAAAGATCAAGAATGAAAATTTAGCTACCTATTGATGCTGTAGCTTTAGGCTCTGCAGGAACCATTTATCTGCAGCACCCAACTTATCCCGTATTTGACGGATCATGATAGATGTGTGAAGAAGCACGAGTGTTATGCAGAACAGTTTTCAAGAGGTAATGAACCTCTACCATATAATTCATAAATAACTGGAAGGCTTCTCCTAAGGAAATGTTCGTGCTCTGCACTGTAACATTGACAAGTCCCTCCCTAAGATAAGGTGATAAAGAGAGCTGGTTTTATGAATCTGTTGTATTTCCACAATTTTAACATGGTATAAGTGAGGCTCAAGGCATAAATGGGACTGCGTGTTGTTCTGTATGCGTGCTGCGCTTATTGTACAGATCAATAGTAGCCAATCAATAGCCATCTTATTGAAGATGCAAACTGGATCATATCCTAGGGCCAACTCACTGTCAATGAAAACTGTTATACTGGCTTCCTGCACTGTTTATTGATCATAGACTTCTTTTTGAGGTGCGATTGAAGTCGCTCAATATCTTATTAAACTATGAATTGCAACTGGGAGAACGTGTCCATTCATTGGGACTACACTTTTTGTATTTAGCTCTCATCATTGTAAACAGCTTCATAATGAGAGGAACCTCAGACGAAATGCTTATTTTTTCCTGGCATCCTTCTTCTGCCTTCTTTGTAAGCACTAACTATGGACATGTAAACATGGTAATCTTGCATTTATCCTGCCTACAAGTGCCTCTTTTGACATTCATGCCTGTATTGCCTTTTCAGGGCCACTGAAAAGGCAATACTGGCCACTGAACCACTGAACAGTAATGAATCTGAACAGTAATGACGAAAGCATTGTGCGGAAATATGCAAGGTGATCAGGAAATGTAAAATGAGTCATACACCCGACTGTAGCAAACTATTACAGAGAAAACCCATGCAGGTTTCTCGGAAAGTCTTCACAAACCTACCAAATGCTTCAGACTGCTCCTGTGATTCAGATGTCTGCGATAAGACGTAAAAATAGGTTCTCACGAGCCCACCTATTCTCTAGTTCATGAAGTCTTCATTCCAGAGAGCCTCACCATGCCGTAACACGAACCCCCGTATTCATAAATGCATCTTAACTTGAAGCCCATGCTTGACTCGATTTAAATGACGCCTGTCGTGAACACACCAAAAGAAACGCAATGAGCATCTTGGGCGCGTTCACACCATGCGTCATTTATATCAAGTCAAGCATGAGCTTCAAGATGTATTGCTGAATACGGCGGTAAGACTTGATAAAGGTTGCTATTAATTATTTGTCCAATGTTTCAGTTTTCTCATCAAGAATATCTAGCTTTTTCTGAATGCTACCAATTTTTGCTTCATTCTCCTTTTCACCACATGTGCTTCATGGCAATCTCTTTCATCTTTCCATCCTTTCTCCTTTCCCATGCTGTTGGCCAACGTGCAGGTGTCGTCTATGCGCTAGACAGTTACGATGTCGTCAGCAGGCTTTGGATTTCTCTGTCAACCAATTTCTCTCTTTGCTTTTGTGATCAAGTCCGCCTGACCCTTAGATTACTGTATACAATGAAAACAAAGCGTTTTTTTTTTCATGAAATGGGCAAGCACTTGCATCTCTTGCAAGGGATCTTCCAGTAAAGTTTCTCGTTCCTGCAATCACACTGAACATGCACGTCCATCATAATTTTTATGTATCTAAAACGCATCGCCAGAAAGAGTAACAAAAAGCAGCTATATTTTCAGATAACACTTATGGCTAAGAAAGCAAACCAAGACCAATTATGGATGGTCTCCATTTTTTTTTTCAACATGCAAGGAGCATTGTGCACACACCTCTCAAGCATAAAGGCAGCACGTATGAGCCATGATGCCTCAATGGCTCCCATGTCTGATCACCGAAAAGAAGGCAGGCCAAACATAAAATTCGTTTTTTGGAAATTCCGTTTATTATAGTTAAATTTTATCTTGAAAACACAAACAGTAGTCTTTATTTCAAGATCGTGCAACCTCTGGCTGTATTTTGCGGAGCATGAAAACATGAAAATGTACTAAATTGAAATGGCAACAGCAAAGAAACACTGGCTTCCATCTTCTGGATTGCAGAAGAGAGTGACACTGTACATGGTAATCCAAAGTATGGACCCAACTTGGTCGTAGCATACATGCTCTGTGCTGATGTAACTTTAATTAGAACTGAAGTGTGGCATCCACTACTCGCCTGTGTCATGAAAGGCCATTTCATGTTGCCACACATTCTTTATCCGCTACCTGAAAAGATTACATTACACCATGAAGATGACAAAGCTCACATGCATTAGAGGAAAATTGGTTGGCTATCTTGTCTCCCATACAACTCCGCCAAATACCTGCAATTAGTGTAAGTATGCTAGTTCCTTGCACTGTTTCCCATAACATCTTTGTTGAAGGTACTGGGTAACAATATCTCAATCACTTCACAAACTGTGGAGATTATTGTTAATTTTTAAAGCGAACAGCTTTATTTGCCTCTCGACAGCACGTGGCATAATTTGTTTAATGTTTTTCATCAAGCAATTCATCGGCATGTGCTTCACAATGTGCCTTGCAAAGATTCCTCATTAACAAATATACTGTTTCGAGAGTTTTCATTTCAGTTTGCTGACACAATGACAAGAGACAGGAGGGAAGCTATGAAGCTGCTTGTCTCTCCACACCAAAAGCCAGCACCTATAGACTCTGCTAAAGATGTACTTCTCAAAATCTGGCTACTCCTTGACCAATCTGTGCAAAAATGTTAAATACGTGAGTGAGAAGTTATGTCAATCAGGCTGCTGCCACTCAAAGGGCAAAGCTCCTTGAAACAGCAAAGCTCAAAAAAGAAGGAAAGAAGAGCACGTGTGAATGTTTCATGTTTTATAATATAGAATAAAGATTTCACCAACGTCGGGAATGACACGCATCAGTGCCAGTGAGAACATCGTCTTGAGAATGGCTCCTTGATTTAGATTACAGATTTCAACTAACAATTCTGCTGTATTGAGTACAGGTTGTATTTATGAAATCAGCAGCAATTCTGCTCGTAGAGTTTGAGAAATACGCCAAAATTGATGCATGGTTCTTTCACATAAGAATTTGAAGGATAAATTCTAGGAAGCATTACAAAGGCAGAAACAGTGTTCGAAGGTGTCAGAATGACGGCCATGAAATGAGGTCCTTGACTAACCGAACAGTGCCGCTGCTGCAGACATTTTTAGCATGAAATGCTTTTAGCTCCTGTTGTCAGCCACCTTCAATGAACCAAAAGCCAGAGCCATTATCCTGGCACTCAAACCAGCTCATCCGGGCAAACAGTCAAGACTTCAATACATATGCTAGTTACTTCCCAAACATGTTACAAAATATATTGCTTCTGAGTTCTAAATATTTGCTCACAATATCACTCAAGCTGTAACTTCTAGTACGCTGAAGTTTTATTTGTCACTTCTAATAGCAACGTTCAGAGGCAGATACAAGGCACTGTAAACTTGATTGTCATTTTTTGGCACTGAGACACAGTTGCTTGTGCTCTTTTCAATGCCAGCAGTCCGCGAGGTCCACGGCACATATGGTGGACCGAGACGAGACTTGCAATGGGGTTCTGCCTTTGACAGGAAACTTGCTTCCATATGGACCAGTGTACAGTTGCGTGATGCAGTGGGGTTGGGTGTGCCGTTGCGAATGTGCGCTACACCCATTTTAAGATTGTGGCTAGTATCATCTACAATCAATCTGCTTTGTCGGCAGCCATTTCATGCTTACATCTACTCTCGATTACAGGAGAGCCAGTATTTTTTACTGTCACCAGAACAGCCTGAAAATGCTCATACAAAATTCTCCAAAGAGTGCAAGCGCTTCCGAGCTTTTTTAGTCTGTACATTCCAGCTATCTGAAATGAATCCAAGAAAGTAGTGGATGTTAAGGATATGATCATAGAGCTATGGCATATTACTTCGAGGTAGATGAAGTGGTACACGAAGGTGTCCTGTGTATTCTATTTTAGTGATAACATCATAGTGAACTGTTGGATAGTGTTCAGGAGAGATGCCGCGCTAGTGCGGCCAGCATCAAGTGCAATCAAAACGTGGCTTTGCTGTTGTTCAAAGCAGATATTGCATTCGCCCTACAGTAGAAAGGAAACGAAGCAACGCCTTCAAGAAGGCAGTCCCCAAACAGCGAAAAAAAAAGGTTGGAGGACACTCACTTAAGCTGCGCCTTTAAGAGTGGAACACGATAGCATTAAAAGAGCCGTGGCTGCTTCTCACGCTTCCGGGCAGCTGAAGCTTATGCTTCTGTAATGTTTCCCTGGAAATGCTGGTGGCAAACGCTATGCACAAAGGCGAGCTTTCTGGGGCGTGCCACTCCTAAGACAGACCTAAAATGGCAGCTGGAAAAGGGGTTTCCGCGCAACAGAATTATGTTTTCTCGCATATTCAGATTACAATCCAACGCTATCATGTCTCAAAGTTGTGTGCAAGTCACACTTTATGAATTTTTGACACTCCCTACTTTGAGAATTTTAATTAGTTCAGTAACGCCTATATGCCACGTGGAGGGCCTGCATTAATCGGGATGCATGGTTTGGGATTAATTTTCTCATATGGAAAAGGTCGCCAACACCACTGCTGCATTTTCAGCGACACGGGGCCCTGAACGCTACGGCTGTTAATACTATTGTGGATCAGTTCCAGGCCAACAGCACCTGTGCCATGCACCAAAAAATAAAGAAAAGAAAAAAGCAGATGCACGTGGGCACTTCCCAAACATTTTTTTTACAATAAAGGCAGAGGAAAAACCTTCGCTGCTAAGGCATCAGATGAGTAATGTGTAAAACATGCAATATAAAGCTTAATTGTACACCCGACAACGACTACATTGTAACGTAGATTGGAGACAGAGTCTTGCAAAATGTACGCTTCTCTTTAATGGCAGGCCAGAACAAGAGCGTGCAGCTTACGCACTTCGTCTTTAGTGGCACCGACCTTTGCGCGCGCCATCCTGCGGTGCGGGAGCCCCCACATCTTTGTGTCAATTGCCTCCCATGAGAAGAGCGACCGTCTCGGTTGCGTCAAAAAGTTCTTTCAGCTACATAAGAAATGGAGCTCCTCAGGTGCATCTCAGCATTCAGGTATGCGCATAGTATGGTTTCATGCGCACTACACGAACAACTTCAGCGGGAGGACGACGACGGAGTGAACTGGGGTCAGAACTGCAGGGGACTACTTCGTAGGTCACGTCACTGAGGCGGCATGCAACCTTGTAGGGACCAAAATACCGGCGGATCAACTTTTCTGAGAGTCCACGGTGGCGGACGGGCGTCCAGACCCACACGCAGCCGCCGGTATTGTAATGGATGTCGCGTCGACCCTGGTTGTATCGAAGGGTGGCGGTATGCTGTTGGCTCCGGATACGATGCCGAGCAAGCTGGCATGCCTCTTCGGCTCTTTGTACGAACTCTTCTACGTGTTCGCTGGGCGGGCTATTATCAGCCATAGGTAGCATGGTGTCAAGTGTTGACCTGACGTGGCGCCCATATACAAGTTCAAACAGCGTAAACTGTGTAGTCTCCTGTACAGCAGCGTTATACCCGAAAGTCACATAGGGTAAGATCGCGTCCCACGTCTTGTGCTCTAGGTCGACATACGTGGAGAGCATATCAGCCAGTGTTCTGCTCAGACGTTCCATTAATCCATTGGTTTGAGGGTGATATGCAGTGTTCTTGCGGTGAGAGCTATGCATCAGCTGGAGAACATCCTGCATAAGTTCCGCTGTAAATGCTGTACCGCGGTCAGTGATGAGAACAGACGGTGCACTATGTCGTAGGACGATGTGGCGTACAAAGAACTTGGCCACTTCATATAAATTTACTTGCGAAATAGCTTCGGTTTCGGCGTACCAGGTTAAGTAGTCAGTAGCGACGACTATCCATCTGTTGCGCGAAGAGGTCACTGGGAATGGCCCAAGTAGATCCATTCCTATTTGTTGGAACGGTGCTTGAGGAAGGTCCACAGGATGGAGAAAGCCAGTCTGTTTAACTGGTGCTTTCTTGCGGCGCTGACAATCATGGCAGGTCTTCATGTACCGTTGCACAGAAGAATAAAGCCGGGGCCAGTAATACTTCTGTCGTATCCTTGCCTAAAGTCTTGGCGAATCCCACGTGTCCCGCGCATCACTCATGATGGCAGGCTCGCAAAATGTCGTGGCACGACAAGGGGCCGCTTCCGCCATTTTTCCTGTAAAGGACGTTGTTGTGCAAGTAGTATGATGATAAGCCGCGCATGAGCAAGCAGGGTAAAACACCTTCAACTCCTTGGAGGTGTTCGATCCGCGACTGCAGTTCAGCGTCAGTGCGCTGGTGCTCAGCCATCTTTATGGCGTCGATAACCAATGCGGCAACAAATGGCAAGTCACGGTCAGGGTCCAATGAGGTCGTAGGGAGTGGCGCACGTGACAAACAGTCAGCGTCACTGTGCTTCCTGCCAGATCGGTAGGCAACTGTAATATCATACTCTTGTAAGCGAAGGTTCCAATGGGCTAGTTTGCCTGAAGGATCCTTGAGGTTGGCAAGCCAGCACAGGGCGTGGTTGATCGCTGACAGCGTTACAGGGTCTACCGTATAAGTAGGGTCAGAATTTACCAATTGCGCACACAACCGCTAAGCATTCTTTTTCAGTGGTTGAGTAGTTTTTCTCAGCCTTGGTGAGACTGCGGCTTGCATAAGCAATGGGGCGTTCCGCACCAGCTTGCCACTGCACAAGCACCGAGACTCGCATTGCTGGCATCAGTATGGATTTCAGTGTCAGCGTCTTCGTTGAAATGAGCAAGTATCGGGGCCTCTTGCAAACGCTTGCGCAATTCATTGAACGACTGCTGCTGCTCGTCCGCCCAAATGAAAGGCGCATCATCGCATGTAAGCCCTGTCAGAGGCTCAGCAATTCTCGAGAAGCCCTTGACGAAGCGCCCATAATATGCGCACAAACTAAGGATGCGTTGGACAGCCTTCTTGTCTGTGGGTGGTGAAAAGTCAGCGGCGGCAGCTAACTTGTAGGGGTCTGGTCGGACGCCTTGAGGACCAACGACATGGCCAAAAAATTTGAGCTCTTGGAACCCGAAGTAGCATTTTTCAGCCTTGATGGTGAGGGCGGCAGTATGGATCGCAGTGAGGACACCCTCGAGTCATGCGAAATGTTCGTCAAACGTGCTCGAGAACACAATGGCATCGTCTAAGTATACGAGGCAGGTTTGCCATTTGAGTTCAGCAAGCACGGTATCCATCATCCACTGAAAGGTGGCAGGTGCGGAACAGAGACCGAAGGGGAGAACTTTGAACTCATAAAGACCATCAGGTGTCACAAATGCTGTTTTTTCACGACCCTGTTCATCAACTTCGATTTGCCAATATCCTGATTTAAGATCCAACGAAGAAAGAAATCTTGGCATGTTGTAGACGATCCAATGCGTCGTCGATGCGTGGCAATGAATAAACATCACGCTTGGTGACACGGTTCAACTTTCTGTAATCTCCACAGAAGCATTGTGTGTTGTCTTTCTTTCTAACACTACAGGGAAGGCCCACGGGCTGTTGGATGGCTGGATCACGTCGTCTTGGAGCATCTCTTTCACCTGATGCTTGATCGCTTCCCTTTCCACTGGATACCCTCTGTAAGGATGCTGACGGACAGGACGTGCAGACTCGTCCGTAATAATGCGGTGCTTTGTGATGGACTTGCGCCGCACTTTGGATGACGTTGAAAAACAGTCCACAAATTCATTCGCGAGACTCAGTAGACGGTCTTTCTGATGGTCTGGCAGAGGGGCGTTAACGTGAATCCGTTCTTTTAGGCTGGGGAACCCAGATTGCTGAGACGATGCGGTTTCCAATGTGGCAATGTCAGTAACGTTAGTGATTTCGTGAAGAAATGAGCTCAGTTCAGCCATGTCGTTCCTCGCGGTACATGCCGATACTCGTTGCTAAAGTTTGTTATCAAAACAACTGAACATTTGTTTTGCACCTGAAGAAGCCCTCTGGCTATACAAATGTGGTGCTCAAGAAGCAGGGGCATGTTTGCCTCAGCAATTCCTTCGGCGTCGTCCTCCATGTCGCATTGGACAAGGGTAAGCACGCTGCTCTTGAGTGGCAACATGATGTGATCGTCAGTTACGCGAAGCGCGATGTCAGGGTTGTTGTCACTACTGTTCACTATGGCTTGCATAGTAGTGAAGCTGACTCTAGACTCTTGCAGGTCGATAATGGCACTGTTAGCCTGAAGGAAATCCATGCCGAGTATAAGGTCCTTTGAACATTCAGGAAGATTGACGAAGTCGCCGATGTACGTGAAGCCCCGAATGATGACTCGTGCCGTGCACCGGCCCATTGGAGTTACGAGATGCCCTCCTGCAGTACGGTCCATTGCGTTGAAACTTTGTTCAGTATACGCGTGAGATTCTGGCTCATAACAGACGTGTCCGCACCCGTGTCGATTAACGCCATGACCTCGTGGTCTTCTGTGGTAACTGGTACGTCGCAGGATACTGACACGGAACTACACTGCTTTCTCTGCATCTAAATTACGTCATATAGCGGTCGTTGCAGTGGAGGATCTTCAGCGTTCGCAACATCAGCGACCTCACCTCCGCAGGTCGCTGGACTCAGTTTTCCCGGGAGGCTGGGCTGAGTGAGTGACGTCTCGTTGCTCTCGGCTTGAATAGGGGCTGGAAGACCTGTTTCGGGCCGGTGACGGTGACCGGGGTTCACGGAATCGTGGGGCAAACGTGGTCCATGCATCCGCGAGGTATGCTTCAATCTACAGGGCGCATTCACCATTGCGCGGGCACGGCGCATTCAGTGAAAATTCACGGAGCCCAGCTCGTTGGTAGGGACACGCCCTGTAGAGGTGATCGGCTTCACCGCAATGAAAACACAAGGGCCTCCAGTCTGCGGAGCGCCATACGTCGCTCTTGCGAGGTGGGTGTGTTTCAGCCATGAATGGCGTGCAACGAGGCGAGTGGCTTGTTCAGTGGCTTGTGCACACCAAGAAGGTCCAGGAGGTCGCTCACATCGCGAAAAATCGGGGACAACGAACTTCGTGCAGCTTCCGTATACGACATGCGAGGTTGTGGCTGCCGTACCTTGTGCTGTGGTGTCTCGCTTCGCTCTGGGACTTGGTCTGCCTGCCTGATTTCCTCCCGGACGACCTCAGCCAGAGCAGGTCGTTGTACCGATGCTGGAGCCACCTGAAGCTCTTGAAGCTCTTCGCGAACGATAAGCCTAATGAGCTCCCACAAAGCATTGATATTGTCCAGGGATATAGCGAGAGAGTCACGCGATAAGGTCGACACGTCGCGGTTCTGCCTTGTTCGCTGCTGCAGTGCCTTTTCCATCGATACGGCTTCCGCGAGAAACTCTGCAACAATATTTGGTGGGCTGCGTATTATGGCACCGAATAACTCTTGCTCGACACTGCGCATCAAATTCCTTAACTTCTTTTCTTCCGGCATGGACGGATCCGCGCGTCGGAAAAGTCGGCACGTATCTTTGAGAAACATTGCGACGCTTTCGTTCGGCCTCTGTACTCTCGCCTGAATTGCAGATTCAGCTCGCTCCTTGCGATCGAGGCTGGCGTATGTGCCGATTAGCTGCCGACGGAATTCGTCCCATGTCGATAGGGCCCTGCCTCACGGTTCTCAAACCAGGTCCGTGCCTTGTCCTTGAGGGCAAAGTAGGCGTTGCGTAGCTTGCGCTCTGTAGTCTAGCCGTTGAATTCTGCGACACGCTTCAAGTGATCGAGCCAGTCCTCTACATCCTCAAAGGTGTCCCCATGGAAGGACGTGGGGATTCGCGGCTGGTTCAGGACGACCTCGGTCGGGGCGGTCGAGAAAGAAGGTGGAACCAAGGTATTCATCCTTCTGACTTGATTGCATAGAGGCTCGTGCTCAGGCGGCAGTCCTTGAAGTCGGCAGCTTTCCGTACCTGCACAGGAGTCAGCTCGACCGGACTTCGTACTGGGCTTGTAGACGGTGTTCGATCTGGGAGTGGTAGCACATACCCTACACCTCCACCAGAAAAATGTAACGTAGATTGGAGACGGAGTCTTGCAGAATGTGTGCTTCTCTTTAATGGCGGGGCAGAACAAGAGCGTGCAGCTTACGCACTTCATCGTCTTTCGTGGCACCGACCTTTGCGCGCGCTGTTCTGCAGTGCAGGAGCCCCACACCTTTGTGTCAATATGCACAAATTGCACGCAGAATTGACGTCGACTTGGGGTGAAGGTCGTTTTCCGAGTTCTGCCTGGTGTTGTCTAAAGGCAACAAACGCATTGGTGAAGAAGCTTACACAAACATTTTTCGTTGTCCTTCACTGTCTTTAGCCTCTGTGTATTTTCTACATATCCACCAAGCCTAAATGTTTTCCTTAGGGTTTTTCATGTTTCATGTCTAACAGTTAGTGCCCATTACAGTGTTGAAGATGTTTGCATGCTTTTTCTTCTACGCAAAGCACTTAAAGAAGAGCCATCCTGTCAGCCACCTAGGTCTACTCCTTTTGCTCAACTACATTTTTTAGCCCAATGATGAGAAAGACTTCTCTAACATACCTGAAGGTCATGAGAAAGTAGAACAGGATTACCGGCTACGTGAGATATTTGAAGACATACTAATGATTTTTTTTCAGGCAAGATTCGAAATATGAGTTCCAAATTTATTAGCTTTCTTTTACCATTGTTTATAAGGCTATTGAGTAAAACCATCTTCATCCTCAATTACTGACTGAATTCATCTTTGATAGCAGCAACATTCTTGTATCATATAGCGTGTGTTGATGTTGGGCAGTGCTTCCACAATAACAGCCTTTAGGGAGTTTTTATCTATGTGTAGCAGTTCGTTAGTCTCCTTCCCAGTAACCTCCACCATACATAGTGGCAAGCAGATTGAAGTATTTGGAATTAGGGATGCTACATCGAGGTTGATGTGGCTTCAGAAATTTACCACTGGATACTCGTGAGCCATGCAAATGTTGTGGAAGCAAATAAATTATATAGGGTGGTGCCTAATGATATTGTGCCCAAAAAGTTTTACTATGTCACCTGGGGCTGCTTGGCTAAGGCCATAATTGGCTTTTGAGGGTTCTCACTCGTATCACCCCCTACCGCCTGGAGGAACTCAACCACTTGAATGGCACCTTGCCACAGGCATCAGTTATTTCTTTTTGTCACAGATGATAATTAGACACGATTTCTTGTCTCACCCTGAAAACAATGTGGTTCGTGACATTTCGAGAAGGTGGTGACCTCCAAGTTACTCTGGTCAGTGTGTAAGGCGACTAGCACAACATAAACTTCCATCTCGTGCATCAGGCAGAATGCTGCTATTTCCAAATAAATTTGCCATATAGGTCACAGAGGTGATTGTGAAGCTGAAGTCGAGTGCTTAGACAGATTGAGAATGTTAATGGTTGTGAAGATTCAAAGCCGCATCCTCAAATACATTGCGCAGCTTGCATTACAATGTTGAAACTGGAGCCTGTGTCCTATGCACTAATATTTCACTGTTTTGTATGGCTACCTTTATAGGAGACGAAAGCCAAACTTCTCCAGGTTTAAGACTGGTTTTACGACAGCTATGACAGAGCCAATTCTTTGTTGCACGCTTATGGTAGTGGTGACGAAGCCATCAGGAGCACTCCACACTTTTATGGATTACACAAAAACTGAACAAGCAAGCCCTATGAGCATCATATCCAATTCCTGCAGTAGAGCATACCCTTCAGATACTACGAGTCAGAGCTTGGTGTATGAAAAATTGACGCCCAAATTCAGGGTTTTGGAAAATGCCTGAGAAATTACAGAAAGTTCTTGACCACCTTTACAGCACCGTTCCGTTGGTTTCGCTTTAACTGCTCATGCGATTTGGTATCTGGTGTGCCCCAGATCAAACACAATGGTATATGAATGATATTCATCCAGAACTTATATGTGTTGCTTGTCATATGGTCGAGGTTATCAGTTGGTGCTCAACTAAACAGCAACACAACGAACTCTGCAGTACATTTGAGGGCACCCACTGTGCAAGAGCTGCATCCACAAAGAGAAATGTAAGTTTGGCATCACAATAATATCCTACTTGGGGCACATGAACGAAAACAAGCTCAAAGCTGTCACAGACATGCCAAGACCATCCTCCAGAACTACTGCTGCTAATGGGCATGAGCACCTATCTAGGTTTATTCGCTCCTAACATGACAAAACACTACACCCATTGTCCAGCATACTGTTTTCAAAGCATGGTTTGTCTGGAACCCACACAGGTTCCAGAATTCTCAAAATGGAAAGAAATACTTTCTTCAGATCCAGTGCTTGGCTGGTGCTCCTAAATATGAGAGACCAGCAGCTAATCACAGCTGATGCTTTGTGCTGTGGTCTAGTTGCAGTGCTCAGCTAAAAGCAAGACGATGGGCAACATGTTACTAGATACGCCTCAAGATATTTTGCAGAGACAGAATGCCTGGCTATGCCCAGATATAGAAAGAAGTGTTTTCTTTCTTGCAAGCTCGAGATAAATTCTATAAATGGGGCAACAATCTGTTTCCCAATTTATAAAGTGTGCACATGATTGATGCATTATGAGGCATAATGTACATCTTAGGCAAAGACTTTCCTGCAGCTGATACACTGTGAAGTTCTCATGTGAAGGAGAATAACAGGCACCACAAGGGCCTACCAAGGGCCCACCTTCTTTACAAGAACTGAAGAAAGAACAAGTGCTAGATTAATGCTGCTGCCAACTTTGCATTTTCACTCGAAAGAGCTGGACAAGCTGTTGCAAACTCTGAAAGAATTCTGGCTTTACAAGGACAATGTAGTCCAAGAGATGTTGATATTTTGGCAATAAAACCATCGCGCCCAAGAAGCTACAGGAGCTTACCCACCCAGCACTTCTCACTTGAAGGCCACTTTGGAATCAATAAATGCCTAGCAAGATGACAAAGTACTGCATCATAAATATATACAAACAGCAAATGTCTTCAAGTCATGTCGTACATGCTAGCACCACAGGGCTAAGAGAAGGGTGACACTCCTGCAATTGGGATTCTGAGAAAGGCTGTTACAGAAGTTCACTATAGATATATTTTCTATTGGAGGGGTGTGGTGGCTCATCGTCACAAAATACTAGTAAGGTTATCCTGAGCTAGTACTGGCTAGTTTGACAGGACCTGTGGTTGCGACTCAATGCCTCTTTGTTTTCACAAGGCGTGCAATAGTGTAGTGGTCGTGAACCGCAACAAACTGTAGCTTGCAAAATGGCGCAGCTCGCTGTCTGCAGAATTCATAAGAATTCCAACAAATGGCGTGCAGTCCACGCTACCAACAGCGCAATGATCTCACAGAAGCCACCGTAAACTTATCCAAGAACTCCCTTGAGACGTCAGGTGATGCCTACAAGACACACGATTATAGACTGAGCCTTCTGAAAAATAGCTCCTCGCTGGTGCAAATGCTTACGAGCCAAAGGCTTAGGACTACACTTCCAGCTACTGCAGACAGCTTCCTTCCACAACTCCCGGACCGGAGGAAAATGAAAGTGCATGAGCAAAAGTGCTGGGAGAAACAGAAAACTTACTCTGATGTTGGGCATGGCATACAAGATCTACCCAATTTGTATCCAGACATTAATGTCCGAGTAGTTGACCTGGAAAATGCAAGCACACTTCAGCAGCCAGGAGATAAGCCCAGGTGATAGTGGATAGACACGGACAAAAAGACCATTCATCTCAAACAGGACACAACGGGTGCCACTGCCTCTGGCTGCATAATCAAGGATTCGATGAAAGTTCGGCTGGTCAGGCATGGAAACGGAAAAAAAACGTGGTCTAAGAAATAATAGTCACACGACTATTATTTGCCGAGCATGCGCAGGAACATAGTCACAAGATTGACTGGGACAATGCCACTGTTGTTGCCAAAGAAAAGAACATGTCACCCCGGCAGCTGCTAGAATCGCTAATCGTTCAAGTGACGCCAGCTACGATGAACCGGACACCAGGGACTATGCCTGCCATTTACGCATGTTCATTACGTCACATGCTGGCTACATAAGTGACGACGATTTCCTGTCCAACTCAGTGAACGAGGAACCCGTGCGTAGTTCCGAAAAGTCGGGTTATACATCAGACTTGGTCAGTGACCGTGAACCCCCCTTCATGCCTCTGGCTAGGGGAGAAGAACACAAGCAGCCACACGACTGTACCAAAGAGGTTCCGTTTTGTAGAGATCCTGGGCATCAACACCATAGAAGTGGACAATGCATAACACCATAGAAGTGGACAATGCATAACACCAGCTAAGCAGTAAGCAACATGACCCTTTTTATACAGGGAAGGATGTGCTACAAGGATGCTCGTACTACTGTAACGCTAATGTGCATGCTTGTAGAAAATGATCACAATAAAAAACTCACCTCTTGCCTTGTGCTCAATGTTGAGGCTACCATTCTGAATCACAATTACTTTATCCCACCTAGCTAACAGTTTGTCAAATCTCAACGAGGTTTTAATAAGAATCTTGTCTCGACTACCCGAAACGCCAGTCTGTGTAGTAGTGTTACACAGTGTTGGGTTCAAATCTGCCATAATCATGAATCCGAATGAACTTGCCCACATTTCAGTTATTCTGCAAAAGTATTTGGGATCACTTCGTTGCTTCTATACGCACTGAGGCAATCACAGCTCTGAAACACATTTAGGTCGTACTGAAGATGTCAAAGACCATGTAACATATGTGCTGAAAGGAGCAATGACAACTTACGACATTGACAGATGCCATTCAGATGAGCGTTGCTGTGCCAGTCGAAATTGCTGCTTTGACAATGGCTAAACTTGAGACAGAATACCATGAGGCAAAGTGAAAAGAGAACAAAGGTGCATTTTTCAGCTACATCACCTCATTGCTCCTATGCCCATGCATTTGATAATTCATTCATACAATGCGACGGCCTAGGCAAAGCCAGTTTGGATGAACCAATGTATGCTTTTAAACATCACAAAATTCCACTTTTTCACGCACTAACGAACAACTGGCAGGTTTGAAGATTTACGAGTGTCAAGAAATATTGAATCTGTCATTCATGTGTTTACACTTTGTCTCATTATCTTCGTATGATCAAGTGTATGCTTGAAAGCTTTCCATGCTTTGTATGCTTTCCATGTGTACAATCTAACACGGCGAGCCTCTTTTTTCATGCGGAAGCAGCCTTCTGGATCTAAAAAAATTGATATCGCGAGCGTAGCAGAACAAACGGGCGGTAGTGCGCATGAGGTTAAAATCGTAATAAATAACGGCTCAAACACGTTACAGATGGGTGTCAATTTAAGGCGTACAGTGCATTTAAAGCGTACTTTCAGCGAGAACTTCAGGAGGCGTGAAAAATGATGCCTGAGCATGCATAAATAACTCAAAAAAATTATGTACGTCCCAGATGAGTTGAAAGTGGTCGCGAACAGCTACCTTACCTGTCTATGTGAATGACAGGTGCAGCCTCTGAGCTTCTATACGATCCCTATTCGGTATTGTATTTGGTACAAGAAAGAGTTATTACGCGGAAATATAAGGAACACCTGGGGATAATCAAAAAAGCTGAGATGTACCATTAAAGCTCCCGTGCTACGCACACATCCAATTGACAGGAAGCCGCCATGGCACATTTTGACTACCGGAAATAGGTGGCGCTTAGAGCCTTAGAATTAGAGTTGCATAAAAGAATGTTGAAACAGTTTTTCGTTTAACATATTCTACGTGTTGCTTATTTTAATTGCCAGTTTTCGTTTTCGTCCTTTGTCCAGAGAATCGCCAACAAAAAGCACAATTTACAAACTGTTTATTATCACGAATATCAGCGAGAACCGACACCAGGGCGGCGCGCTCATTGCGGGGACGGTTTTATTATCACAGCGCCGAATAGCAGCGAGAACCGAAACCAGGGCGACGCGCTCGTTGCGGGGACGGTTTTATTGACCTTGATCAATGCTTCGATGATAGTGCGCCGAAGCCAGCACATGCGTACAAAGGCGATGGATGCTACATTCATGAGAACAATATCTCGACATCGGTCAATGCTGCATAACATAAGCTTGCAGCTGTAGTTTTCCCACATTTTTTACACATGGTACGCTTCAGTTCTTTTCGGATTTACTCTGCGACACATTTCAAGCTGTGCCACTACGCACATGCCAACATTTCGTCCCAATTTCTGCAAAGCGGCATTTATTTCATCGAGTACACCGACAAAACATGCGTGGAAACGCTTTCGAGCACCTGTCTCAGCAATCCCCGCCGCCCTCCGCGCCCCCCTTTTTTTTTCTATACCGCCGCTAATTATTGCACGTATGAGTTAACCTCCACATACAAATCATTCGTGGCGTGTCCCTTATTCACTCCGAATTAAACGTTGGTGCTGTAAACTTACGTACGTACAGTGCTATACATCGCGGCTAGTCGCGTCGCAATCCCGTGTTTCCGGTTTAACGCCCGTTCAATACCTATGTAGAATCCAACAATCGGTTTGCTCTGGCGCAGTTAGAAGACGATCGTCGTCGTGCTCTTTGCGCATCACAAACGCGCCACGCACACACACACAACTAGATTGCGCAAAACGCGCTGTTCCACCTTGCATCGCGTCGTTCGTGGTCGTGCTATTTGCGCATACACATTCGTCACACGCGCAACTAAATTGCTCTTTGCACACACCAAGCGCGTCACACACGCACAACTTCAATTGCCGTAAAACGCGCCGTTCCACCTTGTATAGCTTCGTTCGTGGTCGTGCTGCTTGCGTGCACGCACAATGAACCACCTACCCTGCTACTCCGGCTAGTTGGCACAAACAATACTACAACATATTATCTGCGCTATGGTATATTTCTATGGGCCCCGCGCGCGCGCGCATGGGGACTAGGGCGTTTCAGGAGCTAGGTGCGTTTTTTACACGATACCTAGGGACCTACGCTCCCCTAGGGCGAAAAGTTACCTAGATATATAGTTCCCGTTGGTGCCGCGGGGGCGGCGCTGCAGTCGACCGGCTGCACAGGCGAGCGAATGTAAATGCGCCTCCGGGACTCAGCAGCCACTATGGACGTGGTCCACTCTTCACTAGTTTCTCCAAACGACTTCACAGGAGAATGGGCGTGGTTTAGGCAGGTTGCTGAGGAGCAGTGTGCTTGCTTACCGATCGCTACGGTGATCATTGAAGGCACTTTTGGTAGGCTTAATACCGAAGCGGCCGTGTCGGCAGCCCTCCCAGAGCATTTTCCTTATCTTTTCTCTAACAGGTCGGAGCAGCTCCTAAAAGAACAAGGAAAATCGTTCTTTTCCAGCTTGGCGTGCATGGCCCTCACGCGATCCCAAGCGCGGAAGCTTACGCAGAAACTTGATACTGCCCCAGAGAGTGAGACAAAAACAGCGACCGAGCAGCGTAACCCGAGCAGTCAGTCGACCGGGCTGGAGAACTCCCGCAATAGTGCAGTCGGGCCGTCTGCTGCTGAAGAGGGTTGCATTGTCCCCACCGGCGGAGAAACCGAACCGGTGCCGTTGGGCGAGGTGAGCTCGACGTTGACCCCAGTCTCTGACAGCTGGAATGAGCTACTGAACGTTGACCGAGCGACGTTCATTCGAGAACAGCAAGAGGATATCTTGATAAAGGACTTGCTTGATAATGTGAAACTGGGAGCAGCGAGAAAGAATGTTTCATTCCATGAGAAATCTGGCTTGTGGTACCGCAGTTATACGGATGTACAGGGTCGTAAGCATGAGCAGCTTTTAATCCCTTTAAAGTATCTCCGTCAACTACTGGACCTCGCGCACGAGAACGCGTGGGGAGAGCATCTCGGCTTGAAGAAAACGAAAGCTCGACTTGCCCAAGAGTACTACTGCTGGCCTCGTTGTTGGAAGGACATTGAAGAGGTTGTGCGCTCTTGCGATACATGTCAAAGAGTCGGCAACAGTACTGACAAATGGAAGGCACCAATGAAGTTGGTACCAGTCATAACTGAGCCTTTCCGTCGGCTGGTAATCGACATAGTAGGGCCACTGCCCGAGTCCGAGAACGGATGTCGATACATTTTAACTGCCCTGTGTGTCGCAACGAAGTTTCCGGAAGCGGTGCCACTCTGAGAGCTCAATTCTCCTCAGGTCTTTGACGCGCTCCTTTCTATATTCGCTCGAGTCGGATTTCCTTCGGAAATTCAATGTGATAATGGTAGCGTCTCCACTAGCTGCCTAACCTCTACTTTCCTGGAAAGGTGCGGAATCAAATTGTTCCACAGTTCGATCAATCACCCGCAATCGAATCCAGTAGAGCGAATGCATTCAGTGTTGAATTGAATATTGAGAGCTCTTTGCTTTGAGCGGAAACGGGATTGGGAAGCATGCGTTCGAGCCGCAATGTTCGCTTTGAGATCTGGTCCCCACGAGAGTACGGGCTTCAGCCCAGCATAGCTTGTATACGGTCGGAGTTTAAGAACCCCGCTGCGCATGCTACGAGAAGCGTGGGAAGGCTACGATGAGGACCCAAATGTAGTTGCGTACGTTATTAACTTGCTTCAGAGGCTCGGAAGAACTAAAGACCTTGTCGAGAGCCACCTTAAGGCTGCACAGGCATTGTCAAAGGTGTACTACGACCGGTCAGCAAGGAAGCGTACTATTGAAGCGGGTAGCCAAGTGATGTTACTGCGGCCTTCTAAGAAAAATAAACTCGATGTTCATTGGGAAGGGCCAGCGAAGCTTGTATCGAAGCTTTCTGATACAAACTACGAAGTGAAACTAGGCAACGACCGAACAGAATCTACCACAGCAATTTGATGAAACCATACATTCAGCGTCACAGAGTGGTGAACGTAGTTTTGAGTGTTGAGGACGAGGAAGGTACGGAAATCCTGACCACTGCGGACATTAAGAAAGGTGGTCCGAATGTCCTGCTGGAACAAGTAAAGTTAGAACCTCGTCTAAGCGAAGCCCAGAAGGAGGACTTGAAAATGATTGTTTCTGAGTTTGAAGAGGCCTTTTTCGATCGGCCCGGAAAGACGACGCTAATTGAGCACGACATTGAACTAGCGTGCGAAGAGCCGATACGTAGTAAGCCGTATCGTTGTTCTCCCGTACAGAAACGGATTATAGCGGATGAGATTCAGCGCATGTGTGACCTAGGAGCCATTGTGCCGAGTGAGAGCGACTACACCTCGCCTCTCCGAGTACCGGGAAAGGATCCGAGGCCGTGCATCGATTATCGGCGCCTCAATGCGATAACCCGTGATCAGACCTATCCGATACCGAACCTCGAGGAAAGGGTGGAGAGGGTATCGAAGTCGAATTACATATCCACACTAGACCTTGTGCGAGGCTATTGGCAAGTTCCCCTCACAGAGCGGGCCAGTCCCTACGCTGCGTTCGTTTTGCCCGAGCGGAACGTTCCGCCCCGTCATGTTGAGTTTTTGACTCAAAAACGCGCCGTATTGTTTCACCAGTCTAATGGATGAAGTGCTTCGTGGCCTATCTGAGTACGCACTCCCTTACCTCGACGATGTCGCCATCTTTTCAAACACTTGGGTCGAACATCTGGCGCACTTACGAGTCGTGCTGAGCAGGTTGAAAGAAGCAGGTCTTACGGTAAAACCTGTGAAGTCTCACCGTGGTTGCGCCGAAGTGACTTATCTGGGGCATGTGGTGGGGCGCGGCCAAAGAAGACCGTCTGAAATCAAAGTAGCCGCGGGCGTGAACTACCGACGACCCACCACCAAGTCCGAGATAAGGGCCTTCTTAGGCTTGGCTGGATATTACCAGCATTACGTGAAAGGTTACTCTGCGCTTGCTTGTCCTCTAACTGACGCACTTAAGAAAGTCTGAGCCAGTGAAAGTACAATGGGACTCGGCAAAAGAGAACGTATTTCAAATGCTGAGACAAGCCTTGAGCGAAAAACCAGTTCTACTGGCGCCAGACTTTTCAAAAGGTTTTTTGATCCACTGCGATGCGAGCGACCGTGGTATCGGAGCGGTGCTATGCCAAGAGGATGATAACGGCCATGAACGGCCAGTTTTGTACTTGAGCCGTAAACTAACTTGCAGAGAAGGGACACAGTTTATCGTTCGACAAGCCTACATTTTGAATGGTTTATCTAGATTCACTCTGTGTGGCTGTCATTCCTTGGGCGTTGCCTTCTGGGCGGTCGACAAACTGGGGCTCACGTGATAATACCGTCGGTGCATGGTCATGCCTTCTTTCACTTGTTTGCCGTTCTACCGAGTGCATTACATGCACAAGCAAGTCATAAAACAAATGCATTTAGTACAATATTATTAGTTACTTTAACGTGGTTTAGAAGGATTTTAAAGCATACAAGATGTACACTGAATGTGTATTAGACTAAATTGTAATTTAGTACCCTTCGCATTATACCACGAGGGAACGCTGTGGTGGCGTCATCACATCCATCCACCGGGCGAGCGTGGCGGCTAAACATCGAAGAGGCCGAGTGTAAACAAACTCGTACAACGAGCTTTTAGTGCCCGACATAGTGATCAGGCTCGACGATGACCACTATTTCTTGGATAGTTCTGTTCCTCCGTGAGCAATCTTTCCGTGCGCCCCGTAAGACAGCCAACAGCTTGGCGATTTTACTGATCGCAACGCGCACCTACTGTTCACGGCGTAATGCTGAAGAAACAACTTGTCCGGTACTGCTTCTTTGAGTGCGCTGAGTTCTTCCACTCTGCGTGATTGCGAGCGTCATGATTATTACATAGTGTGTACAAAAGGAAGACAGCCTATATACATACGATGCGAGAAGGAGGTGGTGCCGACGATGGATCTCGCAACCAACACAGTGAAGGCGACAACGACAAACTGCAGATAAGTATATTTCTACTGTTTCATATTTAGCATAATAAGATTGCACGGATTAAGTCACTTTCATAGTAACGAACTGAATATCTAGCAGTTTAAAAGAGGCATTGATAACCAATGATTGTTCGTACTTTTACATGCACGCGGGCCCGTGAAAATATGGGAAAGATAAAGGTAACCTTCACTAACTTGGCGAGATAACAGAAATTCATGAGTGACATTCAGCCCGCACAATCTATGGAAGAGTATCCAGGTGAACTATTAATAGCAGGTACCGATATAAAGCAGGAAACATAAAAAAATTGTATGGTTTGAGCAGCACATGAAAGGCATTACGGAATCGTGATCGCCACGTTACCGATATCGTTAAAAAAGTTTAGAATCATTGCATTCTGCCGGTTATGCAATATGGGATATAAACCTGAAGATTAACAAAGAAACTTGAGAAGTCGACTGTGCAGAAAGCGAAGTAACATGAATTGTTGGAGATTGCATTAAGGAAGGAAGACAGTGGCTTAGTAAATCGTGGCAACTGATATGCTAGTTGAGATTAACAAAAAATAGAATCGGCGGGCAGGCCATGCACGTCTTCAATTCCTGGTTGCGAATTAATAACAGGTGATTACGTAAGCGTGGCAAAATGGATGTCAAGGAGAGAGAACTGCAGTTGAGGATGGTAAAAAATTGCGTAATTAGACAAAAATATGTTTCTAGGCATATGATGCAATCAGTTCGCATAAGACGGGATTGTAGGGAGAGGCATTTGTCTTGCAGTGAACAAAAATAGGATTGTGGTGCTGACAGGAGAGACTCGTGAAGGTGCGGGGACAGCTCAGCTGCAGGTACAATAATCAACATGACAATTGGCTCTGGAAAACACAACCCCAGTTATGAAAAATAAAGCAACGGTGTCCCGACACATTGTGTTGTTATGTATACTACACTAAATGCTTCCACAGTTAAGGGCACTTATTACCAATAGTGCAACGAGCATTTTTCTTTGTAAATAATATTTTATATGCGGTTGATTCATTCCAACAACCCACTTTCTTTTGCAGCAAAACACTCTGCTGCTGGAGGCACTCAACCGCCTGGTGGCAGTAGGCAAGCGCCAGACACATGCTCTTGAGCGTGTGGTATATGGAAACACAGGAAAAACAATAACAGGGAAGGGGAAGAGAAATGCAGCCATAATGCAGCACAGAGCGCTATGGGGATACAATAGGTATGAGGTCCTCCGAGGTGAAATTGCGTAATCGGACAAAAGTATGTTTCTAGGCATATGATGCAATCAGCTCGCATAAGACAGGATTGTAGGGAGAGGCATTTATCGTGCAGTGAACAAAAATAGGTTTGTGGTGCTGACAGTAGAGACTCGTGAAGGTGCGGGGACAGCTCAGCCGCTGGCACACTAATCAACATTACAATTGGCTATGAAAAAGACAACCCCAGTTAAGAACAATAAAGCAACGTTGTCCCGACACATTGTTTTATTTTGTATACTACACTAAATGCTTCCACAGTTTAGGGCACTTAGTACCAATAGTGCAACGAGCATTTTTTCTTGTAAATAATGGTTTATATGCGGTTGATTCATTCCAACAATCCACTTTCTTTTACAGCAAAACACTCTGCTGCTTAAGGCACTCAACCGCCTGGTGGCAGTAGGCAAGCGCCAGACACGTGCTTTTGAGCGTGTGGCAGAGGTCCAGAGGGTTGCTCTGCAAGAGTAGTATTGGTGCCCTCACTCCTTTCCAGTCGGGCCCCCAGAAGACACCTTATAAAGGAACTTTCAGTTTATTATTTTGTTTATTATTCTTGAGCATGAATAAAATTATTGCAGTAAACATTGTGCTGTGCATATAACGACACTTGTAACGTGCACTTGGTGTCTCTTCAATATGGGCAAATACATAAGGCAACCTGTGCCACTCTTAGACCATCTAAATGAAAAATACACTAATGCACCACACCCATCATTGTGTTGTTTGTTCTTTCTATGTGCAAGAATAGAGTGCGTGTTGATTACCCACAAGACGAACGGTGTGTGTAATTCACAATGAAAAGACAAGAAACAGCAGGAGCTTAATAATGCTATCACCTATAGACTGTGCATATGAATGCAACACTCCCTGATTCAAACGTGCCATTACATACATGTTCGATAACACATATTCTTTAACAATGTCATATATTTGCATGCACTAATTTTCACACAGCTTAAACTCTTACATAGCTCAGTTGAGATGTATTCATTTCATAGGCTAAATAATTTTACACTTTGTCCTTTTGTGTTGTATGAAAAGCGGCATCTTCTACAGTCAGCTACAACTTCAGAAGACGGGAGAGGCCCCGCCCAGATGCAGCAGCCGATTGCATCCACGCCTAAAGAAATAGTCCCTCTCCAACGAGCGGGTATTAGTGCGTCCGGCGGCACGACATCAATTTAGAGTGCGTGCCCATTGGTGCAGGCTTGTGTTCAGCTGTCTTTGAAGTGCAGACTCCGCGGTCTCCTAAAATTGAATCCGACTATAGCATCACGTAATACCTTGCACCGGTTGCGCAAACTTTAGCAACTTGATAGCACACAATGATCGGGAACAGAACTCTATAAAGGCATCCAAGCAAAACTGGCTGGCCACACTTCCATTATGAGAGGCTGTAAAAAGGCCTCGCCAAATATTCCCATGACGTCCTTGAAAAATAGGTGGTGTTTGGCACTTCTTTAGAAAAACAAGATTACAGTGAATGTTGTGTGCCACGTCAAAACAAACTGAGCTTGGTCATCTGCACAGCATGTAATGGAAGCTTGTGCTTCACATAGGCAACAAACTGCTCTGTCCAGTACAATTGTTGAGTCCGGTGTGGCACCTATTATGCCAACAGTGTCGATATACAAATTGCACATTTCAAAGGCCATTCATTTCACCATTATTTTTGTGTGACGGTTCTTTCAATCAGTGCTTGTATTACATGAGAAGGTGGACTTGAAAGCAAAGCTTTGCTTGCAAACCTTAGAATTCCATATTCGGTGGCAAGGCCCTTGCATGAAATCAAATAGCTCACAATTCCTCGGTCCTGCACCAAAGAAGCCCAATGCTCTATTTGAAGTTGGATCGCACCACAATTCGAAGGCACACAAAGAAAAGGAACACACACAGCAAGGCGTTCTGCTGTGTGTATTTCTCTTCTTCGTGTTTCGTCGAATTTTTGTACAATTCAACTTCAAGCTTCTATACCAATACACCCAGTCTTCAACCTCACCAATGCTCTAGTTATTAGGCCACAATGGTGCACATCTTTGAACTGTCCCAACACAAATTAGCTCTCCAAAAAATCTCCACAAGCGTTAAACTTTGCAGCACAGGTGTATGCACGTGCCATATTCTTCACCACTAAACTCACAGGAATCTAAGAGGCAAGCACTAACCAGCCTTACTGCTGCCGTTACCATCATCATCATGACACCAATGGAAAAACAGTGCCGCGTTTCAGTAAAGGAGGGAAAGGCGTGACAGCGAGGCTTACAATAAAAATAGCAGTTACAAGACATGTTCAATGCCAAAATATGCTGCATGTCGCTCTTCCTACTTTGGCATTGCGGGAAGCTTTTGCACGTTTCAGCACATACCGTTTTGTGTAATCATTGCTGTAAAGCAGTACAAAAGGTCTATTCGCTTTGCAATTTTTATTTTTATCATGGCAGGTTAAACACCCACTTTTCATTGGCATCTGCACCACATTTCTCCTGGTATGTAAGTTTGCCTTGGTGGTCCATCACATCTTCAAGCACACCGAGTTCTGCAGAGCATTGGATCTGCATTGTTCTACTGCTTCAGAATTAGGGCCCCATTATGAGACGAAAACATATGTTTTCTCCATCCAGAATAACACTGCCTCCCCCCCACAAGATACATTGAACTTCTGGCAAATGCATCAACAATGAACAGAGTAAAAAATCTGAAGTATTTTCTTCATGCAAGTTAGCACACTAAGATACTCTATGCATTTTCATTTCGGCACAAATGCATAGGCACGACCGGCTTCGCAACATCCGCATCTCGTGCTGCAACGAATTGTGCAATGCATCCCTGTTTCATAGGGTGGCCGATAGATGACGCATGACCAAAATTCAGCATTATGCATACTAAGTAAATTCACCAATGAAGAACCCGAAGTTCTTTATGAGATTAGCATTCATAGGGTACTTCACACAATGCGTGATATCCATTTTTCTATTTATACCTAATTAACCTCTTTCCCAAGAAAGTGAGCCATTTGTAAGGCACCCTGATAGACAAGTAGAACAATCGGCAAAAAGTCAGCAACCAGCAAAAAAGTCAGTATCGTAGGTAGCCGCATATGAGATGTCGCTAACACAAAATTTAAGTCGGATACACAGAAGTGACAAATTTGGCAATATGGCGTGTCTAGACATTGCTTCAATACTAATCACAGTAACGCTGACATTGAAGACGCCTGAATTCCTACGTACGTTCCGTCGACACAACCGACTACGTTCGTAATGTTCCCGCGAAGTACGAAGCGTTCTTTTATATATGCCCGCTCAGCCGCAGTCTTCGGGAAAGCCAGCCACCGCTTACGCACTGCCACATCGATAAGTGCGTCAGACACATCTCTCACACAGCGGCTCACAGTAGTTTGGTGTCATGGCGCTGTTTGGCCACACCTGGCCCTTGCGCCACTAAAGAACACACATTCATTCATTCATTCATTCACAATAATTTGATGACGACCAATGTAACAGTCGGTGCCGACGCTTCCCTGAAAACTCCCAGTCCCGTAGAAACGCAGAGCGCAGAGAACTTGCTCTTCGACGGTGTGCGAATGAAGCCCACCACGCTGCCTCCACACACGAGTCTTCGCCTAGCTCGTCACACAGCCAGCGCACTGATGTCTTCCACAGGCAAAAATGGCGCTGAAACTCGACGTCGGTCATGTACGTGAACGGGTCCACATGGCCATACTGACGCTTACTGCCGCTGGATGCAATGACACAGACTGATGCTGCCGCCGCCATGTTCCCGAGTTGAACTCGGAGGGGGTTTCGCAATGTACGAGTTTAGCACGAGTTCGCCTATCAATCAAAATTAGAGGTCACGCCTCGCGCGAGGCATGTAACACTTGTGCGCCCACCCACCACGGTTGGGCCCCGCCCAACTTACTTTTCGGCCACAGCGCCGCGGCACCGAGCTGAGAGGCATCAACAATCTTGACCGCCGACATAAAACACGCACCACGGACTGTCATCGCACACAAAACAACAAGAGCCATCGCACACAACTGCACACAAGAGCCCTCACCTGCCAAAATGCGATTGCTGTGATGTCCTTACAATATCCATTTGTGATTGCTGTTGGCTCCAGCCGAGGTAATCCGAAAGCACCTTGGAGCGCACAACACACTCAAGTGCTGCGTACATGCGCTCATAGGCACCTTCACTGGGTAAGCGATGACAAGCGATGAATTGTGTCGCTGTGAAGCACGCACTTCTTCGCAAGGCATCGCAGAGGCTTCGCGCACAAAGATAAAGTGGCACATTTTCACTGAACTGCGTCACTACGGACCCTACATTTTCGTAGGAAACTCATGCCTAAAATAACGTACCGCCATTTGCAGCGAAAGCCGTTGCTCATAGGATAAAGAACCAACATTCCAGACGGGAAACTGTACCTTCCGCCGTGGTACGAAAATAAGCAACGGTAGCGCATGGAACTTAGCGGGGTGGACGCCAGATGGCGCTGTTCAACCAGGAAGCCGTGGAACAAACGTTAAAGTATGGACGAATACCAGACAGTTGGCGACAAAGCAGAATTAATTTAGTTTATAAAGCAAGGGGGAGAAAGATAGAATTCACTCGTATACCATTGACCATTACATCGGTAATATACAGGCTAGCAATGCAGGCAATCAAACTAAAGCTTCAAGCTTGGGCAGAGAATTACGGCATTTTGGGAGAACTTCAGAATGGCTTCAGAATGGCTTCAATATAGGTAGGCGTTTAGATGATAACTTATTTGTTCTTACTCAGTGTATTGAAATATCAAAAGTAGAAAGCAGACCGTTATATGTGGCTTTTTAGACATTACAGGAGCCTATGACAACATAGAGCGCAGCATTTTGTGGGATATTCTGGAAGGGGAAGGCTTAGGTGACGATTGTCTACAGCTTTTGAGAGAGATTTACCTAGAAAATGCCGCATGCGTTGAATGGAAAGGAAAGAGAAGCGAGGAGAAAGTTCATATCAACAAGGGAATGAGGCAGGGGTGTTCTTTATCCCCGCTGCTGTTTATGATGTGCATGGTCAGGATGGAGAGGGCGCTAGGAGGAAGTAATACCGGGTTTAATCTCTCATACAAACAAGCGGGTACAGTAGTAGAGCAGCAGCTCCCAGGTTTATTTTATGCGGATGACATTGTGTTGCTAGCTAAGAAACGAAGTGATTTGCAACGTCTGGCTAATATCTGTGGACAGGAAGGCAACAATTTAGTTTTAAATTTAGTGCTAGAAAATCAGGTGTTATGGTATTCAATGAAAACAATGAACAGACAGTGGAGATACAGGGCTAGCAAATACCTCGGGTAACAGAATATACGCGCAATAGGTATATGGAAACACAGGAAAAAACAATAACAGTGAAGGGGAAGAGAAATGCAGCCATAATGAAGCACAGAGCGCTATGGGGATACAATAGGCATGAGGTCCTCCAAGGCATGTGGAAAGGGGTAATGGTTGCAGGACTTACATTTGGAAATGCGGTTGTTTGCTTTAAATCAGGGGTACAATCAGGACTTGATTGGAACCAAAGATCAGTGGGTCACCTCGCATTGGGCGCTAACGGGAAGACTACTAATGAAGCTGTGCCGGGTGATATAGGGCGGACTAGTTTTGAGGAGAGGGAAGCTCGCAGTAAAATTGAGTATGAAGAACGGCTGAGGAGTGTGGAAGAAAGTAAACGGGCTGGGAGAGTGTTCATTTATTTGCACAGGAAAACCATTGATTCACAGTGCAAGAAAAGAACTAGGAAGCTTACCAGCAAGTATGCGACCTGTAGGGTGGGCAAGACAGCAACAAAGAGGTTCAATCGGAAAGTCAGAGAGGCTGAAAAAATCTCATCGGTGGCGGCAATGGAAAAGAAGCCTGCCATGAGTAACTTCTTAGGAGGAAAAAACGAAATCAGGAAAGAAACAATTTATGATAACTCAAAGGGAAGCTCATTACTTTTCGAAGTGAGATCCGGATGCCTTAGAACACGCACCTATAAAGCGAGATATAAGAAGCAAGAAGAAGCATGTGCTTGCTGCGGTAAATCTAGGGAAACTATGGAGCATGTTTCATTAGAATGTGAAGACATCTACCCAGCGGTCAACTTAGGCACCATTGGTGTCCTTAACGCCCTTCGGTTCAGCGGGAGCAGTTGTAAAGTAAACATGTCCGCAATAGGCATTAGTAAGAGGCGATTGGAGGATTGGTGGAAGAAAGGTAGGGAAACGACAAAGGACGGAGACGTACAAAAGCACAGTTAGCAATAGGGGATCAGAAAATTTGGGTGTGGGAGTTCATACTGTTTATTTTTCTTCTTTTTTATTGTTTAACTTAGGTAGGACTTTAGGCAGTATATTAGCAAGAGTTTGGTGGCGCAACCCACCGCCCCATTCCAAAGGGACGCTCATAACATCCATACATCCGTCCATCCGTGCGGAAGTGATTTTTTCTTTTTACAGCAAAATCCAATATGGCCGCTTTTCGCCGGTAGCGTGCGCTGGTACGCGCCATGCTCGCCCTGCTGGCTATGCGGCATGCCTCATTGTCCAAGCTGCCGCGTAGCTGGTGCGTTCTAACTGCCAAGAGACCAAAGACCTCCACTGACGCCAATACAATCAAGCCACAAGTGAGTGAACAGGACGTGTGACTCACTTTATTGGCAGAAGAAAAGCAGTGAACCTTCTTGTAGAAGAGCAGCAATAAAATTTGCATGGTGAGATGCGCTGAGAAGCTCATCGCACACGGCGGTCCAGTAACGAGTGACAACCGGCACCGCAAGCAGATTGGACAATGTCCCACCTGTTTGCATCGAGAGTCGCTGCAAGTTGCATTGGAAATCAATCGGGTTAATCAGCACGCATCTGCCGCCATAGCCAACCCGGCATTTTAGCGTCACCTCCTTTCCATCTTGCATGTTTCTTTTTCTTCTTGCCGTGGTTGCTAATGTGTCGCTCCCACTTGGTGCCCCACGTGCTCTCAATATGGACACGGTCTGTTTTGTGGGAATGACCACTTTACAGGCACTTTGCAGGCCTTTACACCGATGTGGATATCAACCTCATACACTTCGGACCATGTAATCACGTATGATAGTCTCCGTTTATGCGAAATCATGTCCGAGGAAGGCCACAAGCAAAATTTGCACACGGCTGCAGACGGAAAAGACTGAACGGTTAACACATATCGTGGCGCGTGTAAACAGGGAGTCTATGTCGCTGTGCGGACTGCAGGAGCAGGTGCTTACCTTGAGAGGCTGTGCCTAATGCACCTCACCAGGCCACCACATCCAAAAATGTAACACGGCAACTACGGCCAAGTGGGACAGCATTGAAATAAGACTCTGCAATCAAATCACTTGAGCATACCTCTAACATAACACATTGGCAATATACACTATACATTGGCTACGATCCACATCACAACAGTAAGTATAGACGCACACAGGTCGCTTACGGCACATTCAAACATCCGACTGCATGCATAGTGCTTGCCTTCGTCGCACATGGTGGTCTAGTAACAAGGAACAACCAGCGGTGTAAGCAGATTGAACAGTGTGCCCTACGTGTTTGTACCGACAGTCGCCGTTGAAGATGAGCAACTTGCATTGCAAAACAATCGGTTGACGCAAGCATCTGCTGCCGCAGCCAACATAGCGACATGTCGTACTCGGCATTTTAGCATTACCTCCTTTCCAACCTGCAAATTTCTTTTTGTTCTTTCGTGTGCCGCTAATGTGTGACTCCCAATTGGTGCCCCACATTTTCTAAATATCGGCATGGTCGGTTTCCTGGGCATTACCATTTCGCAGCCACTTTTGCAGCCCTTTCCACCCAGGTGGATATCAACTTCATACACTTAGGACCATGTAATCACGTATGATCACCTGGTCCGAAGCACACGCCAAATCATGGCCGAGGAAGGCCACAAGCAAAATTTGCACACGGCAGCAGTAGGAAAGGACGGAACAGGGAGTACCAATCACGGTGCGTGTAAATTCGGAGTCTATGTCGCTGTGCGGACTGCAGGAGCAGGTGCTTCCCTCGAGAGACTGTTTCCCAATGCAACTGACCAGGCTCCCACATACGAGAAACGTAACACATTGGCGAGTACGAAGTCGGACAGCAGCGAAACCAGATTCCCTAATCAATCACTTCAATCTAGCTTGCGCAAAAACACAGGCTGTCGAGCAAGAATAGCAATCCTGAACGAGACTAGGAATTAAATATGGGAATGAGAAAGCTTGCATTCAAGAAAGAAGCCACTCTACCTTGCTAGCACTGAAAGCCAAAAACATTAAGAAAAGTTTAACGCTATTTGAGGACAGCTATTTGAGGACAGGAATTGCACCTGGCAGCGTACACTAGAAAATACTGCTACAGATATGTTTTCCTACTCGCCAGTGACTGGTATTCAGCACGAGCAAAGAATCGTTTGACCTTTAATGTTTGCGTGAGGAAGAGTAACGATCTCTAACAAGAATGTGGAATGAAAAAGCTTGCATTCAGTGAAAAAAATACTTGGCACGAATGGTATTGACAAGGTCAGGAAGCTCATTAAGGAATGGCAAGTTGACGGAACTCTTCTGGCCAACGTCGTCTGTGCTTGTTCAGAGGTTGCAGGTATATATAATTCTTGGGGGCGATATAAACATTGATCTCCTGAAACAATCTCCTGCGCAAGAAGCTCTTTTACTAACTGTGGAATGGAGTGGTAATTGCGTACTGACTCAGACGGCTACACGCGTTACGATGCAGACAGCCACACTTATTGATGTATTTATCTCTAACGTAAATACTAGTAGCTTACTTTCAGGTGTATTAGACAGTCTATAAACAGTCTAAATAAACAGCACAACTTATCAGCGCATAATACTCCGCAAAATGTTACTCCTGACACCCTCGTGTCCTTTTTTTCTACTCTTAAAAATCAAAACTGGGATGACGTCTTTTCTTCTGAGACTGTAGATACGGCGTAACAGGCATTCATCAGCTGTTCTAAACGCGTATACCATGATCACATCCCTGAGAAAACTGTAAAAAAGTCCACTAAAAGTCGTAAGCCATGGATAAATCGAGATTGCCTTAGAATGATTTAAAAGAAAAACCAGTTACTCAAGAAATCTTTGGGAACCAAGTCCCCCGCTGATCTAGCCAAGTTTAAACAATATCGTAATAAAGTAAAGTCTTTTCTCAAAAACGAAAAAACGAACTTTCTGCACGATGAGTTAGACAAGAAGTTCTGTGATGGCAGCGCACAAGTTTGGAAAAAAGTTAATAAATAATTTAACCGAGCACAGTCTATGTGAGGGGTTACAGAGCTTTGGTTTGAAGGCGAACGTATTGAGGGTGTGCCACTTGCAGAGAAATTTAATACGTTTTTCAAAGATACTGTAAATACCCGCTTGCAACATATACGACGGAATTGCAATAGTACATTTTTGGAACCTACGGTTGACACTGAAGTGTGCAGCATTTTTACTTCCTTTAATAACAACAGGTCGTGTGTTATAAATCGCTTATGTTATGGACATATATAAATGGCTTAATGTTATGATTGCCATATAAGTTCATTTAATGGGGCAAGCATTCATGCCCGCGGACCAACAGGCATTTCTATACCGTATGTATTCGAATATAAGGGGAGGTTTCCCCCTAGAATCCTTAGCCTCAAAGTCGCCGCCCGCCTTGCATGAATTTTGCTTTTCCTTTTAGGTGTAATTTCACGACAGCGCGAATTTCGCCGAATAGTGTAGCTTTGTCGCAGTGCTGCTGTGACGACACACCTTAAGGAGCGTTTTGCGCTGCCGTGAAGCCATACCTAAAGGCCAAGTCTCGCACTCCAAGTGCTGAGGATCCCTTCTCCCCCATGTTTTGGTTGCTATATTTCACTTTGGCTGGGTTAGCAATTCAGTATTTCAGGCGATACACGCCGTGTCTAAATAATGCCTCGGCTACTCTATATCACCGTATATTAGTGTGCATACTTGAGTTTTGTTCCTGGTTCCCTCAACTGTACCCTCACCTTATAATCGTGATCATGTTGTAATCGGATAAATACGCCATTTCATAATGCATGCAAATTATTTGGTGACAGATACCATATGCTGTCGTTAGTCTAAAGCATATCCTTGCAGTCATGTTGTACAGAGGCTATTCTTCGCAAAATTTCACTTTTTTCAATCTTTGTCCTGTGAGAAATGAAAACCCACCACTTTGAAGTGCCATGAAATGGTAGCTGCTGCTCAATATTCAGGAGGTCTCCCAGATACAGCTATGCACATGGACTGACAAAATGTTACCTAGGTCTCTCAGATTGTTCAAATAAAGTGGTTTGTCAACAAACCTGTGCCAGGGGCTTTCCTCTTTATAGTTTCTTTGGTATTTAAACGTATTTATTGTACCATTGACGAAGCCACCAGCAGGGTTCATACAGCACATCTGACACAAAATTTAAAGAGGGAAAACAATGAACAATAGTCAAATCTCTTCCTTCTTAGCTACTATTTCTTGCAGCTAAGCAGCTGCTGAGTTCAACACGCTTCAATCATTTTTGATCACCTTTCAAACAGTTTCCAATTGTAATGATGTAAATTGCCTTCTTACATGACAACAGTGTCAACATTCAACACAACATACTACTGTTATTGAGAATGACTCAAACTTACTTTCCACCGGTGTTTCAAAAGAATAAGGCTTGTAAATGGAGACATGATGGTATTCACGTGAGCAATACAAAATGGTGGCACGACCTAGTCACTCAACTTGGTTTTGTGTAGCTCCAGGATAGCAACGGCGACTTAAACAAGCCTGTCGGTGGCTGTGGACCAGCCACATTGCATTTTTGTTTGTTACACACTCAAATGAAAACGCAATTGACTTCCGTTGACTCGACGCTGAAGGGACCAATGGAATCGGCCAAATTATTCAGCAAGTCGGAATCCCCAAGAGGCAGAAATGCCGCCAAAGCAGATCGTTTATTCGGCAAATATTTGCTCATTTATAACAATCCTGGGCAACAAGGATGCACCCATTATTTATGGGCTCAAAAGTAGAAATTGAACAATCACCCAATCATTTTACCAAAATATAGTAACATCTGAAGAGCTGCTTGGTCTCATTGCGTACTTCACGATGAAGAACTAAGTTGTTGCGATTATGTTTATCTAGATCTCTGGTTTTGCACATTGTATTGCGAAAAGTAGAATGGAGGCTGGCTAGTGCTCCGACTCGTGAAGCCTATTCAAGAACTCGGACATACTGAATGCTCTAGCTCCAACTCCTGTTAGCTTGTTGTATATGGTCAATATGTCTCTCTGAATTTAATTTAGGCTCTCTAAGACTGTTTTTATGATACAGCGATTGTGACATGTCCCAAACTAGTCGTGCACAACTCATTTTGCCAGTTGTTTGCTTGTTTTCTTCTTTTGGAGCTCAGACTTCTCAGTGTATTACGTACAGGACGAAGTGGTACTATTTGTTGACTCATGGAAAAGTTCTGGGCTGAAAGACTGTTTCTGTGCAAGTTCTTAGCCGACCAACTCCTCCAAAAGAACGCGGCACATCAGCCTACAGGGAACACACAGCGGGAGAAAAATAAAAGGGAAGTGCCGCTCATAGAGAATCAGACCATGTTACTTCCAAGGAGGTTCCAAGCTATGAGCCTGGTGGATCTTAAAGATACGGAGCTTGTTTTCGTACATGTATATTTGTTTCAAAAATTTAATGTTTTATTTTACTCAGAACTTGGCTTTTATGTTTAATCTCTTGTTAAGCGAACATGATCGTGACATTTTTTTCTGATATCAATTTCTGTATAAATGGTGTGTACTGTTTCTTGGTACACAAACCTGTGCAATGAACCACAACAGCCTTAAAAGTGCAGTTAAGATTGATAAATTGGGCAATTGTTTTCTTACCACCTTGCAGTAAAGGTGCAATTTTGGTATTTTTTATGAAACATGATTTAACCGAAAGATATGGCAACGAGAGTATTTTATTGGAGATCCGAATATTTCTACATACCTAACAGGTCAATCTTTCATGCCTCTTGGTTTGCCTTTTTTACTGCTAGCCCAACATCCATATTTTGGCACCTGTTTATTCATAAAAATGAATCTGCTGTTTCAATACTTCAACCTTTAAAACCACGGCGCTGCAATTTGGCTTCAGAAACTTTCCTTTCTTTTCTTCTACTCCTCCCTTAAACTGGCTCTCTTAACGACTACACGTAGAGACAAAGCAAGAGCGCTCGCATTCGATCCCATAGTAGATAAGATGAATATATATATATATATATATATACTTATATATAGGGAGAGAGAGAGAGAGAGAGCATCGGTACAGCATCGCACGCGAAATGCGATGATTGTGGGTTCGGTTCCCACCTGCGGCAAGTTGTTCTTTCATCCACATTAATTTTCATTAATTTATCGTTTCTTGAATTAATTTATTAAGCACAAGTAATTGCCCCGATGTTGTCCTTGGTGTCAGTGTTTGTTGGCTTCTTATGATGTGACTAATGAAAATCGGGCCCCTCGGTTAACCCCCTTTCTTCCCGTCTATTACATATCGAGGGTCTCGAATCCGGCAACATTGATGCCTTGAGGGTTTATATGTGGGTTTATTGACTAGTTGCCTTCACCCCAAAAGATCACGTTCTCGTGACGCCTGCGGCAAAAAGGACGTTCCACGTCCGCTGCCAAGGTCTGTGAGTGGGGGCGCTAGCTAGCACTCCCACGGTTCTACTAGGACACATAAATACCCAAGGAAGTGGATGGGAAAAGGGCGCCGCGGTAGCTCAATTGGTAGAGCATCGCACGCGAAATGCGAAGGTTGTGGGTTCGGTTTCCACCTTCGGCAAGTTGTTTTTTCATCCACTTTGATTTCCATTAATTTATCGTTGCTTGATTTCATTTATTCAGCACAAGTAATTCCCCCGATGTTGTCCTTGCTGTCAGTGTGTGTTGGCTAATCATGACATATATATATATATAGAAAGTTATCAGTCATAGCACTCGTAGTACAGCCCTCTGGGCCGTTCTGTTTTCTTCGGATGTAGTCCTATTAGGGTTATTATAATTACACGAAGGTATTTCGCCCTCGTCCGTGAGATAGTTAATCTGGCTAGCTTCCCACGCTATGCGTTCCGCACTCGCACCTGTTTAAGCTTTTCCTAGACGCTAGAGCTATACTATGTCCGCACAACCTTGAGCGATCGGAACGCACGTTTTCTGCGCTTGGCCGGCAGAAAAGGGAGGCTTTGTTCAGGCCACAAAGCCCTCCATGTCCCAGTAAGCTGCCTGGTGGTGGTCTCGTGCGGACGCTTTCCTCTCGGTG
Organism: Dermacentor andersoni; assembly: GCF_023375885.2. NCBI lineage: Eukaryota > Metazoa > Arthropoda > Arachnida > Ixodida > Ixodidae > Dermacentor > Dermacentor andersoni. The sequence goes on from NW_027314758.1 coordinate 1,604,312, forward strand.
AGCGCATATTCCCCTCATCTTTTAAAAAGTTCAATACTTACAAGCAATTGTCTCGCAAACCATACTTAGTTCAAGGGAATTTTCCAAGTCTCAATAATTTGTCTCGTCGTATTCGAGTGCTGATTGCCGTGTTATCGTTTGTTAACGAAGCTTTCCCTCAAGTCTAAATATTTTATGGCAGTTTGTCGTGTGCGTATCATGGCCACGCACGCTTATATCGCCTTCCGTTTCGCTACCGCGGATGCGCATTAAGACCATGCCGCTGCAATTTTGCTTCAGAAACTTTCCTTTCCTTTCTTCTTCTCCTCCCTTAAACTGGCTCTCTTAGCTACTATACGCAGAGACAAAGCAACAGCGCTCGCATTCGATACCATAGATGAGATGAATATATATATATATATATGTATATATATATATATATGCATGTATATACAGAAAATTATCAGCCATAGCACTCGTAGTACAGCCCCCTGGGCCGTTCTTTTTTCTTCGGAAGTAGTCCTGTCGGGGTTATTATAGTTATACGAAGGTATTTCGCCCTCGTGAGCAACAGTCCTTGAGATAGTTACTCTGGCTACCTTCCCACGCTATGCGTGCCATGCTCGCCTAGCACGTGATCAAGCTTTTCCTAGTCTCTAAAGCAACTCGAGTTCGCTCTTCTCCACGGGCGGCCAACAACACCAGTCCCTTTCCACGTAAGTATGCGGTTCGGGGCAGGAGCTATGTCGCTTCAAAGTAAACTGGGGCCTGACGAACCAACCGACTGAGCTATCTTTCCGGGCAACATCCAAAGGTCACGAGTTCTAATCACCTGTTCTCTTCCCTTTTTTTTCCTTTTTTCTTCCCCCTTTTTAATGTCTTTTCCTTTATTTTATCACTTTACGGGAACCCCCCTAATATATATATATATATATATATATATATATATATGGAAAGGGGGTTTATTGCAGCTCGTACGCGGGATCGCAAGTAGCGCTTGATCGCGAGTCCTAGGCGTTCGCAACAGCAGCCCGAGCTCTGGTCTCGCACCGCAGCGGTGGCAGTCCGCACAGCGCCACATGCATATTGCCCACTACACTTGCCCCCGCGGCGAAGAGGAGCCATCCTGGCGACCTAAGGGGATGACACGATAAGGGGGACGTGGTACGGCTTCAGGCGGCTGACGTGAACCGTCTCGCGGCCACGGCGGTGTTTGTCCAAAGATGGCGTCACGGGTTCGACCACATAATTCACAGGCGATGTACACGCGACGACCCGGTACGGACCCTGATATTTCGGAGCAAGCTTTGGGCTAAGGCCTGGAGCTTGGAAGGGCAGCTGAATCCAGACGTGAGAGTTCACGGCGAAGGACTGTGTGGGCTGATCGTTGTCGTGGCGATCTTTGTGGATTCCTTGGGTATCCGACATGAACGAGCGAGCCAGTTGGCGGCACTCTTCAGAATGTCGAGCAACTTCGGAAAGAGGGGTGAATTCAGAGGCATCCGGATGATATGGTAGCACGGTGTCGAGGGTAGTGGATGGTTCACGTCCATAAAGAAGGAAAAATGGTGAGACGCCTGTGGTAGCCTGACCGGCGGTATTATACGCGTACGTCACAAAAGGGAGGACATCGTCCCAATTGGAATGATCAGACGCAACATACATATTGAGCATGTCACCAAGAGTGTGGTTGAAGCGTTCCGTTTGACCGTTAGTGTGTGGGTGATACGCCGTAGTGGTGCGGTGAATAGTGCGGCAAGCGGCGAGTAGCGCATTAATAACTTCGGACAAGAAGAAACGGCCTCGGTCGCTGAGCAGTTCTCGCGGTGCGCCATGCCGTAAGATGAAATGCCGTAACATGTATGCGGCGACGTCGCGAGCAGCAGCCGAAGCAAGCGCAGCAGTTTCGGCATATCTTGTAAGGTGGTCTACTGCGACACTTATACAACGATTTCCTTTAGCAGTGCATGGAAGAGGCCCATAAAGGTCAATGCCAATCTGATCAAAAGGACGTGCAGGACACGGTAAAGGTTGCAGAGGGCCTGTCGTATGAGGAGATGTCGTGCGTCGCTGACAGGATACACATGACCGAATGTATTTGCGGACATAAGAATACATGCCGCGCCAGTAGTAGCGCTGGCGGAGCCGCTCGTAGGTTTTCAGGGCGCCAGCATGAGCTTGTTGTGGGTCGGCGTCGAAATACGTGCATATGTCGGAGCACAAATGGCGAGGGATGACTAGCAGCCATTTGCGACCGTCCGGCTGATAGTTTCGGCGGTACAAGATGGCGTCCCGTAGCACGAAATAGGTGACTTTGCGACAAAGGGCTCGAGGGCATGTAGTCGTTGAAGAACTGTGAAGAATGTCAATGAGAGACACAATGCACGGATCTTTCCTCTGTTCAGACGGCATGTCAGTAAGAGCAAGTGTAGCAACCGGGCACTCTATGGATGAGGGTGGCGTTTCGTCGGATCGCATGGGTGATCGGGAGAGTGCATCTGCATCAGAATGTTGGCGCCCGGATCGATAGATGACGCGAATGTAAAATTCTTGGAGCCGAAGAGCCCAACGTCCAAGACGGCCTGACGGATCTTTCAGTGACGCAAGCCAGCAGAGCGCGTGGTGGTCTGTCACAACATCGAATGGATGGCCATACAAGTAAGGGCGAAATTTGTTTAACGCCCAAACTATAGCCAAACGTTCTTTTTCTGTGACAGAATAATTGGTTTCTGCCTTTGTGAGGGCACGACTCGCATACGTAACCACATTTTGCGGAAAGCCAGGCTTGCGTGGTGCAAGGACGGCTCCAAGACCAACGCCGCTGGCGTCCGTATGAACTTCGGTCGGTGCAGTCGGGTCATAGTGGCGTAGAACAGGCGGTGAGGTAAGCAGGCCATGCAAAGTGGTGAAGGCTTGGTCACATGCCGGAGTCCAATCGCGAAGGTCTCCAGGGCCAGCCAGGAGCTTCGTCAAGGGAGCGATGATGCAGGCGAAATTGCGTACAAAGCGTCTAAAATAAGAGCAAAGGCCGGCAAAACTTCGGAGCTCGTTCAGTGTAGGCGGCCGTGGAAATTCTGCGACAGCACGAAGTTTGTCAGGGTCGGGAAGGACGCCGTCTTTGGAAGCGACATGGCCAAGTATGGTCAGCTGGCGGGCTCCGAAGCGGCACTTTTTCATGTTAAGTTGAAGGCCGGTGGTGGCAAGCCAAGTAAGGACTTCGCGTAGACGACAGAGGTGAGTGCTGAAATCAGGGGAGAAAACTACCACGTCGTCTAAAAAACACAGGCACGTCTTCCATTTGAGGCCTCGCAGAATGTTATCCATCATCCTTTCGAAAGTCGCGGGCGCATTGCAGAGGCCGAATGGCATTACTGTAAACTCATACAGGCCATCAGGCGTAATGAAAGCTGTCTTCGAGCGGTCGGATTCATCCACTGGCACTTGCCCATAGCCCGATCGCAAGTCCAAAGAAGAAAAGAATTCAGCACCATGTAGACAATCTATGCGCGGTAGAGGATAGACATCTTTTCGTGTAATGTTGTTGAGGCGATGATAGTCCACACAGAAACGAATCGAGCCATCTTTTTTCTTAATGAGTACTACGGGCGACGACCAAGAGCTGCAGGATGGCATGATAACACCACGTTCAAGCATGTCTTCAACTTGCTCGGTGATGACACGACGCTCGGTGGATGACACGCGGTACGGACGTGGCGTAATGGTGCGTGATGTCCTGTATCGATGTGGTGGGAAACGGTACTTGTGCGGCCTAATGATGCTTGGTTCCAGTCAAAAGAGGCGGGAAAATCATTTAAAAGAGTTATTAGCTGCTCCCGTTATATCGGCTCGAGGTCATCGGCAATGGAGCGACAAAAAACATCGGGTACGTGGTACTCGGTTAGATGGCACATGGGGTGTCAGTGTTGTTACGTTGGCAGTATCTACGTCGTCGGCAATAGGGAAATGCACAATACCATCAGCGTCCACAGACTCGATGGTATAAATAGTCTCGCCACAGTGCAAAGCCAAAGTGTACGAATTTGGGTTTGAAATCAGTATTTCTGCAGCACCATGGTGAACCGTGAGGAGGGCGAAAGGCAACAATATAGGCTGGCGGCGAATGAAGACGGCAGCGGGTGTAAACATGACCGTCGCTTCGGCAAGCAATGCACATGAAAGAGGGACAAATACAGCACTGTGAGGAGGAAGGTCAGTATCTGAAGCTACACAGATCCTGCTAAGATCCTGAACTTGAAAGTCGTGAGATAGCATATGGCACAGAACGGAGAACTGAACCTCAGCACGAGCACAGTCAATGACGGCGTGATGGCGCCACAGAAAATCGCAACCGAGAATCACATTGTGGGAGCAAGAAGTTAACACAAAGAAATCAATCGAATACAAGATGTCTCGAACCAGCACCCTGGCAGTGCACATGGCGACTGGCTGTACTTGTTGTGCACTGGCTGTTCTAAGCAACGGTACCGACGGCTTCATGGTCACTTTCCTTAATGCACGACAAAGCTTCTCACTAATCACGGATACAGCAGCACCTGTATCGACGAGCGCAAGAGATTTGATGCCATCAACGGACACTGTAATAACGTTAGCGGGGGAAAAACGAGGACTTTGATGTTCCGACGATGACGCAGTTCGTGCCTCAGGAACTGCGGAAATCAGTTTTGCTCCTCAGCAGAACGGGCACTGGGTCTACGACGCATGGGTGAGAGTGAGCGCCGACGAAGGGAAGGCGAGCGACGAGTGCCGTAGAGCTGCGTAGAGCTGTGACTGCGGTGGTGTCGGTATGTCATCAGCAGCGTAGACTGCCGGTGGCGGTCGTTGAGGCATACGGAAAGGTCGGAAGTCGGAGCTGGGTCGTCGCGGGCTGCCCACGAAGGCCGGCAAGCGCCGGCAGCAGAAGCGCGCTACATGTCCCGGTGTACCGCAGGCATAGCATATTGGGCGGTTGTCAGCAGTGCGCCAAGGATTTGTACCCTGCTGCTGTGCACTGAAAAAGGGATCCGCCTGCTGGCGAGGCGGAGGCCGAGGAGAGAAAACCGGCGGGCAAGGTGCTGAAGGCGCAGGAGAGAACCCTGGCAGACGAGGCGCCCGTGCAACGGCTTCAGCATACGTCAGAGGCGCGGCCACGGGAGCCGGCTGACACGGAGGTGGAAGAGCTTCGGTCCCTGGCTCTTGAATTATCTGTCGGATCGCTGGAGCCAAACATTAAGAAGGATTCTCTGTGGTCGGCAAAATCGAGAGCTGGCGTGCAACCTCCTCGCTGACAAATTCTTGCGTCAGCAAAGTTGTATGTGGTTGTAGCCAATAATTAATGCTGCTAACGAATCTCCCGTAGGCGGTGGGCGCCGAGCTAAGATGCGTTGTTTCCGTAGCTCGTCAAAACTTTGGCACAAATTGATAACTTCAGCCACGGTACGCGGATCCTTCGCTAACAACATTTGAAAGGCGTTCTCATCAATGCCTTTCATAATGTGTTTTATCTTGTCCTGTTCTGACATTGAGGGATTCACGCGCTAACACAGGTCAATGACATCTTGGATGTAACTTGTGAAAGTTTCGCCGTGATGTTGCGCGCGCCCCCGTAAGCGTTGTTCTGCGCGAAGCTTGCGCACAGCGCGGCGCCCGAACACTTCTGCGAAACTTGTTTTGAATATGCTCCATGTTGCGAAATCGTTTTCGTGGTTTCGGAACCACAGGTTCGCGACGCCGGTTAAGTAAAACAGCACGTTGTGCAACTTGGTGACGTCGTCCCACTTGTTATGCTGGCTCACCCGTTCGTAAGATGACAAGCAATCCTCCACGTCAGGATCATCGGTCCCGCTAAAGTTGGGAGGATCAAGCTGGCGCAACACACCGGAAACGATGACCGCCGGAGGCTGTGGTGCATTTTTTCCTGAGTGGTTTCGTCAGGCATGGTCGCAGCAGAAGGTAGCGTCCGGCTTCGGAGTTCCAGTTTCCGAGGTCTACCCAACAGCTCCACCAAATGAAAGGGGGTTCATTGGAGCTCGTACACGGGATCGCAAGTAGCGCTTGATCGCGAGTCCTATGCTTTCGCATCAGCAGCCCGAGCTCGGGTCTCGCGCCGCAGCGGTGGCAGTCCGCACAGTGCCACATGCATATTGCCCACTACAATATATATATATATATATATATTCTCTATATTATATGGCCACACATGTGCAGGTCATAGATATCAGGTTCTGTAGCTGAGTGCCATCCATGCGGTAAAACCGAGCTCAGATTGGTCCACCTTGACTGATGAAATAAGGCACCACTGTAGGTTAAATGAGGCGTACAACTCCTGCGGGGGTGGTAGAGTATCCGCCTCCCGTGCAAGAGGGCCGTGGTTCAAATCCCGGTGCCGCCCAATGCTCCACCGGAAAATACAAAAAAAACCCTTGTGTTGAGAAAATTGCACAAACAGGCCTGGAGTGCCGCCTGATCCCGGTGACCAGAACTGGTAACGCACTCTCTCACCAGAGCAGGATTGGCCACCCTGGTGCAGTACTTGGCCACAACCTCCTAAATGAACACAGCAATCAAACCCCGGCCCTCAGTCTCCAGCATCCGCGAAGCAACTGACCACGGCGGCGGTCAGATCTGTGACGCAGCAGAGGGTGCTAAGAATACCTCGCCCTGGACAGGCTGCCATTGGAATCTGAACCTGGCAACGTTTAACGTTAGAACGTTATCTAGTGAGGCGAGTCTAGCAGTGTTATTGGAGGAATTAGAGGGTAGTAAATGGGATATAATAGGGCTCAGTGAGGTTAGGAGGACAAAAGAAGCATATACAGTGCTAAAAAGCGGGCACGTACTGTGCTACCGGGGCTTAGCGGAGAGACGAGAACTAGGAGTCGGATTCCTGATTAATAAGGATATAGCTGGTAACATACAGGAATTCTATAGCATTAACGAGAGGGTGGTAGGTCTAGTTGTGAAACTTAATAAGAGGTACAAGTTGAAGGTAGTGCAAATCTACGCCCCTACATCCAGTCATGATGACCAGGAAGTCGAAAGCTTTTATGAAGACGTGGAATCGGCGATGGGTAAGGTCAAAACAAAATACACTATACTGATGGGCGACTTCAATGCGAAGGTAGGCAAGAAGCAGGCTGGAGACAAGGCAGTGGGGGAATAAGGCATAGGCACTAGGAATAACAGGGGAGAGCTATTAGTAGAGTTTGCGGAACAGAATAATATGCGGACAATGAATACCTTCTTCCGCTAACGGGATAGCCGAAAGTGGACGTGGAGGAGCCCGAACGGCGAGACTAGAAATGAAATAGACTTCATACTCTGCGCTAACCCTGGCATCATACAACATGTGGACGTGCTCAGCAAGGTGTGCTGCAGTGACCATAGGATGGTAAGAACTCGAATTAGCCTAGACCTGAGGAGGGAACAGAAGAAACTGGTACATAAGAAGCCCATAAATGAGTTAGCGGTAAGAGGGAAAATAGAGGAATTCCAGATCAAGCTACAGAACAGGTATTCGGCTTTAACTCAGGAAGAGGACCTTAGTGTTGAAGAAATGAATGACAATCTTGTGCGCCGCGGCACCGAGCTGAGAGGCATCAACAATCTTGACCGCCGACATAAAACACGCACCACGGACTGTCATCGCACACAAAACAACAAGAGCCATCGCACACAACTGCACACAAGAGCCCTCACCTGCCAAAATGCGATTGCTGTGATGTCCTTACAATATCCATTTGTGATTGCTGTTGGCTCCAGCCGAGGTAATCCGAAAGCACCTTGGAGCGCACAACACACTCAAGTGCTGCGTACATGCGCTCATAGGCACCTTCACTGGGTAAGCGATGACAAGCGATGAATTGTGTCGCTGTGAAGCACGCACTTCTTCGCAAGGCATCGCAGAGGCTTCGCGCACAAAGATAAAGTGGCACATTTTCACTGAACTGCGTCACTACGGACCCTACATTTTCGTAGGAAACTCATGCCTAAAATAACGTACCGCCATTTGCAGCGAAAGCCGTTGCTCATAGGATAAAGAACCAACATTCCAGACGGGAAACTGTACCTTCCGCCGTGGTACGAAAATAAGCAACGGTAGCGCATGGAACTTAGCGGGGTGGACGCCAGATGGCGCTGTTCAACCAGGAAGCCGTGGAACAAACGTTAAAGTATGGACGAATACCAGACAGTTGGCGACAAAGCAGAATTAATTTAGTTTATAAAGCAAGGGGGAGAAAGATAGAATTCACTCGTATACCATTGACCATTACATCGGTAATATACAGGCTAGCAATGCAGGCAATCAAACTAAAGCTTCAAGCTTGGGCAGAGAATTACGGCATTTTGGGAGAACTTCAGAATGGCTTCAGAATGGCTTCAATATAGGTAGGCGTTTAGATGATAACTTATTTGTTCTTACTCAGTGTATTGAAATATCAAAAGTAGAAAGCAGACCGTTATATGTGGCTTTTTAGACATTACAGGAGCCTATGACAACATAGAGCGCAGCATTTTGTGGGATATTCTGGAAGGGGAAGGCTTAGGTGACGATTGTCTACAGCTTTTGAGAGAGATTTACCTAGAAAATGCCGCATGCGTTGAATGGAAAGGAAAGAGAAGCGAGGAGAAAGTTCATATCAACAAGGGAATGAGGCAGGGGTGTTCTTTATCCCCGCTGCTGTTTATGATGTGCATGGTCAGGATGGAGAGGGCGCTAGGAGGAAGTAATACCGGGTTTAATCTCTCATACAAACAAGCGGGTACAGTAGTAGAGCAGCAGCTCCCAGGTTTATTTTATGCGGATGACATTGTGTTGCTAGCTAAGAAACGAAGTGATTTGCAACGTCTGGCTAATATCTGTGGACAGGAAGGCAACAATTTAGTTTTAAATTTAGTGCTAGAAAATCAGGTGTTATGGTATTCAATGAAAACAATGAACAGACAGTGGAGATACAGGGCTAGCAAATACCTCGGGTAACAGAATATACGCGCAATAGGTATATGGAAACACAGGAAAAAACAATAACAGTGAAGGGGAAGAGAAATGCAGCCATAATGAAGCACAGAGCGCTATGGGGATACAATAGGCATGAGGTCCTCCAAGGCATGTGGAAAGGGGTAATGGTTGCAGGACTTACATTTGGAAATGCGGTTGTTTGCTTTAAATCAGGGGTACAATCAGGACTTGATTGGAACCAAAGATCAGTGGGTCACCTCGCATTGGGCGCTAACGGGAAGACTACTAATGAAGCTGTGCCGGGTGATATAGGGCGGACTAGTTTTGAGGAGAGGGAAGCTCGCAGTAAAATTGAGTATGAAGAACGGCTGAGGAGTGTGGAAGAAAGTAAACGGGCTGGGAGAGTGTTCATTTATTTGCACAGGAAAACCATTGATTCACAGTGCAAGAAAAGAACTAGGAAGCTTACCAGCAAGTATGCGACCTGTAGGGTGGGCAAGACAGCAACAAAGAGGTTCAATCGGAAAGTCAGAGAGGCTGAAAAAATCTCATCGGTGGCGGCAATGGAAAAGAAGCCTGCCATGAGTAACTTCTTAGGAGGAAAAAACGAAATCAGGAAAGAAACAATTTATGATAACTCAAAGGGAAGCTCATTACTTTTCGAAGTGAGATCCGGATGCCTTAGAACACGCACCTATAAAGCGAGATATAAGAAGCAAGAAGAAGCATGTGCTTGCTGCGGTAAATCTAGGGAAACTATGGAGCATGTTTCATTAGAATGTGAAGACATCTACCCAGCGGTCAACTTAGGCACCATTGGTGTCCTTAACGCCCTTCGGTTCAGCGGGAGCAGTTGTAAAGTAAACATGTCCGCAATAGGCATTAGTAAGAGGCGATTGGAGGATTGGTGGAAGAAAGGTAGGGAAACGACAAAGGACGGAGACGTACAAAAGCACAGTTAGCAATAGGGGATCAGAAAATTTGGGTGTGGGAGTTCATACTGTTTATTTTTCTTCTTTTTTATTGTTTAACTTAGGTAGGACTTTAGGCAGTATATTAGCAAGAGTTTGGTGGCGCAACCCACCGCCCCATTCCAAAGGGACGCTCATAACATCCATACATCCGTCCATCCGTGCGGAAGTGATTTTTTCTTTTTACAGCAAAATCCAATATGGCCGCTTTTCGCCGGTAGCGTGCGCTGGTACGCGCCATGCTCGCCCTGCTGGCTATGCGGCATGCCTCATTGTCCAAGCTGCCGCGTAGCTGGTGCGTTCTAACTGCCAAGAGACCAAAGACCTCCACTGACGCCAATACAATCAAGCCACAAGTGAGTGAACAGGACGTGTGACTCACTTTATTGGCAGAAGAAAAGCAGTGAACCTTCTTGTAGAAGAGCAGCAATAAAATTTGCATGGTGAGATGCGCTGAGAAGCTCATCGCACACGGCGGTCCAGTAACGAGTGACAACCGGCACCGCAAGCAGATTGGACAATGTCCCACCTGTTTGCATCGAGAGTCGCTGCAAGTTGCATTGGAAATCAATCGGGTTAATCAGCACGCATCTGCCGCCATAGCCAACCCGGCATTTTAGCGTCACCTCCTTTCCATCTTGCATGTTTCTTTTTCTTCTTGCCGTGGTTGCTAATGTGTCGCTCCCACTTGGTGCCCCACGTGCTCTCAATATGGACACGGTCTGTTTTGTGGGAATGACCACTTTACAGGCACTTTGCAGGCCTTTACACCGATGTGGATATCAACCTCATACACTTCGGACCATGTAATCACGTATGATAGTCTCCGTTTATGCGAAATCATGTCCGAGGAAGGCCACAAGCAAAATTTGCACACGGCTGCAGACGGAAAAGACTGAACGGTTAACACATATCGTGGCGCGTGTAAACAGGGAGTCTATGTCGCTGTGCGGACTGCAGGAGCAGGTGCTTACCTTGAGAGGCTGTGCCTAATGCACCTCACCAGGCCACCACATCCAAAAATGTAACACGGCAACTACGGCCAAGTGGGACAGCATTGAAATAAGACTCTGCAATCAAATCACTTGAGCATACCTCTAACATAACACATTGGCAATATACACTATACATTGGCTACGATCCACATCACAACAGTAAGTATAGACGCACACAGGTCGCTTACGGCACATTCAAACATCCGACTGCATGCATAGTGCTTGCCTTCGTCGCACATGGTGGTCTAGTAACAAGGAACAACCAGCGGTGTAAGCAGATTGAACAGTGTGCCCTACGTGTTTGTACCGACAGTCGCCGTTGAAGATGAGCAACTTGCATTGCAAAACAATCGGTTGACGCAAGCATCTGCTGCCGCAGCCAACATAGCGACATGTCGTACTCGGCATTTTAGCATTACCTCCTTTCCAACCTGCAAATTTCTTTTTGTTCTTTCGTGTGCCGCTAATGTGTGACTCCCAATTGGTGCCCCACATTTTCTAAATATCGGCATGGTCGGTTTCCTGGGCATTACCATTTCGCAGCCACTTTTGCAGCCCTTTCCACCCAGGTGGATATCAACTTCATACACTTAGGACCATGTAATCACGTATGATCACCTGGTCCGAAGCACACGCCAAATCATGGCCGAGGAAGGCCACAAGCAAAATTTGCACACGGCAGCAGTAGGAAAGGACGGAACAGGGAGTACCAATCACGGTGCGTGTAAATTCGGAGTCTATGTCGCTGTGCGGACTGCAGGAGCAGGTGCTTCCCTCGAGAGACTGTTTCCCAATGCAACTGACCAGGCTCCCACATACGAGAAACGTAACACATTGGCGAGTACGAAGTCGGACAGCAGCGAAACCAGATTCCCTAATCAATCACTTCAATCTAGCTTGCGCAAAAACACAGGCTGTCGAGCAAGAATAGCAATCCTGAACGAGACTAGGAATTAAATATGGGAATGAGAAAGCTTGCATTCAAGAAAGAAGCCACTCTACCTTGCTAGCACTGAAAGCCAAAAACATTAAGAAAAGTTTAACGCTATTTGAGGACAGCTATTTGAGGACAGGAATTGCACCTGGCAGCGTACACTAGAAAATACTGCTACAGATATGTTTTGCTACTCGCCAGTGACTGGTATTCAGCACGAGCAAAGAATCGTTTGACCTTTAATGTTTGCGTGAGGAAGAGTAACGATCTCTAACAAGAATGTGGAATGAAAAAGCTTGCATTCAGTGAAAAAAATACTTGGCACGAATGGTATTGACAAGGTCAGGAAGCTCATTAAGGAATGGCAAGTTGACGGAACTCTTCTGGCCAACGTCGTCTGTGCTTGTTCAGAGGTTGCAGGTATATATAATTCTTGGGGGCGATATAAACATTGATCTCCTGAAACAATCTCCTGCGCAAGAAGCTCTTTTACTAACTGTGGAATGGAGTGGTAATTGCGTACTGACTCAGACGGCTACACGCGTTACGATGCAGACAGCCACACTTATTGATGTATTTATCTCTAACGTAAATACTAGTAGCTTACTTTCAGGTGTATTAGACAGTCTATAAACAGTCTAAATAAACAGCACAACTTATCAGCGCATAATACTCCGCAAAATGTTACTCCTGACACCCTCGTGTCCTTTTTTTCTACTCTTACAAATCAAAACTGGGATGACGTCTTTTCTTCTGAGACTGTAGATACGGCGTAACAGGCATTCATCAGCTGTTCTAAACGCGTATACCATGATCACATCCCTGAGAAAACTGTAAAAAAGTCCACTAAAAGTCGTAAGCCATGGATAAATCGAGATTGCCTTAGAATGATTTAAAAGAAAAACCAGTTACTCAAGAAATCTTTGGGAACCAAGTCCCCCGCTGATCTAGCCAAGTTTAAACAATATCGTAATAAAGTAAAGTCTTTTCTCAAAAACGAAAAAACGAACTTTCTGCACGATGAGTTAGACAAGAAGTTCTGTGATGGCAGCGCACAAGTTTGGAAAAAAGTTAATAAATAATTTAACCGAGCACAGTCTATGTGAGGGGTTACAGAGCTTTGGTTTGAAGGCGAACGTATTGAGGGTGTGCCACTTGCAGAGAAATTTAATACGTTTTTCAAAGATACTGTAAATACCCGCTTGCAACATATACGACGGAATTGCAATAGTACATTTTTGGAACCTACGGTTGACACTGAAGTGTGCAGCATTTTTACTTCCTTTAATAACAACAGGTCGTGTGTTATAAATCGCTTATGTTATGGACATATATAAATGGCTTAATGTTATGATTGCCATATAAGTTCATTTAATGGGGCAAGCATTCATGCCCGCGGACCAACAGGCATTTCTATACCGTATGTATTCGAATATAAGGGGAGGTTTCCCCCTAGAATCCTTAGCCTCAAAGTCGCCGCCCGCCTTGCATGAATTTTGCTTTTCCTTTTAGGTGTAATTTCACGACAGCGCGAATTTCGCCGAATAGTGTAGCTTTGTCGCAGTGCTGCTGTGACGACACACCTTAAGGAGCGTTTTGCGCTGCCGTGAAGCCATACCTAAAGGCCAAGTCTCGCACTCCAAGTGCTGAGGATCCCTTCTCCCCCATGTTTTGGTTGCTATATTTCACTTTGGCTGGGTTAGCAATTCAGTATTTCAGGCGATACACGCCGTGTCTAAATAATGCCTCGGCTACTCTATATCACCGTATATTAGTGTGCATACTTGAGTTTTGTTCCTGGTTCCCTCAACTGTACCCTCACCTTATAATCGTGATCATGTTGTAATCGGATAAATACGCCATTTCATAATGCATGCAAATTATTTGGTGACAGATACCATATGCTGTCGTTAGTCTAAAGCATATCCTTGCAGTCATGTTGTACAGAGGCTATTCTTCGCAAAATTTCACTTTTTTCAATCTTTGTCCTGTGAGAAATGAAAACCCACCACTTTGAAGTGCCATGAAATGGTAGCTGCTGCTCAATATTCAGGAGGTCTCCCAGATACAGCTATGCACATGGACTGACAAAATGTTACCTAGGTCTCTCAGATTGTTCAAATAAAGTGGTTTGTCAACAAACCTGTGCCAGGGGCTTTCCTCTTTATAGTTTCTTTGGTATTTAAACGTATTTATTGTACCATTGACGAAGCCACCAGCAGGGTTCATACAGCACATCTGACACAAAATTTAAAGAGGGAAAACAATGAACAATAGTCAAATCTCTTCCTTCTTAGCTACTATTTCTTGCAGCTAAGCAGCTGCTGAGTTCAACACGCTTCAATCATTTTTGATCACCTTTCAAACAGTTTCCAATTGTAATGATGTAAATTGCCTTCTTACATGACAACAGTGTCAACATTCAACACAACATACTACTGTTATTGAGAATGACTCAAACTTACTTTCCACCGGTGTTTCAAAAGAATAAGGCTTGTAAATGGAGACATGATGGTATTCACGTGAGCAATACAAAATGGTGGCACGACCTAGTCACTCAACTTGGTTTTGTGTAGCTCCAGGATAGCAACGGCGACTTAAACAAGCCTGTCGGTGGCTGTGGACCAGCCACATTGCATTTTTGTTTGTTACACACTCAAATGAAAACGCAATTGACTTCCGTTGACTCGACGCTGAAGGGACCAATGGAATCGGCCAAATTATTCAGCAAGTCGGAATCCCCAAGAGGCAGAAATGCCGCCAAAGCAGATCGTTTATTCGGCAAATATTTGCTCATTTATAACAATCCTGGGCAACAAGGATGCACCCATTATTTATGGGCTCAAAAGTAGAAATTGAACAATCACCCAATCATTTTACCAAAATATAGTAACATCTGAAGAGCTGCTTGGTCTCATTGCGTACTTCACGATGAAGAACTAAGTTGTTGCGATTATGTTTATCTAGATCTCTGGTTTTGCACATTGTATTGCGAAAAGTAGAATGGAGGCTGGCTAGTGCTCCGACTCGTGAAGCCTATTCAAGAACTCGGACATACTGAATGCTCTAGCTCCAACTCCTGTTAGCTTGTTGTATATGGTCAATATGTCTCTCTGAATTTAATTTAGGCTCTCTAAGACTGTTTTTATGATACAGCGATTGTGACATGTCCCAAACTAGTCGTGCACAACTCATTTTGCCAGTTGTTTGCTTGTTTTCTTCTTTTGGAGCTCAGACTTCTCAGTGTATTACGTACAGGACGAAGTGGTACTATTTGTTGACTCATGGAAAAGTTCTGGGCTGAAAGACTGTTTCTGTGCAAGTTCTTAGCCGACCAACTCCTCCAAAAGAACGCGGCACATCAGCCTACAGGGAACACACAGCGGGAGAAAAATAAAAGGGAAGTGCCGCTCATAGAGAATCAGACCATGTTACTTCCAAGGAGGTTCCAAGCTATGAGCCTGGTGGATCTTAAAGATACGGAGCTTGTTTTCGTACATGTATATTTGTTTCAAAAATTTAATGTTTTATTTTACTCAGAACTTGGCTTTTATGTTTAATCTCTTGTTAAGCGAACATGATCGTGACATTTTTTTCTGATATCAATTTCTGTATAAATGGTGTGTACTGTTTCTTGGTACACAAACCTGTGCAATGAACCACAACAGCCTTAAAAGTGCAGTTAAGATTGATAAATTGGGCAATTGTTTTCTTACCACCTTGCAGTAAAGGTGCAATTTTGGTATTTTTTATGAAACATGATTTAACCGAAAGATATGGCAACGAGAGTATTTTATTGGAGATCCGAATATTTCTACATACCTAACAGGTCAATCTTTCATGCCTCTTGGTTTGCCTTTTTTACTGCTAGCCCAACATCCATATTTTGGCACCTGTTTATTCATAAAAATGAATCTGCTGTTTCAATACTTCAACCTTTAAAACCACGGCGCTGCAATTTGGCTTCAGAAACTTTCCTTTCTTTTCTTCTACTCCTCCCTTAAACTGGCTCTCTTAACGACTACACGTAGAGACAAAGCAAGAGCGCTCGCATTCGATCCCATAGTAGATAAGATGAATATATATATATATATATATATATATATATATATATATATATATATATATATATATATATATATATATATATATATATATGTATATATATATATATAATATATATATATATATTTATATATATATATATATATATATATATATATATATATATATACATATATATATATATATATACTTATATATAGGGAGAGAGAGAGAGAGAGAGCATCGGTACAGCATCGCACGCGAAATGCGATGATTGTGGGTTCGGTTCCCACCTGCGGCAAGTTGTTCTTTCATCCACATTAATTTTCATTAATTTATCGTTTCTTGAATTAATTTATTAAGCACAAGTAATTGCCCCGATGTTGTCCTTGGTGTCAGTGTTTGTTGGCTTCTTATGATATGACTAATGAAAATCGGGCCCCTCGGTTAACCCCCTTTCTTCCCGTCTATTACATATCGAGGGTCTCGAATCCGGCAACATTGATGCCTTGAGGGTTTATATGTGGGTTTATTGACTAGTTGCCTTCACCCCAAAAGATCACGTTCTCGTGACGCCTGCGGCAAAAAGGACGTTCCACGTCCGCTGCCAAGGTCTGTGAGTGGGGGCGCTAGCTAGCACTCCCACGGTTCTACTAGGACACATAAATACCCAAGGAAGTGGATGGGAAAAGGGCGCCGCGGTAGCTCAATTGGTAGAGCATCGCACGCGAAATGCGAAGGTTGTGGGTTCGGTTTCCACCTTCGGCAAGTTGTTTTTTCATCCACTTTGATTTCCATTAATTTATCGTTGCTTGATTTCATTTATTCAGCACAAGTAATTCCCCCGATGTTGTCCTTGCTGTCAGTGTGTGTTGGCTAATCATGACATATATATATATATAGAAAGTTATCAGTCATAGCACTCGTAGTACAGCCCTCTGGGCCGTTCTGTTTTCTTCGGATGTAGTCCTATTAGGGTTATTATAATTACACGAAGGTATTTCGCCCTCGTCCGTGAGATAGTTAATCTGGCTAGCTTCCCACGCTATGCGTTCCGCACTCGCACCTGTTTAAGCTTTTCCTAGACGCTAGAGCTATACTATGTCCGCACAACCTTGAGCGATCGGAACGCACGTTTTCTGCGCTTGGCCGGCAGAAAAGGGAGGCTTTGTTCAGGCCACAAAGCCCTCCATGTCCCAGTAAGCTGCCTGGTGGTGGTCTCGTGCGGACGCTTTCCTCTCGGTGAGCGCATATTCCCCTCATCTTTTAAAAAGTTCAATACTTACAAGCAATTGTCTCGCAAACCATACTTAGTTCAAGGGAATTTTCCAAGTCTCAATAATTTGTCTCGTCGTATTCGAGTGCTGATTGCCGTGTTATCGTTTGTTAACGAAGCTTTCCCTCAAGTCTAAATATTTTATGGCAGTTTGTCGTGTGCGTATCATGGCCACGCACGCTTATATCGCCTTCCGTTTCGCTACCGCGGATGCGCATTAAGACCATGCCGCTGCAATTTTGCTTCAGAAACTTTCCTTTCCTTTCTTCTTCTCCTCCCTTAAACTGGCTCTCTTAGCTACTATACGCAGAGACAAAGCAACAGCGCTCGCATTCGATACCATAGATGAGATGAATATATATATATATATATATATATGTATATATATATATATGCATGTATATACAGAAAATTATCAGCCATAGCACTCGTAGTACAGCCCCCTGGGCCGTTCTTTTTTCTTCGGAAGTAGTCCTGTCGGGGTTATTATAGTTATACGAAGGTATTTCGCCCTCGTGAGCAACAGTCCTTGAGATAGTTACTCTGGCTACCTTCCCACGCTATGCGTGCCGTGCTCGCCTAGCACGTGATCAAGCTTTTCCTAGTCTCTAAAGCAACTCGAGTTCGCTCTTCTCCACGGGCGGCCAACAACACCAGTCCCTTTCCACGTAAGTATGCGGTTCGGGGCAGGAGCTATGTCGCTTCAAAGTAAACTGGGGCCTGACGAACCAACCGACTGAGCTATCTTTCCGGGCAACATCCAAAGGTCACGAGTTCTAATCACCTGTTCTCTTCCCTTTTTTTTCCTTTTTTCTTCCCCCTTTTTAATGTCTTTTCCTTTATTTTATCACTTTACGGGAACCCCCCTAATATATATATATATATATATATATATATATATATATATGGAAAGGGGGTTTATTGCAGCTCGTACGCGGGATCGCAAGTAGCGCTTGATCGCGAGTCCTAGGCGTTCGCAACAGCAGCCCGAGCTCTGGTCTCGCACCGCAGCGGTGGCAGTCCGCACAGCGCCACATGCATATTGCCCACTACACTTGCCCCCGCGGCGAAGAGGAGCCATCCTGGCGAACTAAGGGGATGACACGATAAGGGGGACGTGGTACGGCTTCAGGCGGCTGACGTGAACCGTCTCGCGGCCACGGCGGTGTTTGTCCAAAGATGGCGTCACGGGTTCGACCACATAATTCACAGGCGATGTACACGCGACGACCCGGTACGGACCCTGATATTTCGGAGCAAGCTTTGGGCTAAGGCCTGGAGCTTGGAAGGGCAGCTGAATCCAGACGTGAGAGTTCACGGCGAAGGACTGTGTGGGCTGATCGTTGTCGTGGCGATCTTTGTGGATTCCTTGGGTATCCGACATGAACGAGTGAGCCAGTTGGCGGCACTCTTCAGAATGTCGAGCAACTTCGGAAAGAGGGGTGAATTCAGAGGCATCCGGATGATATGGTAGCACGGTGTCGAGGGTAGTGGATGGTTCACGTCCATAAAGAAGGAAAAATGGTGAGACGCCTGTGGTAGCCTGACCGGCGGTATTATACGCGTACGTCACAAAAGGGAGGACATCGTCCCAATTGGAATGATCAGACGCAACATACATATTGAGCATGTCACCAAGAGTGTGGTTGAAGCGTTCCGTTTGACCGTTAGTGTGTGGGTGATACGCCGTAGTGGTGCGGTGAATAGTGCGGCAAGCGGCGAGTAGCGCATTAATAACTTCGGACAAGAAGAAACGGCCTCGGTCGCTGAGCAGTTCTCGCGGTGCGCCATGCCGTAAGATGAAATGCCGTAACATGTATGCGGCGACGTCGCGAGCAGCAGCCGAAGCAAGCGCAGCAGTTTCGGCATATCTTGTAAGGTGGTCTACTGCGACACTTATACAACGATTTCCTTTAGCAGTGCATGGAAGAGGCCCATAAAGGTCAATGCCAATCTGATCAAAAGGACGTGCAGGACACGGTAAAGGTTGCAGAGGGCCTGTCGTATGAGGAGATGTCGTGCGTCGCTGACAGGATACACATGACCGAATGTATTTGCGGACATAAGAATACATGCCGCGCCAGTAGTAGCGCTGGCGGAGCCGCTCGTAGGTTTTCAGGGCGCCAGCATGAGCTTGTTGTGGGTCGGCGTCGAAATACGTGCATATGTCGGAGCACAAATGGCGAGGGATGACTAGCAGCCATTTGCGACCGTCCGGCTGATAGTTTCGGCGGTACAAGATGGCGTCCCGTAGCACGAAATAGGTGACTTTGCGACAAAGGGCTCGAGGGCATGTAGTCGTTGAAGAACTGTGAAGAATGTCAATGAGAGAAACAATGCACGGATCTTTCCTCTGTTCAGACGGCATGTCAGTAAGAGCAAGTGTAGCAACCGGGCACTCTATGGATGAGGGTGGCGTTTCGTCGGATCGCATGGGTGATCGGGAGAGTGCATCTGCATCAGAATGTTGGCGCCCGGATCGATAGATGACGCGAATGTAAAATTCTTGGAGCCGAAGAGCCCAACGTCCAAGACGGCCTGACGGATCTTTCAGTGACGCAAGCCAGCAGAGCGCGTGGTGGTCTGTCACAACATCGAATGGATGGCCATACAAGTAAGGGCGAAATTTGTTTAACGCCCAAACTATAGCCAAACGTTCTTTTTCTGTGACAGAATAATTGGTTTCTGCCTTTGTGAGGGCACGACTCGCATACGTAACCACATTTTGCGGAAAGCCAGGCTTGCGTTGTGCAAGGACGGCTCCAAGACCAACGCCGCTGGCGTCCGTATGAACTTCGGTCGGTGCAGTCGGGTCATAGTGGCGTAGAACAGGCGGTGAGGTAAGCAGGCCATGCAAAGTGGTGAAGGCTTGGTCACATGCCGGAGTCCAATCGCGAAGGTCTCCAGGGCCAGCCAGGAGCTTCGTCAAGGGAGCGATGATGCAGGCGAAATTGCGTACAAAGCGTCTAAAATAAGAGCAAAGGCCGGCAAAACTTCGGAGCTCGTTCAGTGTAGGCGGCCGTGGAAATTCTGCGACAGCACGAAGTTTGTCAGGGTCGGGAAGGACGCCGTCTTTGGAAGCGACATGGCCAAGTATGGTCAGCTGGCGGGCTCCGAAGCGGCACTTTTTCATGTTAAGTTGAAGGCCGGTGGTGGCAAGCCAAGTAAGGACTTCGCGTAGACGACAGAGGTGAGTGCTGAAATCAGGGGAGAAAACTACCACGTCGTCTAAAAAACACAGGCACGTCTTCCATTTGAGGCCTCGCAGAATGTTATCCATCATCCTTTCGAAAGTCGCGGGCGCATTGCAGAGGCCGAATGGCATTACTGTAAACTCATACAGGCCATCAGGCGTAATGAAAGCTGTCTTCGAGCGGTCGGATTCATCCACTGGCACTTGCCCATAGCCCGATCGCAAGTCCAAAGAAGAAAAGAATTCAGCACCATGTAGACAATCTATGCGCGGTAGAGGATAGACATCTTTTCGTGTAATGTTGTTGAGGCGATGATAGTCCACACAGAAACGAATCGAGCCATCTTTTTTCTTAATGAGTACTACGGGCGACGACCAAGAGCTGCAGGATGGCATGATAACACCACGTTCAAGCATGTCTTCAACTTGCTCGGTGATGACACGACGCTCGGTGGATGACACGCGGTACGGACGTGGCGTAATGGTGCGTGATGTCCTGTATCGATGTGGTGGGAAACGGTACTTGTGCGGCCTAATGATGCTTGGTTCCAGTCAAAAGAGGCGGGAAAATCATTTAAAAGAGTTATTAGCTGCTCCCGTTATATCGGCTCGAGGTCATCGGCAATGGAGCGACAAAAAACATCGGGTACGTGGTACTCGGTTAGATGGCACATGGGGTGTCAGTGTTGTTACGTTGGCAGTATCTACGTCGTCGGCAATAGGGAAATGCACAATACCATCAGCGTCCACAGACTCGATGGTATAAATAGTCTCGCCACAGTGCAAAGCCAAAGTGTACGAATTTGGGTTTGAAATCAGTATTTCTGCAGCACCATGGTGAACCGTGAGGAGGGCGAAAGGCAACAATATAGGCTGGCGGCGAATGAAGACGGCAGCGGGTGTAAACATGACCGTCGCTTCGGCAAGCAATGCACATGAAAGAGGGACAAATACAGCACTGTGAGGAGGAAGGTCAGTATCTGAAGCTACACAGATCCTGCTAAGATCCTGAACTTGAAAGTCGTGAGATAGCATATGGCACAGAACGGAGAACTGAACCTCAGCACGAGCACAGTCAATGACGGCGTGATGGCGCCACAGAAAATCGCAACCGAGAATCACATTGTGGGAGCAAGAAGTTAACACAAAGAAATCAATCGAATACAAGATGTCTCGAACCAGCACCCTGGCAGTGCACATGGCGACTGGCTGTACTTGTTGTGCACTGGCTGTTCTAAGCAACGGTACCGACGGCTTCATGGTCACTTTCCTTAATGCACGACAAAGCTTCTCACTAATCACGGATACAGCAGCACCTGTATCGACGAGCGCAAGAGATTTGATGCCATCAACGGACACTGTAATAACGTTAGCGGGGGAAAAACGAGGACTTTGATGTTCCGACGATGACGCAGTTCGTGCCTCAGGAACTGCGGAAATCAGTTTTGCTCCTCAGCAGAACGGGCACTGGGTCTACGACGCATGGGTGAGAGTGAGCGCCGACGAAGGGAAGGCGAGCGACGAGTGCCGTAGAGCTGCGTAGAGCTGTGACTGCGGTGGTGTCGGTATGTCATCAGCAGCGTAGACTGCCGGTGGCGGTCGTTGAGGCATACGGAAAGGTCGGAAGTCGGAGCTGGGTCGTCGCGGGCTGCCCACGAAGGCCGGCAAGCGCCGGCAGCAGAAGCGCGCTACATGTCCCGGTGTACCGCAGGCATAGCATATTGGGCGGTTGTCAGCAGTGCGCCAAGGATTTGTACCCTGCTGCTGTGCACTGAAAAAGGGATCCGCCTGCTGGCGAGGCGGAGGCCGAGGAGAGAAAACCGGCGGGCAAGGTGCTGAAGGCGCAGGAGAGAACCCTGGCAGACGAGGCGCCCGTGCAACGGCTTCAGCATACGTCAGAGGCGCGGCCACGGGAGCCGGCTGACACGGAGGTGGAAGAGCTTCGGTCCCTGGCTCTTGAATTATCTGTCGGATCGCTGGAGCCAAACATTAAGAAGGATTCTCTGTGGTCGGCAAAATCGAGAGCTGGCGTGCAACCTCCTCGCTGACAAATTCTTGCGTCAGCAAAGTTGTATGGTTGTAGCCAATAATTAATGCTGCTAACGAATCTCCCGTAGGCGGTGGGCGCCGAGCTAAGATGCGTTGTTTCCGTAGCTCGTCAAAACTTTGGCACAAATTGATAACTTCAGCCACGGTACGCGGATCCTTCGCTAACAACATTTGAAAGGCGTTCTCATCAATGCCTTTCATAATGTGTTTTATCTTGTCCTGTTCTGACATTGAGGGATTCACGCGCTAACACAGGTCAATGACATCTTGGATGTAACTTGTGAAAGTTTCGCCGTGATGTTGCGCGCGCCCCCGTAAGCGTTGTTCTGCGCGAAGCTTGCGCACAGCGCGGCGCCCGAACACTTCTGCGAAACTTGTTTTGAATATGCTCCATGTTGCGAAATCGTTTTCGTGGTTTCGGAACCACAGGTTCGCGACGCCGGTTAAGTAAAACAGCACGTTGTGCAACTTGGTGACGTCGTCCCACTTGTTATGCTGGCTCACCCGTTCGTAAGATGACAAGCAATCCTCCACGTCAGGATCATCGGTCCCGCTAAAGTTGGGAGGATCAAGCTGGCGCAACACACCGGAAACGATGACCGCCGGAGGCTGTGGTGCATTTTTTCCTGAGTGGTTTCGTCAGGCATGGTCGCAGCAGAAGGTAGCGTCCGGCTTCGGAGTTCCAGTTTCCGAGGTCTACCCAACAGCTCCACCAAATGAAAGGGGGTTCATTGGAGCTCGTACACGGGATCGCAAGTAGCGCTTGATCGCGAGTCCTATGCTTTCGCATCAGCAGCCCGAGCTCGGGTCTCGCGCCGCAGCGGTGGCAGTCCGCACAGTGCCACATGCATATTGCCCACTACAATATATATATATATATATATATATTCTCTATATTATATGGCCACACATGTGCAGGTCATAGATATCAGGTTCTGTAGCTGAGTGCCATCCATGCGGTAAAACCGAGCTCAGATTGGTCCACCTTGACTGATGAAATAAGGCACCACTGTAGGTTAAATGAGGCGTACAACTCCTGCGGGGGTGGTAGAGTATCCGCCTCCCGTGCAAGAGGGCCGTGGTTCAAATCCCGGTGCCGCCCAATGCTCCACCGGAAAATACAAAAAAAACCCTTGTGTTGAGAAAATTGCACAAACAGGCCTGGAGTGCCGCCTGATCCCGGTGACCAGAACTGGTAACGCACTCTCTCACCAGAGCAGGATTGGCCACCCTGGTGCAGTACTTGGCCACAACCTCCTAAATGAACACAGCAATCAAACCCCGGCCCTCAGTCTCCAGCATCCGCGAAGCAACTGACCACGGCGGCGGTCAGATCTGTGACGCAGCAGAGGGTGCTAAGAATACCTCGCCCTGGACAGGCTGCCATTGGAATCTGAACCTGGCAACGTTTAACGTTAGAACGTTATCTAGTGAGGCGAGTCTAGCAGTGTTATTGGAGGAATTAGAGGGTAGTAAATGGGATATAATAGGGCTCAGTGAGGTTAGGAGGACAAAAGAAGCATATACAGTGCTAAAAAGCGGGCACGTACTGTGCTACCGGGGCTTAGCGGAGAGACGAGAACTAGGAGTCGGATTCCTGATTAATAAGGATATAGCTGGTAACATACAGGAATTCTATAGCATTAACGAGAGGGTGGTAGGTCTAGTTGTGAAACTTAATAAGAGGTACAAGTTGAAGGTAGTGCAAATCTACGCCCCTACATCCAGTCATGATGACCAGGAAGTCGAAAGCTTTTATGAAGACGTGGAATCGGCGATGGGTAAGGTCAAAACAAAATACACTATACTGATGGGCGACTTCAATGCGAAGGTAGGCAAGAAGCAGGCTGGAGACAAGGCAGTGGGGGAATAAGGCATAGGCACTAGGAATAACAGGGGAGAGCTATTAGTAGAGTTTGCGGAACAGAATAATATGCGGACAATGAATACCTTCTTCCGCTAACGGGATAGCCGAAAGTGGACGTGGAGGAGCCCGAACGGCGAGACTAGAAATGAAATAGACTTCATACTCTGCGCTAACCCTGGCATCATACAACATGTGGGCGTGCTCAGCAAGGTATGCTGCAGTGACCATAGGATGGTAAGAACTCGAATTAGCCTAGACCTGAGGAGGGAACAGAAGAAACTGGTACATAAGAAGCCCATAAATGAGTTAGCGGTAAGAGGGAAAATAGAGGAATTCCAGATCAAGCTACAGAACAGGTATTCGGCTTTAACTCAGGAAGAGGACCTTAGTGTTGAAGAAATGAATGACAATCTTGTGGGCATCATTAAGGAGTGTACAATAGAAGTCGGTTGTAACTCCGCTAGACCGGATACCAGTAAGCTATCGCAGGAGACGAAAGATCTGATCAAGAAACGCCAATGTATGAAAGCCTCTAACCCTACAGCTGGAATAGAACTGGCAGAACTTTCGAAGTTAATCAACAAGCGTAAGACAGCTGACATAAGGAACTATAATATGGATAGAATTGAACTGGCTCTCAGGAACTGAGGAAGCCTAAAAGCAGTGAAGAAGAAACTAGGAATAGGCAAGAATCAGATGTATGCGTTAAGAGACAAAGCCGGCAATATCGTTATTAATATGGATGAGATAGTTCAAGTGGCTGAGGGGTTCAATAGAGATTTATACAGTACCAGTAACACCCACGACGATAAGGTGAGAGAGAAAAGTCTAGAGCAACTTGAAATCCCACAAGTAACGCCGGAAGAGGTAAAGAACGCCTTGGGAGCTATGCAAAGGGGGAAGGCAGCTGGGAAGGATCAGGAAACAGCAGACTTGTTGAAGGATGGTGGGAACACTGTCCTAGAAAGACTGGCCACCCTATATACACGATGCCTCAACCAACCCTTATATATACCCTTCATTGATTACGAAAAAGTGTTTGATTCAGTTGAAGCCTCAGCAGTCATAAAGGCATTACGGAATCAGGGTGTAGATGAGTCATATGTAAAAATATTGGAAGATAGCTATAGCGGCTCCACAGCCACCGTAGTCCTCCACAGAGAAAGCAACAAAATCCCAATAAAGAAAGGCGTCAGAAGGGAAATACGACATCTCCAGTGCTATTCACAGCATGTTTACAGGGGGTATTCAGAGACCTGGAGAAAGAAGAATTGGGGATAAAAGTTGATGGAGAATACCTTAGTAACTTGCGATTCGCTGATGATATTGCCTTGCTTAGTAAGTCAGGAGAATAATTTCAATGCATGCTCACTGACCTGGAGAGGCAAAACAGAAGGGTGGGTCTCAAAATTAATGTGCAGAAAACTAAAGTAATGTTTAACAGTCTCGGAAGAGAACAGCAGTTTACGATAGGTAGCGAGGCACTGGAAGTGGTAAGGGAATGCATCTACTTAGGACAGCTAGTGACCACTGATCCGGATCATGAGGCTGAAATAACCAGAAGAATAAGAATGGGCTGGGGTGCGTTTGGCAGGCATTCTCAAATCATGAACAGCAGGTTTGGACTATCCCTCAAGAGAAAAGTGTATAATAGCTGTGTGTTACCAGTACTCAAGAATGGGGCAGAAACCTGGAGTGCGATTTTGTAGGAATGCCTTTTTTCATGCCAATGCCTTTTCGCGTGACGTCATCGATTTTGGAAATTGTGTATACGTAGGCACGACGTTTCTTGGATCGTCCAATCAGAAGCTCCCTTCATTGGCCGGATGTTTCTTTCGTACTCTCTTCTCTTTTTCCGGGACTGTATAGCAAATTTGTTTTGTGAAACGGCACTTAATAAAAGCGGACTTCCATGCTGCGTAAAGCAAATTCATTTTGTTACATTACAACGCAAAAGCTG
The DNA here is from genome assembly GCF_023375885.2 of Dermacentor andersoni. Lineage (NCBI taxonomy): Eukaryota > Metazoa > Arthropoda > Arachnida > Ixodida > Ixodidae > Dermacentor > Dermacentor andersoni. The sequence goes on from NW_027314758.1 coordinate 1,630,536, forward strand.
CCGCAGTCCAAAAAAATGCAAACGCAAGTGCTCTATTTTTGAAGCCGTAGCCACATAGTACTCGGATGTGCATCCAATCCATGCTGTTGAGCGCACGCAAAATAGCAGCCTTTGTTTACCTGTGAACTGCTGACAGCCCATAGCGTGTCTGTCTGAACAGCTGACAGCCCCTTGCGTGCCCGTAATTGCGGCCTCGCCCCCGTCAGATACTGATTGAGGTGAGTAACTATTGCTCGTGAAGTGCTTGCATTGTCGTGTGGTTTTGGCTGCATGTCTGACCTGGGATAATTGCTTCTTTTGGAAGGGCCAAGAAGAATTATCCGTAGCCCCCGAGGTCAAACTTTGCAACATAGTGGATCGAGAACTGTCAAGGCGTTTTCCATAGGGTACCGCCGTGACATAACGATAGCTTCGTCGAAGTTATCGCTGCATCGGTAATACTTCCTGCACTGATACGCTCCGAGAAAGAAGCTGCTACAACATTAAATGCGAGTAGTGACTTCACGTTTTTTTACATTAGTGGTATAAAAAGGCAGAAACGAGTCGTAGTGAGCACTTTATGCAGGCGCTTAGCTTAGACAGTATGTTTGCCTCTAAATTTCTTATTGTGCTGCGGGCCGGCTGAAATTCCCAAGTTGACAAAGAGAAAATGGCAGCAAAAGGGCCGCGGGTGTCGAAAGAGCAGGCGGCTATTCTCGTACAGTTCATCGAGCAGCACCCATACCTGGCGAGAGCTTCTACAGAGTTCTCGCCACGTATGACTGCTGCTCGAAAAAACGAACTGTGGGAGGAGGTGGCGGCGGTGCTTAACGCACAGGGGCCAGCCGTAAAGACCACCAGCCGTTGGCGCAACCATTGGGGCAATATGGCCCATAAAGCGAAAAAAGAAGCGGCCAGGGCCGCGAGCGAGAAGAGGTGAGCTTCTAATGATGCGGACAGTAACGTCGTTTCACGTTGTCGTTGTTGTTGTTGCCGTGTTTGCAGGGCTACTGGAGGTGGCAAAGTGGGTGGCGTCGACGGCCGCGTCCTCGACGTCCTTATGTGGACAGGAGGGGTCCTTGTTTCCCCCCTGAGTACTTCGCCGATAGCGAGGTGCATGCATTGGATTTAAAAGAAGTGTTGTTTGTGTGACCTGCTGTGACCTCACAAATTTTCAGCATTACATTGTAACACAATATTGCAAAATCTTTAAGCCCTTTTTTTGTGCAAGTGACAATATAGCTTATATACTCTGAGCAGAAACTTGTGTACATGATGCGCATTGCACACACTGCTCGCAATGTCTGAAGACTACTCTGATTGCAGGACGACATAAGTTCAGAGGAAGCTGCAGGGCCCAGCGGTTCCCGCAGACATCCACCAACGACAACTGCCTTCGTGGTGTCGGGCCCTGCAGCTGTTGCTGGGCCAAGTGGCCTTACACATAGGGCAGTGACCTAGCTTTTGTAGTAGCATTGTTGTTTGCAGTTGCTGTATGATCTTGCTATGAAGTAAAGTACGTCACTGTGCTGTTATTACCTCTGTGTCCAGCATCCAGCTCTTATTCATGGAGGAGAAATGCAAGACTACAAATGACATGATGTTGTCAAAGAGATTCCTTGTGCATGTTATAGGTTACTGCTACCAGCAACATTCTGTGGCATCTTTTGCTCTAACTACCTGTTTTGTGTATCATTATTGTAGCTATGCAGCTATAATGACATTTCAAAGTGAGTGGTTAGGAAAATCAATCTGTGTAGGTCGGATAACAGTGAATGAGCAGTCTTTGCTTTTGCCTTGCATGAAGAGCCACCGGCTACCCCCAAGGTGCTGCGGCCTACCACCCAGGTGCCGCGGCTTACCACCCAGGTGCCTCAGGCAACCCCGCAGGTGCCGCAGCCAACCCCGAGGTGCTACAGCCAACCCCGCAGGTGCCGCAGCCTACCCCGCAGGTGCCACCGTCAAGCCCGCAGGTGCCGCAGCCTACCCCGCAGGTGCCGCAGCCTATCCCCCAGGTGCCGCAGCCTACCCCTCGAGAGCCACGGGCACCCCGTGGACAGCCCAGGCAGCAGGAACTCGATGGTGCTGCGATGACGGCTACTGCCGCATACGTTCGCCAGAGCGAGTTGGCGGAAGCCACAGTTCAAGAGGACGCCCGCTTCCGCCAACAACTTCTGGAGCAAAACCGGCAGGTATGTGTAAAGCCACAGATGTATATTTTTCTGCGTATGAAATTGGTGACCATATGACCTCTCTAAAAATTATATTAATCAGTGAACAAGCATAACGTATACGTGTAGTCCTGTGGTGATATCTTTACACATTCGCGTGATATAACATGTGTAAATATCTACGCAATTATGTGGCAAAAAGAAAAAAAGTGGCGTTGAGTTCAAGGATGCAGGTATAGCAATGTAACACATTTTAATGGAATGCGACGGCACAAGTTTGATGGGCCAGAAAGATATTTCCAGTGTTTGAATATACAATGACAAGACAATAGCCTGCAAATGCGGATGAATGCAACACACGAAGGCCTCGTTACTGAGCTTCTGTAATTAAATTAATTACACATCTTTGCTAACAGCACCACGAGGCCCACATGCAGAGCCTGCGGCAGCACCATGAGGCCCACATGGAGAGCCTGCGGCACCTCGGGGAGCAGGTGGCGGGAATGCGGGAAGTGCAGTCGCAGCGCCTCGAAGTGCAGCGGCAGCGCCTCGAAGTGGCGGGTCGGTCGCACGAGACCAACGAGCGCCTGCTTAAGCTGCTGCTGGCTGCACTGGGGCATGGTGGCAACCAAGGCCCTCACCCCTCTCAGGCCCCACATAATTAAAGGATGCAAAGGTAGCATAGGCAAGGAATTTGTAATTTATGTTAAAATTTGCTGATGTATTAATGATATGAAGGGCAAATATTGCTAGTTCGCAAATAAATAATTGCTGAAGTCACCCTTTAATGCAACCATAAGTAGCATAGCCATTGCAGATGAATTTTTTCTTCAAGGTTTACTTCAGCCATAAGAGCGTGCACACCATCAGGCTCACCTGCAAGAGTGCCTGTAGGCCTGGTGTGTGCGGGCATTCCGACTGTGGCACTGCAATTTTGAGGTGCCTAGTTATTGTCATGTCTATATAAGCACGACGCCACACTGCAACTGTTCTACAATTTAATCCTTGTCATCGAATGGTGAAAATTTCAGGCCTTACTATAATGTCGAAAGCAACCTGTCAATATACACAGCAAAAAAGAAAAAAAGTTATGAAAATTCCTTGCCTATGCTCCTTCTTTTCATTTGTAATGTTTATTTTTTTGTTTGTTGCATATTTGTTTGTGTCACTACCTACTGAGCTGGAATGTCTCTTTTCTTGCACATCTGTCTCATTATCAAACATATTGTTGTCATTCAGTAACCTTTCAGGTTGTGATACATTGTATTTTAGCCCTTGTGGTGCAATTTGTGTGTAATATTTCTGCAGTTTGTCTTACTGAATATCAAAGTATGGTGCTATGGCTCTTTCAGTTTCAGAGCGCCACAACAGCATGTTCCTTTCACATGTAGTGATGTACCTATACATTTCGCTGTTATAAATATTCGGTTGGCGTGTGATTTAAGCACCTGCTCATTTCTGTTTCTGGTGCAGTTTAAGCCAGTTGTTATTACTGTGTACTTGTGCAGTGTACAACAGTTTTCTTAAACGATGCATGCCATTACCTGTGATATATTATGATGGAAGAACAATGTGATCCAATGTTTATTCCAACGTGTCTGTGATATGTTGCATAACGTCTCTACCACTGAGTACTCACACTTCTTCAATGTAGAGACTGTCGCATGTGATGTGTACATAAACAAGTGTATGTTGAAGGCTGAAATACAGAAAGGTGCAGTTTTCCTCTAGTGCTTTTATTTACACATCACAACCACATTTCTAGTGCTAGCTTGCACTGTACAAATATTACTGTATAACATTGCTGAGTTCTGCTATATACAAGTGAGGTCACTTTGTTGAAATCTATCAACTGCTCGTGCGTGCACACACTTCGCGGGAGCCACAGCGTTTGACATGTCGGATGACCAGTTGGACGGCATTTTCGTCACTCGAAAGGAACTTTGCCGTTGTTGCGAGACAAAATGGTGGAGGACCTAGAAGCTGCGCGTGCAACAGCACGTTCCATAGAGCGGAAGGTGTGACGTGCACTGTACATCTTGGCTTCTGTGAGCTTCTCTGTGCTAGTAGAAAGCGAGGAGACAGGCGCTTATCTCCATCAATGCGTAAGGGGATACGAGTAAGAATCAGGCTACATGCATCTAGATGACGACAGCAGCAACAAGCAAATTGTGGCAGACACTTTGAATATGCACTTATTTTTAGCTTGCTTTCAATCTCATATGTCACCACTAATGATACTGTTTTACTTACTATAAATGCAGGCTTTACGATGTGGGAGTTCCTTCGGTCTACCGGGGCGCAGCCGTTGCTGTGCCTAAGGCTCCGGACTTATTCGCCATTGCGAGGAAAACCCCTCCCAAATGCCTGCCCCTCGACCGCGCGCCGTTTTCCCCGGGCGCCACGACCGCGTCCCGCGACGTCATGCTACGCGGCCCTGCGATTGGGTCGTGGGGGCGTGACGTAGGGAAGAAGCCCCGACTGGGGACGATCGCCGTGCGCGGGGGAGTCGTGCTGCGACAGGGACGAGCGCCGGTCACGAGAGGCAAGCTGCAAGGTACGTGAGCGACCAGCTATTTGTGTCCCCAACGCCCCGGCCTGGGGACGTTCACGTGCTTTGTCAGCTTGCGTAAGTGTGGCTTGCTGAGTGGCTCTGCGTTCCGCGCTTGCGGTAGTCGCAGGTGCTCAGTGCGTCACATTTTGCGTGTCCGAACCGTCGCAGACCATTGTCGGTGACGGGAAGCTCTAGGTAGCGTTTGCGAACGCATTTCGGCCCGCGCGCGCGAACCATTGTTCGACGCGGCGCGTAACCCGCCTTCCTCGCCATCGGGAACCGCGGGCGCCGAGTGTACTCCGTGTGTTTGGGTGCAGTCTGGTACATGTTGGCCATTTGTGATCAATAAACGCCTTAACTGTCCTGGACGCCTTGTGTTCCTGGGAGAGCGCCCATGCGTACGGCCAGAGCCGGCCAGGTCTTTCGGCTCGGTGCTCGAACCTGCGGTGGGTCTATCGCCGTACGCCGTCGTGCCGCGTCGTGAGGCTCCACTTCTCGGGGGCCACTTGGGGACGCCGTGCGCGGAGACGTACAGTGAGCCCACAACATAACCCTTCACTACACAACTTTTATGTACCCACCGTGGTTGCTCAGTGGCTATGGTGTTAGGCTGCTGAGCACGAGGGATCTAATCCCGGCCACGGCGGCCGCATTTCGATGGCGGAGAAATGCGAAAACACCCGTGTACTTAGATTTAGGTGCACGTCAAAGAACCCCAGGTGGTCGAAATTTCCGGAGCCCTCCACTACGGCGTGCCTCATAATCAGAATGTGGTTTTGGCACGTAAAACCCCATAATTTAATTTTTTTAACAAGTTTTACATTTCTCAACAAATCATGAATGCTTTGCATTACGCAGACATCAACTACAACTTATCACGGGAAATGTATCTGCAATTTCACAGCATGAAATGCACAATGCAATTACTTAAAACTGTGTGCATGCACCTAGCGATGCTGACGCTGCTGTTGACGTCGCAGCTGCCGCCGCACACTCCTCAGATAACGCATGTGCTGCGCATGGGTTGTGCCAAACATGCCAATGACATTGTCGCGAACAGCCCGCCCTCTCAAGTAGTGCATTCTAGAGCCCCTGTTTCGGGGCAGACTGTGTGGCATGGGGTCGCCGTTATTGTCAAGCTCACTACTACTGCCGCTGCTGCTGTCGTCATCGCTGTCATCGCCTGCTTCGTCGCCTTCAGAAAGGCGAAGGTTGTGCAACACAGCACATGCCGCGACAATGTTGGCTGCACGTTCCGGCTCGTAGAGGAGGGTGCGATATCGCTGAAGACAGCGGAAACGGCTCTTTAAGAGCCCAATGCACCTCTCCACTACGGAACGCATGGTGGCATGTGCTGTGTTGTACTGCCTCTCGGCTGTGTGCACTAAAGGATGGCCAGGAACCGGGGTCAGGAGCCACGGCTCCAAGGGGTAGCCACTGTCACCTGCACAAAGATGGAAGTAGTACATTGAGTACTCCGCTGACGAGAGGCAAGTTGTCAACTGAGGAAAGCTACAGCATCATTCAACAAAGGTAGACTTCAGGGTTGCAAGTCCCAAGTAAAAGCATGAGTTGAGCATGTCCATACCCGACACAAACTCTTAACCAATTTACAAGTGCACTACTCGGTGCCTGCCACAAACAAGAAATCAACACTTGTTGGTGCTATCAATGACAGTAGTAGCAGTAATGTGTGTTCATTTCTTCTGCTTCTGGCAGTCACTGGGTGCAGTAAGCATTAATACGTGTTGCTTTCGTCAGCTCCTCGCAGACGACACATAATGTGCTTGCAACTTAACACTTCGAACATTGCCAATGGTGGCAGTCAATGTCTTAATTTTCTTTTTTTACTCCGGACTTACTCATGTTCTTGTGGTTTGGTTAAATGTTTGGGTTGGAGCGGACACGGCGTTCTGCACTGCTGAAGCGTGACTGCGCCAAAAAAAAAAAATGTTCTTTTTCTCACCGAGGAGGTATTCGCCGGCATTCACGATGCGCGCCGCTTGGAACCGCCGGCGCAACCATGTTATCTGCCAGACGAAAGCGTCGTGGTCCGACCCCGGTCGCAGAGGGTCCAAGGCCAAGATTTTCATGTCCGCGTTGCAAATCTGAGGTAAAACGTAAACGAGAGAAAGTGCCCGTTGGCGAGAGCAACGTAACTTTCAAAAAGGATCGCAGAAAACGTGAGTTTTACTTACGAACATGCAGTTCAGGGCGTAGTATCCCTTGCGGCACATGAACACAGCCTTGCGCTCACCCTTGGGTGCGTAATGGCTATGAGGCTGCCGTCTACTCATCCGATGACGCCGGGGTAACGCCGCGCCGAAGGAAACCCTCCTTCACGGCTGCCTTTTCCTCGGCTGTCTTTGGGAAATGGACCCACTTGTTGCGGGCCCCTGTGTTCACGACAGCCTCTGCCACACGTCGCATGCACTCGCTCACCGTCGACTGCGACACACGGATCGTCTCCTCGCTCCGAACGGACGCTTGGAAGTTCCCGGTAGCAAAGAAGCGCAGCGCACAAACCACTTTCCGCTCCACCGACAGTCCCGTCGCTCGCTCAGCTTCTAGTTCCCCCGCCAGTTCCTCGCACAACAACCGCACCGTTCCCTTCGAGAGGCGAAAACGCCGTCGAAAATGGTCATCCGGCATGTCAAACGCGTCGTCTGGCTCTCCGTGTTCACGTCGGCGATGGCGAAGAGCCACGGCCATAGCGATCAGAGGGGCGGCCATTTTTTTTATGCCTTCGGAAACGACCCTGCCTCTGGCCGTGCCAAGAATCCGTGCCTTTTGCTCCGCATGATGAGTGCGTCAACGTCACTATGACGATTACAGTTCTTGCGGCTTCCTGACGTCGCGTGATTGACAGACAAAGTGGGCGCGGCCCGGTCATTTTCGACCAATGGCTGCGCATTGATGGCGGCAAAAGGCATAGAAAAAATAATAGAATTCCTACAAAATCGCACCCCTGGAGGCTTACGAAAAGGGTTCTGCTGAAATTGAGGACGACGCAACGAGCTATGGAAAGAAGAATGATGGGTGTAACGTTAAGGGATAAGAAAAGAGCAGATTGGGTGAGGGAACAAACGCGGGTAAATGACATCTTAGTTGAAATCAAGAAAAAGAAATGGGCATGGGCCGGACATGTAACGAGGAGGGAAGATAACCGGTGGTCATTAAGGGTTACGGACTGGATTACAAGGGAAGGGAAGCGTCGCAGGGGCCGGCAGAAAGTTAGGTGGGCGGATGACGTTAAGACGTTTGCAGGGACAACATGGCCACAATTAGTACATGACCGGGGTAGCTGGAGAAGTATGGGAGAGGCCTTTGCCCTGCAGTGGGCGTAACCAGGCTGATGTTGATGATGATGAACTGCGCTTTACTGCACTTTAGCTTTAACATGGAGATTTAAATCGTAAATGTTTTTTCTTAGAGCTGGTGAAGCCAAGGTGTTCTTTTTACCAGAATTGTGGCCCAGCAACTGATCAGGGACGAGAGAAATAACGTTACCTGGTGCACACTTCCGACTAATTTATTTCCACAAGAACACAAGACTATATAGACACATGTATATACAACACATGCGCATAGGCATAATCGAGCCCATGGGCATAATCAAGAGCGATCTCCCACAGAGTTGCATTCATTACAGTAGATAACAATATAAGTTTCACTTACCTGTTGGTTGGTGGTAGCAGTTGGATCTGTCGTCTCTGCTCTTTTGCGGCGCCCCAATACTGGTAAAACACTATGCACCAACTACCCTGCAACGTGTTTTATTGACCAAAGGGCTTCTCAGAGTGGCCCGAATGAGTACGAAATGGTAATATAAAATTTCGCCAATTCGTTTGTTTCATTCTTTGAGAAGCTATTCTGACAGGTCTGCCTTTGTAGGCCAGCAGGTTGAAGAACTGCAATTCACTATAAAGTATGATGATGATATGTGGTCTTTAATGGCGCAAGGGCCACGTATGACCAAAGAGCGCCATGCCAAAAGGTAATTTTAACAATGTATTGTGAATGCAGTGGACAGTGGATTTATCATGGCAAATGTGACATGGCTGTAAGAAGGCCTAAAAACTGTCGCTGTAAATGGCGTAAAATAAATAGGTACTAAAATGATGACACTGATTAGGGCATGGACGATGGCGATTGGGTTTCGTTAAAAAACATGATGGAACAAGGCAACACATAACAGTGATAGTAGAACCTCAAGAGAGCCCTTTTATTAGAAGGGCTGTTAGTCGTGTGCTAAAAATTTCCTGTCCAAATGATTTTGAGAGTATCTGTTTCCAATAAAAACTGTAAGACTAATTTCATGTTAAAAAGCGGTTCATCACTAAGAAAAAATGCAGGGTGAAGAGGTGTATTTTCACGATATGCAGAAGGAAAATACTTTTTCCTCTCTGTTTCTATTGCAGGGCATTGAATAAGAACATGGAGTACTGTGAGACTATTGCCGCACTTACCACAAGTCGGGGGATCGCCTCCAGTCAAGAGATAAGAGTGAGTACCGTATGTGTGGCCTATCCTTAGTCGGCAAAGAATTACTTCCTTGTAACGTGCTGTTTTCCCACTGATCCAGTTCCCCAGTTTTGGTTTTATTATGTGAAGCTTATTCATTACTTGTGTATCCCACTTGCCTTGCCAATGATTCCTTAATTTGCGGCGTAGAAAAGGCTGTAGGTCTGTCGCAGGGATGGGAATATTTCCATCTCTGTCGCTAAAAGTTACGGATGTAGCGCTTTCGTCAGCTGCTTGGTTCCCTTTTATACCTTTGTGACCGGGTACCCAGCATATGACAATCACTTGATTGCACATATATAGGGCGCACAATAAGTTATACAGCTCATTCAAAACGGAATTCTTATGTTTTTGTAAACTAATTAGTGCTCTCACGACACTTAACGAGTCTGTGAAGAGAACAGCCTTAGCGATGTTTGTGAGCCTGATGTGTTTAATAGCCGAGAGTATAGCGTATGCTTCCGCTGTAAAGATGCTTGTGTGTGGGTTTAGTGTCCCAGATATTGAAAATGATGGTCCAAGAGCTGCGTAAGCAACACCATCAGCAGACTTCGAAGCATCCGTGTAGAATTCAGCACAGGAATACTTCTCTTTTAGTTCAAGAAAATGTGATTTTATGTGAGCCTCAGGCGCTCGTTTCGATATTTCTAGGAAAGATATGTCACATTGGATAGTTTGCCACTCCCAAGGCGGTGGGAACCGAATAGGAGCCATTGGGATATTTTCTACAAAAGGGACGCCTGTTTCTTCTGACAGTGCTTCCACTCGGAGGGACAGAGGAGGCCTGATGGCTGGGCGGTTACGGAATAGCCTGGCAGTGGACAAGTCGCTAATTGCAAAATGACATGGATTCTGAATATCTGATTTAACTTTCAAGGCGTAAGAGAAAGATAAATATTCTCTTTGTAGATGAAGAGACCATTCGTCGGATTCAACGTACAATCTCTCTACAGGGCTAGTCCTGAAGGCACCTGTAGCAAGACGGATACCCAAGTGGTGAATCGAATCTAACATCTTCAAGGCACTAGGCGTAGCAGAACTATACACTATAGCACCATAGTCAAGGCGTGACCTTATCAGACTTTTATACAGGCTCAAAAGGCATCTTCTGACACTTCCCCAGGATGTACGGGACAAGAGCTTCAGAAGATTCATTGTCTTCATGCACTTCGCCTTCAGATGTTTCAAGTGGGGGATAAATGTTAATTTAGAGTCTAATATGAGGCCCAAAAATTTATGTTCATGGCTCACTGGGAGCTGTTGTCGATTAAGATAAATAGCGGGTTCAGGTAATATGCCTCTTTTGTTCGAGAAGAGAACACACGTGCTTTTTTGCGGGTTTAATTTAAACCCATTCTCGTCAGCCCACATTGACAATTTGTTTAGCCCAAGCTGCACATGTCGCTCACAGATGGAAAGATTACATGATTTAAAACCTATTTGTACGTCATCTACATACACAGAATAAAACAATGTAAGTGGTATGATAGTATAAAGTGAGTTCATTCTTATAACGAATAGAGTGCAGCTAAGCACGCCACCTTGTGGTACACCTGTTTCCTGTGTAAATAGACGAGATAGCACATTACCAACTCTGACGCGGAACGTGCGGTTAGACAGGTAACTTTGGATGACATTCAGCAAATTACCTCGGACTCCCATTTCGGCCAGATCACGGAGAATTCCGAACCGCCACGTCGTGTCGTAAGCCTTCTCCATGTCAATAAATACTGACAAAAAGAACTGCTAATGTACAAAAGCATCGCGAATATTCCTCTCGATGCGGACAAGGTGATCAGTTGTGGATCTACCTTCCCTGAAACCACACTGTAGGGGATCTAATAGTTTGTTACTTTCAAGAAAATGAAGGAGACGCCGGTTAACTATTTTTTGAAAGAGTTTACATAGGCAACTTGTCAACGCTATAGGCCTATAGCTGTTGACTGAAGTTGGGTCCTCGCCTTCTTTTAGTATTGGAACAATTATTGCTTCCTTCCAGACGGATGGAATGTACCCGGCAGAGAACATAGAGTTGAAGAGTGACAGTAGTGTTTTGTGGGTTTCAGGGTGTAAGTGTTTGATCATTATATACAATATTCTGTCACTTCCTGGAGCGGACTTGTTACAGCCATTCAGCGCAGCCTTAAATTCCGCCATGTTAAATGGGCGGTTGTAAGGTTCGTTGCTATTTCCTTTCCGACTCAGAAGCAGTCGTTCCGCTTGTGGCCGGTATCTCAGAAATGTGTCTGAATAGTGGGATGAGCTAGAAATCCTTTCAAAATGTACCCCTAGAGAGTCGGCTTGGTCAATGAGTGTGTCTCCTTGTGTATTTACCAATGGTAGAGGATTAGTTTCGCGGCCTTTTATTTTGTTTACTCTGTTCCAGGCTTTTCCCTCGTCTGTATACGAATTAATACTAGATGTTACATCGTAAGTCGGACACTGCGCTTGACGCAGGCGAGGCAGACACACGCTTACAAGCTGGAAGAATGGGCGTTTATTAATTGTGCACTTCGGAATATAAAGACAGGTTAGGGAATGAGGGGAAGGGAAACGAAGTAAGAAAACATAAGATAGGCAACCAGATTGGCACGTGTAGCTGTAGACTTCAGCTGAGAAATGATAAGAACACTGCAGCTATAACACTAGAGATGTATTTTTGCCAGCTTTCCCTTTTGGCAAGGCGGCGCGTTCTTCTACCTTCTGATTTTATTTTCTTGAAGCTAATCAAGTTCTCGGTAGTTGGGCAGTCGCGAAGGCGACTCCAGGCCTTATTTTGATTTTTGCGGGCTTCCTTACACTGCTCATTCCACCAAGGAATACGCCGTTTAGAGGGTGATCCATTCGTTTGAGGGATACATATTGATGCAGCATCAGTTATAAATGCCGTCAAATAAGATACTATATCATCGATTCAGAGAGTACAGATCTCATCCCAGGTCAAATGTGTGAGCTCTTTGTATCGTTTCCAGTCAGCACAGTCGACCTTCCAACGTGGCAGATGTGGGGAACACTTATCGCCTTTCGTTAATCTTCGGATAATTGGGAAATGGTCACTCCCATATGGATTTTTAATCACGTCCCACTCCAGGTATGGAACTAGTGTACTTGATGTTATACTTAAGTCAATGGATGAGAACGTTTTGTTAGCCACGCTGTAGAATGTGGGTTCTTTTTTGTTTAGTAAGCATGAATTGGAGGATAAAAGGAACTTTTCTAATAAGTGCCCTCTCGTATCACAACGAGAATCTCCCCAGAGGGTGTTATGTGCGTTTAAATCACCTACTACAATGTAAGGTTCGGGGAGTTCTGCGATAAAGCTCTGGAATTCTATTGTGGAAAGTGTATGGCATGGAGGGATGTACAGAGAGCTAACTGTTACTAACTTATCAAATAGCCCGGCTCTGATTGCCACTGCCTCAAGGGACGTTTGCAGATGTAAATGTTGGCAGGCGATACTCTTATCAACTATAATAGCAACACCGCCTGACGAGGCGAGAGCGTCACTGCGATCTTTGCGGTAAATGGCATATTGTTTGAGAAAGTTTGTATGTGAAGGATTGAGGTGTGTCTCTTGCACACACAGCACCCTTGGATTAAACTTGCGAAGGAGTTCCTTAATGTCATCAAGATAGTGTATTAAACCTCTCACATTCCAATGCATTATCTGTGTGTCCATATTGGAAGTGTTTTATGGTGTGTGTGAAGAGATTAATTAGGTTACCTCAAGAGACCTTTGAAAGCCCCTTGATGAGGGGTATTTCCTTTTTGTTGGCGCGCTCCAGGGAGCAACGCCGTTCCTTCGGCGTCTGAGGCGCCGGAGAAGTTTTTGTTACATCCATCGCGTCTTCAGAGGCGCTGGATGACGCCCGCTCAGCGGGCACCCTCGGGAGTTTTTCGGGCCTGTCTGCTCGAGCAGTGGCCCTGGGACCGGCAGGCTCGGAAGTCTGCTGGCCCTTCGTGGTAGGGGGCGGAAGAGCAGTGGCTGCTCCCGCCAGGGGGGCTGATGGCGTAACCGCCGTCACACTCCGTGTGACTTGCGCGGCCGCCAGAGGATCTGGCGCTGCCCCCCGGCGCGTCACATCACTGTAGGACGGATTCGATTGGTGGTGGACAGAAAACCGCTTGCGCGCTTCTGGAAAAGAAATGTTTAGTTTGACCTTCAGTTCGATTATTTCTTTTTCTTTCTTCCATGACGGGCACGATCGCGAATAGGCGGGGTGGTCTCCATCACAGTTAGCGCAGTGGGTTGCGGAAGAACAGTTATCTGATGTGTGGTCTTTGGATGAACATTTTGCACAAGTAGCATGCCCTCGGCAGCTCTGAGATCCATGCCCAAAACGCTGACACTTGAAGCATCGGCGCGGATTGGGGATGTATGGTCGTAACCGAAGTTTACAATATCCGGTCTCTATCGAATCAGGCAGTTCACTTGTTCCGAACGTTAGTATTACATGCTTTGTTGGGATTTCCTTGTCATCGCGTCTTAATTTAATTCGTTGCACCTTTACGACATTTTGGTCTTGCCATCTATCCAACAGCTCGCTTTCACTGAGTTCAAGGAGGTCGTCATCGGAAATGACACCACGCACAGTGTTCATTGACCGGTGGGGGCCCACAGAGACAGGAATGTCACCAAATGCAACAAGTTTAGTCAGTTTGCTGTATTGAAGCTTGTCACGTACTTCCAGAAGGAGGTCGCCGCTTCCCATCTTAGTTACTTTGTAACCAGAGCCGATTGCTTCTGTCAGACATTTTGCAACTACAAATGGGGATATTGTACGGACTGTCTTGGTTTCATGTTGACTATGTATTACGTGGTATTTGGGAAATATTTCTTTTGGTTTCATCAGAAAGTTGAAGGTTTCATCGGTGCGCCCCCTCTTCAGGGAGCGATCAGGGAGTGTGGGGAAATTTGAAGCCATATATAGGATAATGTGTTCGGCAGGAATGCCCGCCGCCCACCTCGGAGCCCAACCTGGGGACGTCACAGGATTAGAAAAATTCTATTCTGCGTACGCCAGCGGTACAATCCCACTATAACCTAATATATATATATACCCAAGACTGGATATATTACACAAGGTTAACCCTTGCCGCCAGGAAATAAGGAAATAATAAGAAGCGAAGAGAAAACAGGAAAGATGGAAAAGGCGACAGAGAAAGACGAAGATTGAAGAAAAGGACAGGAAAAGGCGACGGCCGATTTCCCCCGGGTGGGTCAGTCCGCGGTTGCCGTCTACGTGAAGCAGAGGCCGAAGAGGTGTGTTGCCTCCGCCGGGGGGCCTTAAAGGTCCAAACACCCGGCGTCGGCTCAACCCCCAGGATCCCCCTTTCCCCGGACACGGCTAAGCCGCGCACGGCTACACGCGGGAGGGTCCAATTCTCGTGTGCGCGGGTACGTGGTGTCGCAACACACCAAACGCCTGCTGACGCAGACGCCCCTGCGGGGCAATATAAAGTATGAATGACTGCTTTCTTGTCGTAAACTAAGCTTTGTATTGTGCCAATGTTTGATTCAGGCTACAAATAAACTGCCAATTTCAAGTCCTGTGAAGTGGATCGTGAAAGTTTCAGTGACAGTAGAAAAAAACACTGACAACGCCGACCACCCACAAACGCAGACCATAGCCCATCTGGAAAAGCTTGCGGTCTTTACTCATTCTGCCAGCGTATGCAACCTGAATGACGGACACGCAAAGCAGGAAGCCACATTACAACGGTTACCGAATTTCAGGCGTGGAAACCCCCAGTCAAAAATTGCTGGAACCTTGCCGAGGAACCATGCCAATGGAGACGCTGCTTCTGCATTGATGCTAACCACACTATTATTAAAAATTGCCCTACAGAGAAATCACGAAGCTATTACGAAGTCAGACACAGGGTTTTGTACAGCCAGAACAGCTTACCGAAAAAGGAATTCCACTTTTTGCTGACGGCATTCAAACATGATTCAATACGTTCAAAACAAGCAAGGCGTTGCACATTGCGCCATTTTCAGGAGTCCCGCATTGATAAACTACACCAGCAACGCACCTGACACATGTAAAATTAAAGAAAGAATTTCTCACTATAAGTACGAAGGAAAATTCAAGGACTCAAATTTGTATTTTTACTTAGGAAAAACAAATTTCTAGGACTTCTCCACCTTATCTTATGCCCATTACTGCTCGTCGTACAATGCATCATCATAGTCAGTCTCTGACTCCACACCACGCCAATATAAACGCCTTTAAGTATTCTTTTTTTTCACGTACAATTTAGGATTGGAACAAGCTACCTTCAGATGCAATTATTACCATTGAATCTATTCACAATTTATTGCTTCTTATTCATTGTCATGTTTCATGCTGTATCAATTTTCGCCTTTTACTGTACAACCTGTCCCATTGTGAACGAGATCTTATGTTTTGTGCTGTCACTAGGCTGAATCGATAATATGTATTGTTGCATATTCATGCCACTTCTGCTAGGACTCGCTCTGAGGGCCTGAAGTTTTTGATAAATAAATAAATGAATGAATAAATAAATAAATAAATAATAAATAAATAAATGAATATCCCATACTGTGTATATACTGCAACTTCCTCACTATTACAAACTACTATATTCTATATATATGCTACTATACGCAAACGCCACTAGTACAGTTTTATACATAAACATGCACTCACTCGATGTTGAAACGGTAGCTAGCAGAAATTCGATTTCATTGTGATTGAATTGATTGAATTTAAATCTACTTCTTTGAAATTTTAATGCTTGTACTAAATTTATTAACTGTGCCATTCTACGAGTACATACTTAAAATGTTTAGGTGTTGTTTTCGAAGAGAACACCTCACATAAACAAGGTCCGTGCAAATATGTGTAGGGTGAAAAGGGGTTTATTGCAGCTTGTTCGAAGGACCGCAGGTAGCTTTTCATCACGAGTCCTAGCGCTTCGCATCAGCAGCCCGAGCTCGGGTCTCGCGCCGCAGCGGTCGCAGTCCGCACAGTGCCGCATGCATATTACCCACTAACACTTCCCCGCGGCGAAGAGGAGCCATCCTGGTGACCTAAGGTGATGATACGATAAGGAGGTCGTGGTACGGCTTTAGGCGGCTGACGTGAACGGTCTCGCGGCCACGGCGGCGCTTGTCCGAAGATGGCGTCACCGGTTCGATCACATAATTTACAGGTGATGTACACGGGACGATCCGGTACGGACCTTGATGTTTCGGAGTAAGCTTTGGGCTAAGGCCTGGAGCTTGGAAGGGCAGCCGAAGCCAGACGTGAGAGTCCACGTCGAAGGACTGTGTGGGCTGATCGTTGTCGTGGCGATCTTTGTGGATTCCTTGGGTATCCGACGTGAACGAGCGAGCCAGTTGGCGGCGCTCTTCAGAATGGCGAGAAACTTCGGAAAGAGGGGTGAATTCAGAGGCATCCGGGTGATATGGTAGTACGGTGTCGAGGGTAGTGGATGGTTCACCTCCATAAAGAAGGAAAAATGGTGAGATGCCTGTGGTAGCGTGAATGGCGGTATTCTATGCGTACGTCACGACAGGGAGGACATCGTCCCAATTGCAATGATCAGACGCAACATACATGGTGAGCATGTCCACAAGAGTGAGGTTGAATCGTTCCGTTAGACCGTTGGTCTGTGGGTGATACGCCGTAGTGGTGCGGTGAATAGTGCGGCACGCGGCGAGAAGCGCATTAATACCTTCGGACAAGAAGACACGGCCTCGGTCGCTGAGCAGTTCTCGCGGTGCGCCGTGCCGTAAGATGAAATGCCGTAAGATGAATGCGGCGACGTCGCGAGCAGCAGCCGAAGCAAGTGCAGCAGTTTCAGCATATCTTGTGAGGTGGTCTACTGCGACAATTATCCAACGATTTCCGTTAGCAGTGCATGGAAGAGGCCCATGAAGGTCAATGCCGACCCGATCAAAAGGACGTGCCGGACACGGAAAAGGTTGCAGAGGGCCTGTCGTATGAGGAGATGTCTTGCGTCGCTGACAGGCTGCACATGACCGAATGTATTTGCGCACCTAAGAATACATGCCGGGCCAGTAGTACCGCTGGCGGAGTCGCTCGTAGGTTTTCAGGACGCCAACAAGAGCTTGTTGTGGCTCTGCATGGAAATACGTCCATACGTCGGAACGCAAATGGCGAGGGATGACTAGCAGCCATTTGCGACCGTCAGGCTGATTGTTTCGGCGGTACAAGTTGGCGTCCCGTAGCACGAAGTGGGTGGCTTGGCGACGAAAGGCTCGAGGGCATGTAGACATTGAACAGCTAAGAATGTTAATGAGAGACACAATCCACGGATCTTTTCTTTGTTCAGACGGCATGTCAGTAACATCAAGCGTATCGATCGGGCACTCTATGAATGAAGGTGGCGTTTGGTCGGATCGCATGGGCGAAGGGGAGAGCGCATCTGCATCAGAATGTTGGCGCCCGGATCGATAGATGACGCGAATGTCAAATTCTTGGAGCCGAAGAGCCCAACTTGCAAGACGCCCCGACGGGTCTTTCAGTGACGCAGTCCAACAGAGCGCATGGTGATCTGTCATAACGTCGAACGGACGGCCATAGAAGTAAGGGCGAAATTTGTTTAAGGCCCAAACTACAGCCAAACATTCTTTTTCCGTGACAGAATAATTGGATTCTGTCTTGGATACGTCCAGCGGAAAGTAGGATACGTGGGATCCAGCGGCAATTGGATACGTCCAGCGGAAAGTGAGAAAGGCTGAAATATTCTCATGGGTGGCGGCACTGGAAAAGTAACCTGCGGTAAGTAGCTACTTAAGAGGAAAAAGAAAATCGATAAATATAAGAATGAAGAAGAATCATATGCTTAGGGTGGTAAGGATAGGGAAATGGTGGAGCATGTTTTATTAGAATGTGAGGACGTCTGCCCAGCACTCGGTTTAGACACCACTAGCCTTCATAAAGCTCTTTGATTCAGCGAGAGCAGTGGAAAAGTAAACAAGTCCGCATTTGAGATTAGTAAGAAGTGATTGGAAGATTGGTGGAAGAATGGTAGGGAAACGACAAAAATGGAGACCTACAAAAGCAAAGTTCGCAATAGGCGAAAAGAAAATTTGGTTGTGGGAGTTCATAGTGTTTTGTTTTTCTTTTTTTCTTTTTTAACATGGGTAGGACATTAGGCAGTATATTAGCAAGAGCTTGGTGGCGCACCCCACCGCCCCGTTCCAAAGTGGACGCAGATAACATCTATCCATCCATCCATCTGGCGGGGGACGGCTACCGTGACTGTCGTCCTGTAGGGGTTGGCGTGCGCTGTTGAGCCAGATAATGCTCAATATCCTGGGGTCGTTGGCGAGGTTGGGGTGGCGGCGAATAGGCAGGAATGTCCCGCAATGCGAGACGTCAGTATGGACACGGGCGGTACAAATGATCTGCTTCAGTGCAGTGGAAGCACAGAGGGCAGCGTTCGACTTCCAAGTGGTCATCCGACTTCCAAGTGGTCATGCGTCGATCGTCGGCGTAATGCACTGGATGCTGCGGCTGTAGAACTACATCAGGAGCGGCAGGCGGAAACGCTAGAGGCGCGCGTCGTTGTGCGTGTTTTTTTTTCTGCGCTGGAGTTTCAGGGCTTCTGCGTAGATTGCACGGCGGTGTTCATTCGGTGCAGGCGCAGTGTTAGCAAGAGACAAGCTGGACCGGACTGCTTGGTGTATTTCATCATTTACAACACTGGCAATGGAGCTCACCGTAGCTTGTGACGCGCCGTAAATCTGCATTTCTTCCCGCACTATGGTGCTAATGAGTTCTCGAAAGTTGTCACTGTTGCTTCCGGTCGCTGGGAAAATATCAGAAGTGGTTGTTGCATTCATTTGCCGCTCGTGGAAGTCCGACCGCTGCTGAAGCTTCTTCTCCATACTTACAGCCTCCGATAAAAAACGGCGACAGTCTTCGGAGGGCTCCGCACCAGAACAGCGAGAAGCTGCTCCTTCACTACTCGCATCAGGTGACGCAACTACTTGTCTGCGGTCATTCTAGCGTCTGCTCGTCTGAAAAGGCGCGTCATGCCTGCGACCAACGTGGTGGCACCTTCATTCGGAAGCTGGACGCGGGCCTGGATCGCTCGTTCTGCCCGTTCGCGGCGACCAGCGCTGGCGTAGTGTAAGCTGACGGCGGAACTCCGGCCACGGCGTCAGTTGCAGGTCACGGTTTTGTAACCACGTCGCGCGCCGTGCTATAGGAAAAAATTGACTTTCTTAAGTTTAGTGGCATCGTCCCATTTATTGTACTTGGCCACGTGCTCAAAGTCGGCCATCCAATCTTCGACATCTTCGAAGACATAGCCATGGAACGACTTTGGGACCCGTGGATTCGGAAGTGTGTACTGCGTCATGATCGCGCTATCCATACTACTTGAGGAGGTTGGAATCACTGTGTTGTTTTCTGAATGCAGTCCCCTGATCTTGGGGCTGTCCCGATGGACGGGATTCTCTACTGGAACTGGGCTAGTGGTTCCTCGCTCAGGAGGGGTCTTTAGCATGAGGAAGCGTCCGCCCAACACCTCCATCAGTTTGTCACGTGTCTGAAAAAAGAACTGGCGACGTTTGTTGGGGATAGCTGGCTTCTGAAAGCAACGGCGACGGCCTCAGGCTATCAAGCGGGTAGGGTGGTCGGGCGCCGCCCATGCTGGCTCTGCCTATGCGCCCATGCTGGCCCGTATTTGTGGAGCGGAAAAAATTGCACAGAAAAGAATAAAGACTTAGTGGAATGCATAAGTACTGATATTAAGGGTTTCGGGAAAGGTGCTGAAATTGTCCTATTAGGGGACATGAATGCCCACATACAGGATTTAGATGGCTATATCGACAACAAGAAGTCAATGCTAGACCTTTGTAAGCAACATAACCTGGTTATTTATGAATACAGGGCCTAAGTGTGAAGGGCAGATCACGTGAGAAGTGGGAAACCGGCAATCGACCATTGATTACTGTCTGATGACAGAAGGAATACATGATTAGTTGAGAGAAATGATCATCGATGAGGTAGGGTTTCGCAATATTGCGAGCGACCATAAACGCATCGTTTGGAAAATGGTATCTGTAGTTGGGAGAAAGAGCAAGGAGCGCAAATGGACAGTCCAAATTGGAATGCTGAATAAGTTGCCAATATAGTCACTAGAGTAGAGGAAGAAGTTGGCGAATGGCAGAGTAAAGAGTGGGAATATGGTAAGCTACTAAGTGTAATAACGACAGAAATACGGAAAGCGAAACAATATGTTCGTTGGAAAGGAAAAAAGAAACCGGAAAGCTGGTAGAACAAGGAGATACGAGAAGCGATCGCCGAACGACAGAAAGCATCTCGAGAGAACAGGAAGGCAAACAAGGCGCAGTTGCCGCAGGATGAAGTAACCAGTAAATGGGAAATATACCGGGAGAAAAGGTCTATGGTTCTTATACTGGTGCAAGCAAAATTAAAAGGTGAAGATGAACGTTGGTTGTCAGAAATACGTGAGAAAAAGAAGGCCGCACCTAGAATATTTTGGAATCACGTAAAATTATTAGGCGGGAAGTCATCAACAATACAACGACTTATGCTAAACGAAGATGAAAACAGACTGGCTTCCTCTGGCTTCCAGTGGAACTGTTCTTGCCTCGCAGGGTTTTGGCCAAGGATTGAGTAGCTGTTCTTTTTTCTCCTTTTATCGATTGTCAACAGTTTTGCTAGCCTCATTATTAATTAGTTAATCAGACCACGCAGATGTCCTTTTCTTCACCAGGGCCAGGGGCCTTCCCCTGGTCCGGTTCTATTCCTCCGCAGGAGTTACCTGTGGATTTGTTTCTACGCAACGGCATCACATCAGTTCCTGTGGCTCTTGTCCCAACCAATAACGGAGTCATACGGATGAAGAATCCAAAAGCGATTCAGGCGGAATTGCGATCGGCGACGGCCCATTTCCACAACATCACCGAGGTCCGCCAGTTTGGCAGAGGTGGAGTCCTCTGCTTTTCGGCAGACCTGTCCTGTGTACAAGACCTGTTAAAGTGTTCGCTGTTTGCCGCCAATCCGGTGAGCGCATTTATTCCTCCCCACTTGGCATGTGTGAAAGGGCTTGTCCGCGGCGTCGACGTGAATATGACACCGGCAGAGGTATAAGAGATGCTTTCACCCGCGGGTGTAATTTCAGTTTATCGGTGTGGACGTGTGGTCGAGAAAAACAGGATCCCTACTGAGTCGATCATAGCCACATTTGCAGGGACAATTCGACCCTCAGAGATAAAGGCGTGGCCTCTAATCTACAGAGTGGAACCTCTGTCCCCTCGTCCCCTCCAATGTGTGAAATGCTGGCGCTACGGACACACGTTAAAAGGATGTAGATCTGCTTCCAGGTGCCGAATTTGTGGTGAAGAGCACAATGCTAGCGAGTGCAAAAGCAATGAAGAAAGGTGCTGCCTCTGCAATGACGCGCACTCTGCTGATCATTCTAATTGCTCAGCAAAGGCACGGGAAATTGAAATTCTGGAAATAGTAGAACGAAGACGTTGTTCACGTAGAGAAGCCGTAGCGGAAATTCATTCTAGGACACAGGGATACGCTGGCGCCACAGCCCGCCAGGTGACAGCAACGGATGCGTCTCTTTCACTTTCTATTGCTAATGCCATCGAAAGGGCAATGGAAAAATCTATGGAGCGCCTAGCTGGAAACCTTTGTGAGTCCCTGACACAAATTCTAACTGGCCAGATGGCGCAGATACTCGGAACAACAACAGCAACTTCTCGAACTACTCAGTGTCCACGTACTTCAAATGAAGAAGTAACCGCCAATTGCACGTCGCAAGATGCCCAAATTGTAATCCCACCTGTCGATGTTAACCAGACCCAAAGCACAGGCTCCAACGATAACACAGAGGACGCAGAGGAAATGGACATGGATCCTCGCTCGTTAAAACGATGTAGGTCCCCTTTGTCTAAAAAATCTACGACTCTAACTCAGGCAAAGACAAAAAAGTATCAGAAAGACAGCCTTACAAAGGAAGATTTCTTAAAGGAAAACATTTTAGGTAAGGCAATTACTGAGTCCATACTAACGCAACCATAGGTCTCCTCAAAATTCTTCATTGAAATTGCCGATCAATTTACTCTGCAGCAACAGATTTAGTGTATCTATCATCGAAATTCTCCCCGGATATTATTGCTTTGCAAGAAACATGGCTTTCAGTACATCAGTGTTTCCAATTGACTAACTATCGATCTTTCCGAGTGGACCGCCCATCGAAGGGCGGAGGTTTAGCTTTCTTTATCAATAACAGATTTAACCTTAAGGCAAAGATTTCATATAAACATGTGTCTCCCGAAAGTGAAATTTTCGCATTAGATATAACTAACAGGGTGTCTACCTTTCTCCTTAGTAAACTTATACTTTCCGGCGGGTGTACAGAACACTCGATGTTTGAATTCAGCAGTGACTTCATGGTGTCAGGACAAAATTCTGGTTGGAGATTTCAACTCCCATCACATGTGCTGGGGCTTTCGAACTGACCAATGTGGCAAACGCTTGTGGGATTGGACAATAGATAATAATTTGTATTGTCTGAACTCTAGAATTCCTACATATATTAGTAAACAGTCACGATCTGCATTGGATTTAAGTTTGGTAAGTTCGTCCTTCACTAACTCATCCTGGACAGTCTTGGACTGTGCAACCAACAGTGACCACTTTCCAATAATGGTTGAAATTGCTTGCCAGATTATGCCATCGTGCTCCCAGGTGCGCGTATTTGCAGATTATAATAAATTTAAATCCGATCTTAAGGTGCATTTGACTTCTCATTCTAAAGAACAGGAAGACACCAAGGCTATGAAACTTTGTGCGGTAATTAAAAGAACATACAAAAAGGCTGAATTCAGTGTTACATCTGCAAAGCAAACATCTTATAACCCTTGGTGGAATACAGACTGCACGCGAGACCACCGACGCCGACAGGCAGCTTGGAAGCAACTCCTCTACAACCAGTGCCCCAAAAATTGGTCTGATTACAAGTTTCATGCTGCCGTCTTTAAACGTACAGTTACTAAAGCTAAAGAGGATTATGATAAGAAACACTATGATTTCCTTTCTAAATCTAAAAACAAAAAATCGTTGTTTAGATATATGAGATATCGGAAAATTCTGCCATCGCCAACTAATATTGATTATGTCAATCTGTCTCCCGATGAAATGAGAAAATCTCTTGAACTCCTTGCTAAAGGCTTGGAGAGTAGATTCACGTCATCGATGTCGTATAAATTGCAAAAAGTAGCCCCATCCTTAGCGTGTACTGAAGTTACATTGCCTGAATTAGCTCAAGTGATTCGAAACTTACCTTTGTCAGCCCCTGGTCCTGATGGAATTACCGTTCACATGATAAAAATTTTATTTGATCTATCTCCTGGAGACCTTCTAAACGTTATAAACTATTCCTTACACAAAGTCTGGATACCTTACGATTGGAAAGTAGCTAAAATAATCCCGATACCTAAAAAACAAGGACTAGCTAGGTTATAACGTAGAAAACGTCAGACCTATTTCTCTTACTTCTAATATGGTCAAACTCATAGAAAGGGTATTACACGGCCGAATTACTATCTGGATGACGGATAACTTAATATTAAGTCCAAATCAAATAGGCTTTAGAGCTAATTGCTCAATATGGTGTGCCCATGCTGATTTAGAGAGCCGCATCCAACTTGCCCGGAAGAGGAGAGAATATTCTGCTTTGATGAAATGAGATATAGCTAAAGCTTATGACAGCGTCGAACATTCAATTCTATTGGATATTCTGCAGCGTCGTAATTTCCCCAATTATATAACCGCGTGGGTGGCAGAATTTTTGCGATTAAGAGAATTTTATTGCTACAAGGACGGGTGTTCTTCGTCTAAATTCAGACAAACTCGCGGTGTTCCCCAAGGATCTGTCCTATCCCCAATATTATTTAATATATTAATGAGCTCTATCCCCAATTGTCAGGACGTGCACGTTTACGTGTATGCAGATGACATTGCATTCTTTGCTGCCGACATTGATATTAACACATTATACCAAAAATTACAAAGATACATGAGCATGCTAGAAGTATGGCTTCAGACAATTTGTATGTCACTAAATGTAAGCAAAAGCGCCATTTTAGTGTTCTCGTTCATGGATCCGGTTTCAATTTATATAACTTATAAGCAAGAACCCATTCCACAGGTTGAGTCTCTAAAATATTTGGGAATCACATATAATGGAAAACTCAACTGGAGTCCACACATAGAGAGTGTAGCGGGTAAGGCACAACGTGCTTTAGGTATTCTGCGCAGAATGAGTAACCGAAAATATGGACTACGTAGGGATTCACTTTTGATGATTTATAAAATGTATATGCGCCCCATATTGGAATTTGGGTGTGTCTTGTTCTCAGGCGGCCCCGCTTATAAAATAAAGCCTCTGGTTCTTTTGGCGCGTGAGGCTCTACGCCTGTGCCTGTGCCTCCCCAGGTTTATGGCTATTAATGTTATCTACCAAGAAGCGCGCCTTCCAACATTGCCCTGCAGATTTCGCATCTTAACAGTTCAAGCATTTCTGAAATTTTACAGCTTGCCGCTTAGACGATCTGAATACGCATTCATTAATGATACAAATTCCTTATTCCTTGCTCATTGGCCTCGATCTCACACTCCACAAATCATATTTGTACAAAAACAATTACATAGCCTGAACGTGAACATTCGAGAGGTAATTCCGTCAACCGAATCACATCAGAATATTAAGATAGATTTTGATGACATTTTCCCCGCAAACTCCAAGTTTCAATCTGCCACTTTTTAAAATAATCTGTTGCAAGATTACCTAGCACACGTGCAAACAAATAACATAATAGCTACAGACGCTTCAGTGAACAACGAAAGGGCGGGCATAGGCATCTTCTCGCTTCCGCTTGGCTGGTCATTCTCCTTGAGACTGCCAGACTTCACACCTGTTTTTGAAGCCGAGCTTTTAGCAATTCTTTTAGCGCTTCGGAAACTCCCGTCGAACTCAATAAGTGCGGTTATTATAACAGATTCCCTTTCGGTCTGTACTTCGCTTACGGCTTCACCCAATTCGCCACCACTAAAGACGTTTCTAACATTAGTTCCTCCACAGTTGAATTCTCTAAAACTATTATGGGTACCTGGACATTGTGGCTCACATTCAAATGAAATGGCAGACGCATTAGCGCGAGCATCCCTGAGTGGACCTATAATGCCTGTTCTTCCTTTGGTGGCTCACATAACAGCAATCAGATATAGAAAATATTCAATTCGTAGGGATGTCAGTGAATCAATAACAACATGGACAGAATATCAGCACCTCAGATTTCCATGGAAAATCTAGTGGTGTCCATCAAGACAATCAGAAGTAGCGATCACGAGATTACGCTGCCGTGTCCCTCCATTAAACCTACATTTACACAGGACTGGTCTGACGCTATCGCCTCTGTGTCCATACTGCCAAGAAACAGAATCACTAGATCATTATTTTTTTGTATGTCGACGATACAAATTGTTAAGAAAAAGACATCTAGAACTTCCGCTCGCAAAATTAGGGTTAATGTTATCACCAGAAATCATACTATCTTTCGGCGCGTCAGTTATAGGGGTCAGCCACAGGGACGTATTTGATGCCCTTTGCAGTTACATACAGTCAACAAAATGAGTAACTTTTTAACTTTTGTCTTGTAATTTGTTCGTTTTTGTATGTTTTTTTTTACCTCTCTTTCGTTATATATATATTTTTTTTCCTCATCGAATAAGTAGCACTTCAAAAGAATAGGTGACCCTTTCAGCACTCAATTCTTGGCCAATCCCCCAGTGTGGTTATGAGCCATAACATGAGGCCATCATCATCATCATCTGGAGAAGCGGCAATAAATTGCATCCGAAAAGTAACGGCCGAATCTATCCAAGGCAATGACGAGGTTGTATTTGTAGAAAAAAAGAGCATGAAAGAGACCCAAGTGAAGAAGGAGCTGGTGCTGACGAATTTCAACAGGAAGAAAGTGGAAGAGAATATTCCTAAGCGCACTGCCACTGGGCTAGACGAGGTTACCATCAGGCTGATAAATGAACTAGGACCAAAAAGCAAGGAAGCTCTGGTGAAAGCAGTGAAATAACTTTAAAAGATACACGAATACCAGGCAGTTTGCGACAAAGTAGAATTATTTAATTTATAAAGGTAAGGGGGAGAAAGACAGAATTCACTCGTATAGACCGTTGACCATTACATCGGTAATATACAGGCTAGCAATGCAGGCGATCAAATTAAAGCTTCAAGCTTGGGCAGAGGATAATAGCATTTTGGGAGAGCTCCAGAATGGCTTCATAATAGGTAGACGTTTGGATGATAACTTGTTTGTTCTTACTCAGTGCATTGAAATATGAAAAGCAGAAAGCAGACCGTTGTATGTGGCTTTTTTTAGATATTACAGGAGCCTATGACAATGTAGACCGCAACATTTTGTGGGATATTCGGGTAGGGGAAGGCTTAGGTGACGATTGTCTACAGTTTTTCAGAGAGATTCACCTGGAGAAAACCGTTTGTGTTGAATGGGAAGGGATGAGGAGCGAGGAGAAAGTTCATGTCAACAAGGGGATGAGGCAGGGGTGCCCTTTATCCCCGCTGCGGTTTATGATGTACATGGTGAGGAAAAAGAGGGTGCTAGAAGGAAGTAATATAGGGTTTAACTCTCGTACACACAGGCGGCTACATTAGTAGAGCCGCAGCTACCAGGTTTATTTTATGTGGACGACAGCGTGTGGGTAGCTAACAAGCAAAATGATTAGCAACGTCTGGCTTATATCTGGGGACAGGAAGGCAATAATTTATGTTTGAAATTCAGTGTTAGAAAATCAGGTGTTACGGTATTCAATGAAAACAGTGAACAGTCAGTGGCTATACAGGGCCAGGAAATACCTCGGGTGAGAGAATATATGTATCTTAGTATATGGATAAACGAAGGCAATAGATATATGGAAACCCAGGAAAAAACAACAGTGAAGCGGAAGAGAAAAGCAGCCATAATGAAGCACAGAGCGCGATGAGGATACAATATGATGATGATGATGATATGTGGTGTTTAATGGCGCAAGGGCCAGGTTTGGCCAAAGAGCGCCATGACAAGTGGTGATGTTGACGATGTATTATGGAGATGTGACTTGGCTGTAAACTGGCCTAAAAATTGTCGCTGTAAAGTGCGTAAAATCTACGTGCTATAAAATTATGGCGATGACTCATGACGAATACTTTGAACATTAAAATCCATCGTAAAAGAATGATGCAGAATAGAAGATATATGAGATAGTAAAATTACGTGGAGCACTGCTGCCTCACCGGAGCCCTTGACACACAAGGGCCTAGAGGCGCGTGCTATACGAAAGAGCTATCACAGCGGCATCCTCTGAAGAGAGGACCCGCTACCAACACTTGGGGCTAAAAACATGCAAGACAGCATCTTTCAGAAAACTTAGGACTGCGTTGGTGTCAAATAAAGGTTCTGGGCCGAGTAACATTACGGGATGTAGGGGGATGTGCTGCCGGTATGCTAGGGAAAAATGTTTCCCTCTTTCAGATTCGGCTGCCCGACACTCCAGGAGGACGTGGAGGACGGTCAGCCTCTCCCCGCATCTACCGCAGGTTGGAGGATCATTTTCAGTGAGTAGAAAGTTATGCGTGCCAAATGTGTGTCCTATTCTCAGGCGACCGAATAGGACATCTGTTCGCCGTGATTTTCTTACGGGGGGCCAAGAACCTAACTGTGGTTTTATCACGTACAGGTTGTTATTTACTTCTGCGTCCCACATACGTTGCCAGTGGTTTCGCAGTTTTCTTCTTAAGAAAGGCTTCAGGTCTGTGACAGGGACCGAAGCAGTAGGACTAACTGCATGCAATGAAATGGATGTGGCCATCTGGTCCGCTAGAACGTTACCCTCAATGCCCCTATGTCCGGGCACCCAGCATATAATGACATGCTGGTTAGACATATACGCTCTACAGAGAATGGAATAGAGCTCAGTTATTACGGGGTTTCTGTGTTTACAGTGTGACTTCAAGGCTTTTACGACACTTAAGGAGTCTGTAAATAAAATTGTTTTTTGAATATTTGATTTTCTGATATGTTTCACAGCCGACAATAGTGCACGGGCCTCAGCTGTAAATATACTTGTTTCAGGGTGCAGTACACCGGATTCCGAGAAGGATGGACCAATGGCTGCGTAGGACACCCCGGCATGCGACTTAGAAGCGTCTGTGTAAAACTCTGTGCACGAGTACTTGTACTGGAGCTCCAAGAAATGCATTTTGATATGTGTCTCTGGCGCATGTTTAGTGACCTCTACAAAGGATGTGTCACACTCTATCAGCTGCCACTCCCAGGGTGGTACTAGCTTAGCTGGAGGCATTAAGCGTTGTTCGAGAACTGGGACATCCATTTCCGCGCAAAGTTCTCTTGCACGCAGTGAGAAAGGAAGTCTCATAGAGGGTCTGTTATGAAAAAGTGTTTCACACGTCAAGTCGTTAGCGGTTGTGAAACACGGATGTTCCTTATTAGAGCGAACCTTGAGAAAATACGTTAAGCTGATGTATGTTCTCTGAAGATGGAGTGGCCACTCATCTGACTCTACATATAGGCTTTCAACAGGGCTTGTCCTAAATGCGCCACACTCTAAAAACTAAGGGAGTGCCGGGCACTCTCTTTGAGGGAGTAGCTGCTTGTCCCATATTTCACTCTCTTTTCGAGAATAGATCGACCCTCTTTGAGAGAGAGTAGGTCAACTCCTCCTGACAGAGTTTTGTTACTCCACCGCAAGGGATTGCTAGTACTCTTCCGCAGAGTGATAATACTCTTCCCACAGGGAGTGCTAGTACTCTTCCGCAGAGTGCTAATACTCTCCCCGCAGGGTTAATAGTACACCGCCAGACCGAGTACTTCTACTCCGCCAAACAGAGTGCTTGTACTCCTTCAGAACAGAGTGCTAGTACTCTTCCCAATACCCTCTTAGCCAAGTCCTGGTCACGCATGCAGGCAGGAAATCAGATCAAATTAGGGCCGCTGATATACTGTTCCCTAGGCGGCTCCTCAGAGACACTGGCCCGATTCCAAGCGGCCTTCAGAATAGGCGTGAGCAAAGTTATGCAGGATTTTAAAGTCATTTGTTCCTGGCTATTTGCTGCCTACCTTGAGGCGTGACTGCTCTGAAGGGGCCTATGCGTATGCGTCACGAACGCCACTGAGGAGAAAAAAAAGCGAATTAACACTTAATCTGCAAATATCTTCGCAAATTTCACAATCAGGAGTCACACAATCTAATTAGAATACAATTGTCAAGGGAATCGCTTACTTATCAAGAATCAAAATGCTCAATACATCATGTGAATTCGAACCCGCGTGCACTCGCATTTGTACAATTCAAAACACACATCATAACCATTACACCACAGCGCCGCCAGGCCCAATCGTGTTCTTTTAGAGCTTATATATATATATACCAAACGTACTTGATGAATCGGCTGTGGTGGGTGGGGTTTCTCTGCAGTGTGCTGTGCTGTTGTGTACTGGAATACGTGTGCGTTTGCATCATTTCCATTCCTTGCTACGACTAACGAAGGAAGACAACGTAGACGACAACGTGAGAACTATTCACGGCTTGTCGTCACCGCAGGAAAATAACAAATGTGCCGTTCAGCTCATGATCGAGTGCTTCTCCAGTCCATGTTCTCCAAAATACGCGGATACAAAGTATTGCGCCAACCATCCACGTATGTGAATTTAATTCGCGCGTATACTGGTGAGCAACTGCGACGCCAGTACCAGGCATTTCGACGTGCCTCACGCTGCCGTGTAGACGTTCTTTTCAAGTGCATTAGTTTAGAGTTTGGTTCAGTCCGCTGTGAGCTGTTGTCCTGCATTAGCAGCGGATCGTTAGCGTTTTGAAGGGCATGCATTCCAGCATTTGGAGACTGCTTATGCCGATAGCCGCGTCAAATGCATTGGCACGCATGTTTAAATGACTAATGTGTCCACTTGTTACGCGTGCACTGCTCGTATCCTGTGGCAGTGCTCGTTCTAAAAGCTTCGAAGACCATCTACACTCATGCGTGTGTTCAATTTATATATGCACGGGATGGACTTGCCGGCTAATTGGTTGTTAAAAGAAACAGCGCAACACAAGGACGACGCAAAAACATGCCACACCACGAAGCGCTGGTGTGGTTGATGCTTTTTTTCGTCCTTGTGTTTGCGCTGTTTCTTCTTCCACGATACACGCACACCACAGGTACGCGAAAGTTTAGGAGCATAAGTGGTTAACTCTGTTTTCCCCGTTTTCTCTCAGTGTCAATGGCACAGTGCGTTGCCCGGAATTGTGCACGCTTACCCCCATATGCAGAAATGCATCATAACTTGAAGCCCATGCTTGACTTGATCTAAACGACGCAAGTCGTGAACGCACCAAAAGAAAGGCAGTGAGCGTCTTGGGGGACGTTCGCACCAGGCGTCTTTTATATCAAGTCAAGCATGAGCTTTGTATTAAGATACGTTTCTGAATACGGGGGCTAGACATCTGCTTCTTCCAGAAAATGTCGAAGAAACGCCCGCCAAAACCAGGCACATTCGTAAACTTACCTAGACAATACGAAGCTCCATTGAAAAAAAGAAGAGTGGTATTAAAAGCTTTCAGTATTTTTCTTTACTCCAAAATAGTTGCGCTCTCGTGGCTTCACTGTACAGAGATAGTGCAGCGTTAGCTAGAAAGCATGAATTTCCTAACTCCATGCCAAAATAAGCTTGTAAAATTATTTAGGTGCTAGAATCCAGGGTTTGTAGCGATCCTTGAAAATCCTTTATTTCTAAAATGCCATTTTCAAGGCATTGAAAACCCTTGAATTTTTAGAAGTACTGGAAAGTCCTTAAACTTGTACACTTGGCTACACTTAGCAGACATTGCCAAGCGCTTTTTTTCCCTTCTGTGACACTCTTTCGCATGTCACAGAAAATTGTCTCTGGAGGTAATAGAAGGAAAGCGACATCCTTAAAGTTGAAATTACAAAGGAGCTGCAGATACCAGTTTTATGCACATGGAACCGGCGACAAATGTGCTTGGAGGAGCAGAAGCAGGAAGCTCAGCAGTTGAGGCATTCGAAGAGAAGCCGTGAAGAGTAAATTGAGAGCGACAGACACAATAAAAAGAAATTAGAAATGACTATTGCTTATTTGATGGTGAAAAAAGCCGAGGCAACAGATGACTGACATCACATACACTGTCAAACCAAACAGTATTCAAAAACTGCAAATGTTGCAGGTCCAAGTAGTTAATTGTGCTATTGCAGAAAAACTTTGAGCGCTTTCTTGAAATGCTTCCTTGTGTGCGTTTAGTGGTGGGCGGTGAAAGGCAAATTAGCAGTCTTTCAAATGTTTGAAATCACTGAAATGCGATTTTTTTTGTTTTCTTTTGTTTGCATTAAAGTTAACGGTGTTCTTGAACAAGTTATTGCCTGTCCAAACTACTACACACATTGCACGAGGTCCTTGAGGTTACTGTGTCGGGGCCTCGAAAGTCCTTGAATACCATTGAATTTTTTTCTTCAATATTGCTACGAACCCAGTAGAACAACTGTCATGGAGTAAAAACCTTGGCTGAACAGGGGCTTATACGCAGAGCACAGGAAGACTAGAAATGCAGTAGTAGGCATGGAGGGCCCTGAAAAAAATGTGCCACATCCGCTCGTCTGCCTTATGTTTCTGCACCGACTGTCGCATTTTTAATAGAAGTGCACTTTCTGTTCTACTCCAATAAACGCAACATTACGAACTCCAGTGTGGGTCAGTTCCTTCAGCCAGTGCAGAACTTTTTCTGTACATCCGAGTCAGCTCTGTCATTTTTCCAGCATTGTAGTAGAAGATTTGTTAAACTGGTTTAGCAGAATATGAGCAGTATACTCTTAAATTAGCTGTTTATTTGTATTCACAAGTGCAGGTCCTCAGTTTGGTTGCATGACAAATTGCCATACCTCAATAGATACAAGAAACAATTTTATTACAGTTTAATAAAATCCAAACAGTAATAATCACAACAATATAATGACATACATTTCTTTTGGTACATATACAGCCCATGTCTTGGCAGTGTATAAATTCAACTATACACCGCAAGTACTGTGTCCTGACCACTATAATTCACATCTGTAAAACCATCACAGCAATTCAACAAATATCACAGTAATTAGTGACATACACTTTGTAACTGCTTTACATGAGCATAATGTATACAAATGGTCCCTGTGTACCTACACATGACTAGTGCCACCCGAGTACTAATACTCACAGGTGTAAAACCAACAAAGCTGTTCCTTAAAACATATCACAGCGCTTAGTGACGTACATGCTGTAACTCCCTTGTAGAAGCTTAATACAAACACGTGAGGACACAGAAAGCTAGCAGTGGGCATACATGGGAATACCACCGCCTCAATACTAATTCACAAGTGTAAAACCAACCAAGCAGTTCTTTAAAGAATATCACAATGCTTAGTGACATACATTTTCTAACTAGCTTATATAAGCTTTATACAAACATGAGAACATACACAAAGCTAGCGGTGCACCCGCATAGAAGTGCGGCCATCTGAACACGATTATTTGCAAGTGTAAGCTCAACAGAACAGTTCGTTATAGTGACGCACATTTTGTAACTGCCTTATACAAGCTTAGTGCAAGCACAAGAATGCAGAAAAATATAAATTAAAAACTTGCTCTATGCATACACAAACAGATCAACACAAATGGTAAACACCGCTTTGAAGACAAATGTGACTGTGGCAAAGCGCAGTGCTGTGCCGGTTGAAATTGCCACCCACAAAAGTATTGAGCAATGCTTAAAACCACAGGCAATAAAGTGCTGAAAGACTGCGTCTCTAACATAACTATTCTAATTCAAATTTCTTGAATGTAGGGCCCGCTTGCAGATAAGGCATCTGATCCAACTGACCTGATTTTACACCTGCTACATACATACAATGCACTCAGATATAACTGGTAATAATAATTATAAAAGGCATTTAAAAACTAGATAGTATGATGAAGATGCATGACTAGAAAAGTTCAGTCCCCCTCGTACTTGTTAAAAAGGTGTAAGTACGACACATGTTCTTTTTTTCATCAATTTTTGCGTTAATGGACAGCCGGGAACCTTGAACCGACACAAAAAAAAAAGATACTGCTATGTTAATAGTGGTATGAATAATTTTTTGTGAAAGCTTTTTTACAGACAAGTTGCAGTCTCGTTTCTGGAGGTTGAGCTGTATCTTGCAAAATAACTTGAAAAGTGGTCACATGGGAGCATGACACTATATCATAATGTTAGTTTCAGTTGACTCTCTTGCCCTACAAGTCGCTGCTCACTGTGGCCAGTGATGCAACAGCAGTGTCTGTGTGATTTTCATCACACTTCTGTCCTATGCCATTCTTACCATGGTTGGCGGCACATAGATACCCAAATTTCGATAGTGTTGCTTTCTCAGGTGGTTGCTTTTGATTTACTCAATATCAGTTGGCACTTCAGCTGCATCAAACTGTGTGTGTGTGTGTGTGTGTGTGTGTGTGTGTGTGTGTGTGTGTGTGTGTGTGTGTGTGTGTGTGTGTGTGTGTGTGTGTGTGTGTGTGTGTGTGTGTGTGTGTGTGTGTGTGTGTGTGTGTGTGTGTGTGTGTGTGTGTGTGTGTGTGTGTGTGTGCGTGCGTGCGTGCGTGCGTGCGTGCGTGCGTGCGTGCGTGCGTGCGTGCGTGCGTGCGTGCGTGCGTGCGTGTGTGTGTGTGTGTCTCTTTCATGTTTTGAAATATATGTACATTCAGGAGTGCCTGCATGCCATTCTCTCCTGCTCCAGTGACGAAAAGGAGAGCCTGTTTATGTACCATAGTAAAAAATTCAAAGGTTTTCGCTGTGCCCATTACATCCCTTATCATATGGATCTGTCACAATACAGAGTAGCAGTGGTCCATAATACTAGCCCATCCCAACATAATTATATATTAACACATACCGACATGCTGCGAAACAGCTGTTGCAAAGCCGCTGGTGAAGGCAATTTCCGCAGCACTGCAGTGGTACAGCCGAGTTCCACCTGTATAGTGACAAATCCATATGCGTGTTAGCGACTCAGTAGTTGCTGATGGTTTCATAAGCTTTACACTACACAATAAAGTAATCTAGACAACTTTGTTGGAACAAATGCACATAATTAGGACACCACTTAAACACTAACACGATTAATTGCCCCCAATCTCTCACTCACTAAGGGATAATACTACTGAAACATCGGTGGAGAGCTCAGATTAACACAGCCCGTAAAGGACAAGCGTTCTTTGAGGAAAACAGCTATAACAGCGGTTAGTTTTCTTGATCATTTTATGTGGTAGCTTTGATTTAAATGTCATGCAGTACTATAAAATACGAAGTGCCGCATTTCTAGCAGCAGAAGGCGTCGTCAGGCTCATGGTACAACAGATTTTTGCACTGTTTGTCAGTGAGCCGACACATACAAAGAAAACCGAATTCACACATACATATACAGTGTCAAGTGCACTTCTCCTTCTGAAAACGCAGCCACCAGTTCCAATGTTGCTGAAAGGAAAGGTTATATAAAGTGCGAGACTGCATGGAACTGCCACTTATGACTGTAAATGTATGGTCTGCTGATTGCAGAGGTAGTCACATGCTATTTCTAGTCTCTTTTAGAAGCATTACTAAAGAATAAATTAAAATCTATTCATAAGTCACGAATTTCATGCATCCACAGTTTGGCTAAATAACCTGTGAGGAAAAGACATGTTTACCTGGAATAGCAACCTTTTTTCCTGCGGCAAAACTTTCCTTCGAATTAATGAAATAACTTTACAGCGTCATAATGCGTTTCTCGCAACTACTTGCCGGCAGTGGCGAGTTAGTGTTTATATCCGACTCATTGGGCGACAATACTGCCAAACACAAATGCTTCACGAACACGAGAACACGTCCCTCGCAGAGAATAGCAACCATATATGCCTCTGTAAGACATGATCGCACCTTTGTGGTCAAAATGTACATTATAACGACATCACCATCGCATAAAAAAAAAGCCTCCGTACAAGGCAGCCGCCAACTGCATAATGTGAATTTGCAACTTATGTCCACTTACTGGTGGCCTGTGTTTGAGTCACTTTTGGCAGTTGACTGGGTGCTGAGAAATGCACGTCCTGGGTTGTCCCTGCAAAACATACAGGGTTATGTCAAATGTTGAAAATATATATATGCCGGCATTTCATCAGTCGCAAAACAAACGCGTAAACTAATAAACAGCTGTAATGTAAACAGAGTACACATCATAAGATAGGCTGTCAACTGTTAATGCATTACGCAAGAAACCTAATGCATAGGAAAGACTATATGTATACACACGAAGCTGACACACAATTTAATTCGCTCTAGGTTTTTCCGTGCAGTATATTCAAATTATTATGTCTCGTGCTTAGAGCAAAATTAGTGTAAATTACGAACTAAATTATCTACCCTGGAAACTTTTCTTCAATATGCACCTGTGCGCGCTTCGAACGAGTAGCGTTGTAAAATTTACGTACATGGCATTTAACATAGTTGCTGAACACGGATTTCCTTTGCCCTGTATCGTGTACAGTCAGCTACATATATCTGCCCCCCCCCCTTATTTTTGTACTAGTCATACTGCGTGCCACTGCACCTATACGCACGTCAATAAACCTCACGACACAAAAATAAAAAAAGCGCCAATCACCCATGCCTGCATGTTGTAGTGGGCCTAACCTAACCAAGCATGGGCTGTTGCTTTTTATAGTAAACACAGGCACCGTGCTCATTGCAAGTATGTATCATGTCGCTAAGCAAATATGCAATTTCATTGTACCACTATTTTTTTATCACATGGATATATCTGTTGAGAGGCAAGACAAAAAGCAGTCACTTCTCAGAACTAATCAGCTTTCTTAAAACACATTTTTAACTTTTCAATGACACTTGCTGCTATGTGTTTGTCTCCAGAGAGCATACTTGATTTGACTTTCCAATCAGAGACATTACATAAATATACCATCTTAAGATGACTGCCTGGAGCACGTGAGAATTTTCATCTTCGTGTAACATACTGTATCTTGATTTTGTTGACATTTGGTCAAATGGTACACTCAATATACCCACATACTAGTTTTCTTGTCCAAATAACATGCCAATGTATTTTGATTTTTTGGCATTGGCTCCTCTACACTACGTGAAGTCGCGCTGCACTGGCTCTTTCACATCCTCGTGTCCTTGCAGCTGCCTTCTTGCGTTATACAAAGCGGGTGCCTGAAAAATATCGTATGCAAAAGTCAACACAAGGGCATGGTGCAAAACAACATCAAGACAGTCAAGGCAATGGCAATAAACAAGTCTTAGCTCTTAGTCTTCCTAGTGAAATGCATGCAAAACATCCAAATGACTGCAACAGTCAACTGCTAAACTAACTTCAATTTTTATATTTAAGCAAAAAAAAACAAATAAACCACAGTTCAGCCTTGTTTTTCAT
Organism: Dermacentor andersoni; assembly: GCF_023375885.2. Taxonomy (NCBI): domain Eukaryota; kingdom Metazoa; phylum Arthropoda; class Arachnida; order Ixodida; family Ixodidae; genus Dermacentor; species Dermacentor andersoni. Next base: position 1,667,349 of record NW_027314758.1, read on the forward strand.
GAATGTTAGAATACTCCTGCTAATGAATAGAATATTGATCATTTTCAAACGTCATAGGTCTGTCATGAGTCTGGTGTATCGCAAACACCACTTGTGACACATCCTAAGCACGTGCCCAGTGTGCCCCCCCCCCCCCCCCCGCACCATCCCTGGTTGTGCCACTGCTGAAGCCATAATTTGAGGATTATAGCTGCAAACATGATGCTCAGTAGGGATGAAAATATTGTCCTTCAGCTCAATGGATATATGGATGTGCCTATAAAAAAGGGCAACAAGGCTTGTTATGGCAAGCTTACCAACATTTCAATACTAACAAGTTCACTGCGGCCTGCATCTAAGCTTACTAAAAGGCATGAACTTATTTTCATGCATGAGGTGCGCAGTGGAGTTCATTTTTGACAGACCCGACTACTGCTGCAGTTTGAAATCTAGCATTTTAGATTCTTGTAGGCATGTAAAAGTTGCAGTTAAACCGCAGTTATTAGTTTATTACACCAACCTATTGTTCTGTGTGCGACAGACTGGTAACACGGAATTAAAGCAACATATTATTTTGATATTTTATTTCTCTACTAAAAATATTCAAGCGATAAACACATCTTGATCTGCCATGCTATAGCAAAATGCACACATTACGCTTGTAACCCCCAGAGGAAGGCTGATTTAGCTGTTCATATGACATAACTCTGACACGCCAACTCATATTAGCAAATGCACACGCATGTCCAAAACAATAAGCGTATGCAAAGCGCCCCTGCAATTGTAATTCCACACAGCAGCCGTTATATTCGATGCCGATGCGTAACTAGCTGCTCGACAATTCACCGAGTTCGTAGACATAAGCATCCTTTCAGTTTCGCACCGTGCACGAAAACCGCAACAGGAGACAAAACCAGACCTATAATCACACCATTTCAACATGAGCAAAAACAGTTCAGTCTTAGGGATAAACACTGTGAGAGCGATTTAGTGCGCGACGGCGACGAGCGACAAAACGGGCCGTCGCTTGAACAGTTGGCTCGGTTCTGGAAATATAGAAATCGTCGCTCGTCGCCCAGAAGTGCTATGAACGACTAGCCAATAGCACGAAGCCGGAACTGGATGTACATACATCGCTCAAATACTACCGATTGTCGCGCGGAACGAGCAAATGATTCAATTTTTATACGTACAAGGATAAGAACGTACTGCAAGACCTCCGGAAATATTTTATGCTAGTTTTTATAGTAAAATACATCAACGTAAATTACTAAAGCACGCGTCACGCGTGACTGCAATCCTCATGCCGGCAACACGGGGGAGGCGTCGCTCAAAATCGTCGCTCGCACGGAGTACGACTTGTAGGCGACGAGCGAACGCGACACCCATCTCCGTCGCGTCGCTTGTAGCTGCCGCGCGCAAGATCGCTTATATGGGGTTTATACTTTTTTCAGCATAAAACATGGATTCCTCATGCGTTTTCAGTAAGTTCAAGATAACGCGCCCAACTGACCTCTTGCAGCATGCAGCTGAATGCCTGCGGCAAAGTTTCTAACTAGCACTGGTGCTGCACGTAACTTCAGTGGTCGCAGATTCCCCCTGCGCGAGACACCGTCAAGCGCGCGGTTTAATTATAAAAAAAAAGCATGCTGCCAGCAAAATGACGCCTTCTGTTATGTGATTCCTTAGTTCAACAGCGTTCCGTACACAGTAGACTGCCAAACTGAATAAATTCAAACACACAAAACGCACGCTAATCACGCTCCGCATAGGATAGGAATCACGGGCTGGTGAACTTACCATTTTAAGCGTCCTCTCGCCTGGCGTCTTATTGAACATACCATAGTTCTGGCAGCATTTGCGATTTTTAAAGCTCTTGCGGACAACGGCAAAGTGATAAAATCACATCCAGTTATCGCGACGACTGGCTTTTTCGATTGACATCAAGAGACAGCGCGTACGCCTAGTCTTTTGTCAGTCGCGTCGGCTAAGCGCAGCGACGACTTCCTGGCGATAGCATGACATATACGGAGAATGTGCACCTAAGTTAGAATTCACTTACCGTGGAGGATTTGTTGTTATATCCAAGGCATGACGAACGACTGTCGTGTTTTCGTGACGACGCGCGATGGCTGCCACACGATCTCCCTCGGCTGGCCTTTGCTCGCTGGACGGATCACCTTTCTCCGGTGCTGTGTTGTTCCGCGATCTTGAGCGCGCGCGCGCGCGGTGGAGCCACTCCGAGTGAAAAAGTAGAGCGCTCGCTACGCGTTCCTTTGAACTGCGGCGGCCTGTTCTCGTAGAAGCAAAACGATGTATTCTTTGCTCAGCGTGCATGAATGATACATTGCCATGTTCGGGGCCAGCCACCTACAGTTGAAGCAGAAGATTACGCTACGTTTTGTTTTCTATTGCCGCAAGAGTCTCTCTTTTCTATTGTCGCAAGAGTCTTTTCACTCTCTCTCTCTGAAGGGGAGAATGAAAAGCACATTTCACTCTCTCCTTGGTGACAGAGTGAACAATGCATTTCACTCTCCTCGACATTTTGCGAGAGGAAAACGACGCTTTGAAGAGCGAACCGGCAGCTTCACTCCTGCGATACCCTTCCTAGTTTTTAGAGTGCAGTGGCCAGACGGATACCCAGATGGTGATCTTAAGTGCGCTCGGTGCGGCAGAGTGATATACTACGGCACCATAATCTAACCGTGATCGAACAAGGCTCTTGTAAATAATCAATAAACACTGTCTGTCGCTACCCCACGTTGTGTGGGATAGGATTTTAAGTAAGTTAATTGTTCTAAGAGATTTTTCTTTTAGATGTTTTATGTGCGGAATGAAAGTAAGCCTGGAGTCAAGTATAACACCAAGAAATTTGTGATCTTTGTTTACAGGAATTTGTTGTCCGCCCAGTTCTACGCAAGGATCTGGGACCAGGCCTCTCTTTCTTGTGAAGAGAACACAAGAACGTTTGTGGGGGTTGACCTTGAATCCGTTTTGGTCTGCCCACTTGGAAACCTTGTTCAAGCCTTGCTGTACCTGTCTTTCGCATACTGTGCGGTTGCAGGATTTGAAGCCTATTTGTATATCGTCTACGTATACGGAATAAAAAATGGCAGGTGGTAGTGAAGCACGTAGTGTCTTCATCTTAACGATAAAGAGAGTGCAGCTGAGCACGCCTCCCTGGGGTACACCAGTTTCCTGGGTAAAGGGACGTGACAGTGCATTGCCAACTTTTACACGGAAGGTACGATTGGACAAATAGCTTTCAATTATTTTCAACATATTTCCACAGATGCCCATTACCGACAAATCTCGCAGGATCCCGTAACGCCATGTTGTATCATATGCCTTCTCCATATCGAGGAATATGGAGAGGAAATACTGTTTGTGTACAAAGGCATCGCGAATATATCCTTCAATGCGCACAAGATGATCTGTCGTTGACCGCCCTTGTCTGAAGCCACACTTATAGGGGTCGAGTATGTTGTTGAATTCAAGGAAGTGTACGAGTCTGTGATTAATCATTTTTCAAAGAGCTTACACAGACAATTCGTAAGAGCTATCGGACGATAACTTGCGGCCAAGGAGGGGTCTTTTCCCTGCTTCAGGACAGGAACCACAATCGCCTCTTTCCATGTAGATGGGAGGTATCCCGCAGCCCACAGAGTGTTGAAAAGTGTAAGTAGTGTAAATTGAGTGTCAGTATGTAAGTTTCTGATCATGTCATACATGACACTGTCAGGTCCCGGTGCAGTGCTTTTGCATGTATTCAAGGCAGCTCTCAACTCGGCAATACTGAAAGGCCCGTTATAGGGTTCATTCTGTCTGGATTTTCTAATTATTGGCTTACATTCTTCTGTTTGATTATATTTGAGGAAGGACTGAGGATAATGGGTTGAGCTCGAGACGCTCTCAAAGTGCTCCCCAAGTGAGTCTGCCTGATCTTGCAGGGTATCGCCTTGTGTGTTTACCAGAGGGAGTGATCGTGCTTGTAGTCCTATTATGCTAATTACCCTGTTCCAGACTTTGGCCTCATCTGTGTACGAGTTGATGCCCGATAAAAACTTCTGCCAGCTTTCTCTTCTGGCCTGTCGGTGGGTTCGCCTGCCTTCGGATTTTACTTTTTTAAAGTTAATAAGATTCTCCACAGTGGGAGAGGCGCGTAGCAACGCCCACGCTTTGTTCTGTTTCTTACGGACGGTCCTACATTCCTCGTCCCACCACGGGACGCGTCGTTTGCATGCAAGAACACTTACTTCAGATATGCATTTAGATGCTGCATCTATAATGAAGGCTGTAAAATACTGCACAGCAGCATCAATTCCTAAAGAAGACATGTCATTCCATGAGATCCTAGTGAGAGCTCGGAACTTCTCCCAGTCGGCTGCATCGATCTTCCACCTAGGAGCCTGTGGTAGATATTCGCATTCTTTATATGTTCTTAGGAGTATGGGGAAGTGGTCGCTCCCGTAAGGATTGTCGTTAACTTCCCATTCAAGTTCGGGCAGTATTGACGGGGAAACTATACTAAGATCAATTGAAGAAAAGGTTCTGTTTGCGAGACAGTAATACGTGGGTTCCTTCTTATTCAGCAGACACGCACCGGACGAAAAAAGGAATTGTTCAACGAGGCGTCCTCGCGCATCAATACGAGAGTCGCCCCACAGGGAGCTGTGCGCATTGAAATCGCCCAGAACAACATAAGGTTCTGGCAATTGATCTATATAGGATAGAACTTCAAGTTTCATTAATTTGTAATGTGGGGGTATGTAAAGAAAGCTAATGGTGATGAGTTTGTTTAGAACAGCTCGAACCGCCACTGCTTCGAGAGGCGTTTGTAGCTGTAAAAGTTGACACGCAACGCTCTTATGGATAACAATGGCGACACCGCCCGATGATGCGACAGCATCATCGCGATCTTTGCGAAAAGTTATGTACTGTCGGAGAAAGTTTGTGTGTTTGGAATTTAAGTGTGTTTCCTGTAAACGCAGCACTTTTGGATTGCGTTTTTGTATAAGCTCTTGCAAGTCATCAAGGTTCCTAAGAAGACCTCTGAGGTTCCATTGTATGATTTGTGTATCCATATTGGTGGTCAATAGGTGCTGTGTGTACAGAAACAGAGGTAGTGATTATGTAAATTACAGAGATTAAATTACAGAGCCCTTTCGAGGCCCTGTAACGGGAGTTCTGCCCTTTCTGGAGCGTTCGAGGGAACCTCGCCGCTCCTTAGGCGCCTGGTGCGCCTTGAGGATAGGTGTAGTGTCCATTGCCTCTTGTGAGGCGCCGGACACGTGCTCTTGCGAGCGGGAAGTTTTCAGAGGGAGTCCCGCCTTGGAGGGCAAGACCCCTGCGCCCACCAGCCCGGAGGTCGCTGGGGCTCCCAGAGGGATCTGGCTACGTCGGCCGTTGCCAGCGCAGTTGAGACAGCCTCGGCTGCACCCACCTTCGGGGTCGATGGTTCCTTCTCCTCGTTTGACGGAGCAGCGCTAGCTGCAACCGTCGCGGGGGCAGATGGCGTGACTGCCGACTCACTGCTTGTGAGTCGGACAGCCGCCGGAGGCCGTTGTGACGCTGCCCCCTGACGCGCCACTTCGGCAAAGCTTTTCTTTGGCAGGTATGCTACCCGCCTTCGTGCCTCTTTGAACGATATATTCTCTTTTACTTTTATGGTTACAATTTCTTTTTCCTTCTTCCAGGAGGGGCACGACCGTGAGTACGCGGCGTGATCCCCATCACAGTTTACACAGTGTAGAGAGTTCTTACATTCTTCAGTTGCGTGTTCAAGGGCACTGCATTTCGCACATGTTTGGCGGCCTCGGCAGCTCTGCGAGCTGTGGCCAAAACGTTGGCATTTGAAATATCTCAAGGGATTTGGCACATACGGTCTTACACGGAGCTTGATGTACCCGGCCTCGATTGATTCGGGCAGGACACTTGAATTGAAGGTGAGAATTAGGTGCTTGGTCGCAATTTCTTTACCCTCGCGCCTTGTCTTGATTATTTTGACATTTATGACATTCTGTTCGCTGAAGCCCTCCAAGAGTTCAGCCTCAGTGAGCTCCAGCAAATCATCGTCTGAGCCAACGCCGCGGGTGGTATTCATCGTGCGGTGCGGGGTTACTACTACTTGGGTCTCCCCAAATGATACTAGTTTTGGCAGTTTCTCAAATTGTTTCAGATCGCGGAGCTCCATGAGGAGGTCACCGCTAGCTATCCTCGACACCTTATATCCTGGACCAAAAACGTCGTTAAGAGACTTAGATACAAGGAACGGGGAGATTGTTCGCACTTGTTTAGCTGGTTTTTCTGCGTGGATGACATGAAAACGAGGAAAATTGTGGACTTGTCGTCCGAAAAACTGAAAAACTTCTTCGGTGCGCCCTCGTTTCTAAAGCGATCAGGTAGTTTAGGAAAAGCATGTTCCATAAGTAATGTTGGGTTTTCGGCCGCGATGCCGACCACCCACCATGGAGCCCTACAGGGGGACGTGACAGAAGTTCCTGTAAGGGAAACCCTGCCAACGCCAGCCGTACATCGCTGCTATAACCAAATACAGCATAACCAAGGCTGGCTAGCTACACAAGGTTAACCCTTGCCACCGGGAAACTAGGAAGTGAGGAGAAGTGATGAGAAGAGAGGAAAGATGAAAAAGGGGGGAGAGAGAAAGACGAAGATTGGAGAGGAGGACAGGAAAAAGCGACTGCCGATTTCCCCCGAGTGGGTCAGTCCGGGGGTGCCGTCTACGTGAAGCAGAGGCCAAAGAGGTGTGTTGCCTCCGCAGGGGGGCCTTAAAGGTCCGAACACCCGGCATCGGCTCAACCCCCAGGATCCCCCTTTCCCCGGACACGGCTAAGCCGCGCACGGCTACACGCGGGAGGGTCCAATCCTCGTGTGCTTGGGTACGTGGTGTTGCAACACACCAAACGCCTGCTTGCGCAGACGCCCCTGCGGGGGAGAATACAATAGGTACGAGGTACTGCAGGGTGTGTGGAAAGGTGTAATGGTTCCAGGACTTACTTTTGGAAATGCGGCTATTTGCTTTAAATCAGGGGTACAATCAGGACTCGATGGGAAACAAAGGAAACTGGGACGCCTCGCTTCGGGCGCTCACGGGAAGACTACAAATGAAGCTGTGCAGGGTGATATGGACTGGACTACTTTTGAAGTGAGGGAAGCTCGCAGTAAAATTGAGTATGAAGAACGGCTGAGGAATATGGAAGAAAGTTAATAGGCTGGGAGAGTGTTCAGGTATCTGTACAGGAAAACATTGATTGACAGTGGAGGAAAAGAACCAGAGATCTTACCAGCAAGTATTAGCCTGTAGGGTGAGCAACACAGCAACAAAGAAGGTCAAGCGGTAAGTCAGAGAGGCTGAAATAATCTCATGTGTGGCGGCAATGGAAAAGAAACCTGCCATGAGTAACAACTTAAGAGGAAAAAACGAAATCAGGAAAGAAACCATTTTTGATAACTCTAAGGGAAGCTCATTACTTTTCGATGCGAGATCGGGATGCCTGAGAACACGCACCTATAAAGCGAGATATAAGAAGAAGAAGCATGTGCTTGCTGCGGTAAATCTAGGGAAACTATGGAGCATGTTTCATTAGAATGTGAAGACGTCTAACCAGTGGTCGATTTAGGCACTGGCCTCCTTGAAGCCTCGGGCTCAGCGGGAGCAGTGGTAAAGCAAACATGTACGAAATAGGCATTAGTAAGAGGCGATTGGAGGATTGGAGGAAGAAAAGCAGGGAAACGACAAAAGACGGAGTTGTACAAAAGCACAGTTCGCAATAGGGGATCAGAAAATTTGGGTGTGGTAGTTCATAGTGCTTTTTATACTTTTTTTATTGTTTAACCTAGGTAGGAAATTAGGCAGTATAATAGTGTCACGTGGTCGTGACGTTGAATAACACAGTAGCAGTACTGTGAACGACAAAACTAACTTTTATTGGGCGAACCTGTGCCCACAAAACAGGCTACACTTATAGCACAATGATAGCGGCGAACACGCTCGGCGATCGTCGAAAATCTGCCCAGCGGGTCAAGCGCGTCGGCTTTGATACAGCAGTCGTCGAATGTTCCAGACTAATCGCTGGGACCCGCGCGTATTCCACAATGTTCTACGCCATTCGCGTCAGGCGATGAAATCAGATAACATAAGGTTCGGCGACAACAGACAGCCGGGTAGAATCATCGAAAACTTTCCAGAAACGTCGGATACATGCAGGCGCGTCCGTCGCTGTGCGATTACAGTTGTTAAGCGGCGAAACGTGGTCGCCCGATAAAGATAAGTACACGTGTCAATAGCAAGAGCGTGGTGGCGCAACGCAGCGCCCCGTTCCAAAGAGGCGCTCATCCATCCTGCGGCAGACGATGGCTAACGCGCTACTGGAGGAAATCCGCGGAAACGTTCGTTGGAGCCCTGGGGAGAAGTTTTTTCAATTGAGATCTTGCTTCGTCAGTCGGTAACTGGCCTTAAGAATGTCGTGTTGGAATTGCGGAAAAAAAGAAGAAGATAACCACTATTTAAGCCGTAAAGCACGTACACGCTGAGAGTTCGTGTTGCTGAAACACGACGCGTGCACGTGGTGTGCTTAAACATGCGCGTAATTAGCAGAACTTCAGGTTATGACAGCATGAAAGTGTGTGCACGTGGTTTCGTAGGTTCAGATAGAGGTGCATATGACGCATGCGATGCCCATTAAATAAATCGGACGCATAGGAATGTTAACGTTCAGCTGCAAAAATGTTAATCAGCGGGCCTACTGTCCCTTGCGGCGTTTTTGCCATTACAATCATGAACACAAAACCTTCCTGTAGCCGCTGCTCATGCCTCAAATATTGAGGACGCGTGTTCCCGTTGCCACTTTAGTGCCCTGGAGGTGCCGTCAATATTACGAAACAATTACACGTTGTTACAACCAGTAAATAAAATCTCATAAAGAAATACTATCCAGCGCGCTACCGTGCTCGCGCGAGAATTACGAAACGCCAACGAGGAATTTACCGACTCACGTACAACTACGATCAAAGTGCACGTTAAACATCCCCAGGCGAGCTAGCTAAAGTTGTGTGTGGCCATTCACTACGACGTCCCTCGTAGCTTTAGTCGCTTCGCGTCGTTAGAAAGATTAATCACCGAAAAGCAAATCAATACATGCGGGCGTACATTCGAAGCTAGAAGACGGCATCCGTAAATCATGGTGAGCCTTGCAAAAGCGTCGAGAATTTGCTAACCTCTGGTCGAGCTCGAAAACAGCATGAATAAAGTCGCTGTTATGGCAAAGGCAAGCTGCAGATGCGTGCACTTTCGCCGCAAGGCGAAACTACATGAAACAAAGAGAGCACATTTGAAAAAAAAAAAGTCAACTTAAACAAGCTGAAAGCACGAACAGCATGAACACATACACTTTTTCGAAGCAGCAGGCGTCAACTAGGCTCAGAAGAAGAGGTTGTGAGGAACCGTGGCGCTTCACAAAGCCGCGCGTTTTTTGCCACTTCCTCGAAACCGAAGGCGCAGCAGCACGGCATCACAATTAAGTTCTCGTCTCTAACACATTCGATTTGTTCCGCTAACAGACTCTATCAGTACGTTTGCGCGTACTTTCGTCGCGCAGGACCAACAATAGCGGTTGGAGCGTTCTAAAAAGAAAAAATATACAAACGCACGGCGCTTGCTTCCACGTGACACAGATTGGCCAATGGGGGAGTGGAGGAGACTGGGGCGAAAAAGCATTGGGGCGACAGGAGGCGTGGAGGAGGAAACGTCGGGGAGAGCGAATGGCGGAAACATCAAAACTGAGGGGCTTTACAAAGCAGAACAAGTGACCCAGTTCTGAAATGAACGTCCCGACGACGACTGTCGTAACTGTGCTTTTCGATAGTCCGACACGCCAGAAGACTGTCACGGGCAATGCGACGTGCTGTGGCCGCGTGAACAATCGCTTCTTCAGCATAGAACGTGGTAGTGTCGGCATCGGAAGGGAGCAGCGACTCACGCGATAGGAATAGGTCACGGCCATATAGCAGATATAACGGAGAGTAACCAGTATTATCGTGACGCGACGAGTTGTATGCAAATGTCACGAAGCGTAAAGTGCGGTCCCAATCCCGGTGATCATCAGACACGTACATGGAGAGCATGTCCGTGAGTGTACGGTTGACGCGCTCAGTAAGTCCATTTGTCCATTGGTGGTATGCGTCGTGAACTTGTGGGACATGGAGCAAGATTGAAGAAGGTCGTCGACAGCCTTACAAAGAAAACAGTGGCCTCTATCAATGAGTAGCTGACGTGGGGCACCGTGCTGTAGGATCACTTCATGGGGAGAAACTCAGCCATATCAGTTGCGCAGTTGGTAGGCAGGGCCCGCATCATAACGCGTGGTATAGTCCATCGCAACGGCCACCCGTTTGTTGCCAGAGGATGAAGTTGGAAAGGGGCCAAGGAGGTCCCGGCCGACGCGGTAAACCGGCTTACTGGGGATATCGATAGGCTCAAGGTGCCCAACGGGACACAACGGAGGCTTCTTGCGGCGTTGGCAAAGTTCGCAGGCAGCGACGTAGCTCCGAACAGAGCCATATAGCATAGGCCAGGAAAATCACATGCGCACACGCTCGTACGTACGGGAGACTCCAAAATGACCAGCGGTGGGCACATCGTGTAACTGCGAGAGAATGGTTGAGCGCAGTCAGCAGACAGGAGCAGACCTGGTTATGTGAGAGACACCCTGAAGCTGGGAGCAAAATTTGCTGTTGAACCTCAACTGTCTCCTCCTGAACTCTTCACCTTACAATTACCACACGATTCCACAGTTATTAAAAGAGCTTCCTGTGCAGGAGATCGTTGCAGGCGATCAATGTTAAAGTCGCCCCCAAGAATTAAATTGAACTTGTCGCTTATGTAGTTGAAGAGGCGGTCTAGAAAATCAATAAAGGCAGTTATGTCGGCAATAAGGGGAGAGTACACTGCGGAATAAATATAATTGTGTGATAACAAAGTTAAACATCCAACTTCGTTGCTAATAAACGAAAATTCCGAAAGAACTTCAAAGCTGAACATATTTTTAACCAAGATAGCAAGCCCACTACCCATCCTACGGGATCGATTTACAAGGAAGCTCTGATATCCGTCCGGTTTTTTAATTTCTTCGCCACATGTATACCATGTTTCAGTCAACATGATAGCGTCGCACTGGAAACTAAACTCGTCTAGAAAACTCATAACTCATCTTTCTTGTGTCTAGCCGAACGAATGTTATCCTGTAAGCAAGAAAACATACATCGGAGTTGATTTTAATTATGTTGCTGACATCTCGCGGTGACGCGTTCATCATTCGAGATTGTCTGCACAGGCTCATGAAAACCGGAACACTTTAAACAATCTTTTCTACGTCACGCGCGCTACGGATGTGCAAGACAGGAGATTTTTCCTATATTCGCGCAAAGACCTTGATACTACGTGTCCAAGCAAAGCGCCAGTTTTTCGCATTTTTTGCGTGTTTGCCATTCTGAGCAACTGTTTTATGCCAAAACAAAGGTGCTTGTTGATGAACACAGGTTCGCTAGACTTATGGCCAAAGTCACGCGTCGAAAGTTTCAGCTTTCTTGCCTTCTCGAGCACAGTGTCACGCTTAGGTCGACATTTGAACTCGACAACAATGTTAGGAGCAACGTTGGAGTTTTTCGCTGGAACACGGTGACAGACGTCAACATCTGACTCCGAAATGGGCTTACCAACAAGTCTACCAATGTCACTCAGGGTGTCAGGAATGCTTTCACCCTGAGTGAAAGGCGAACCCTTCACTTTGAGGTTACAATTTCTGAAGTACTGCTCAGAGGCAGTGATGCGTTGCTCAAGCTTAAACGCTTACGTTTGAAGGGCTTCGCAGTCCAAAACAAGCTTCTCATCCGTGTTTTGATTGATATGTTTTCTTGCATAAGCTCATCACGTTCCTTCTTTACTATCTCAAATTCCAAGTTCAATACGAAGCTTGACTTAAGTTCGCGGATTTCTTTGTGCAATTCACCTTCCAACCTTGCCATAAAGTCATTCATTTCTTTTGTTAGCTCCTCCTGGAATCGAGCAGCATCAGCCATGGTACAACGCAGGTAAATGTTTAAGAGAAAAAAAATGTTAAGAACCTGGCAGCAGTCAAGGTATCGTGAACAGAAAAATTTTGGGTTGAAAAAGATACTGTACGAAAAAAAATGCCAACCTGGAAAGATAGCAGGTGCAGTGATTAAGTCGATTGTCCGTGCTGCCTCCGCTGTGCCAAGTGGCCGTAGTCCTGGAGCACCAGCGGCTTTAAGCTTGCTTCTCCTGGCGGATATGATGCCGGCGACTTGCTTGCGCTGTCCCCGGCGTTCCTTTCCTGCAGCAACAGCTGCAGCCGCCGCTTGAAAAAACAGTCGCCTCGCCAGGGAAGATTCCAACGCAGCTCGAAAAATAGCAGGTGCAGTGATTACGTCAATTCCCCGTGCTGTCTCCGCTGTGCCAAGTTGTCTTAGGCAATGAGAGCAGTGCAGAATCGGGTTCTGTACAATTTCTGTACAGCTTCTGTACAATTTTTGTAACTGCAATAATTCTATATTTGATTTCACAATTTCAAGCATAATTAATTTCATATGTATTCCATGTGTCCCACACAACTTGAGCCGAAGGTTAGAAATACTGCCACATAGCTGTACAGAACCAAGGTAACGTTCACTGTTGCTTGTACCAAGTAAATTTTTGTATTTTGCCTAATTACTTAATTTAATAACTAGTATACCTATGAATTATTCAAAGCAAAAGTGTCCATGCGGAAATTGTTGACCATGCTGAAAAATTTACACTCCAGCTTTCTGCTGGAAATACCTACTACCTAATAAAAGTTCTTTTCAAGCCTGAAAAAAAGCCTGCGGAAAACGAAAGTGCCATGCAAATTGGAAAAATTTGAATTTATTTTGAGTGAGTGTATTGAAGTTATCATATTGATGCATTTAGGTCATTATTATTTTATCATATTAATTCATCTAGTCATTTAGTATTTAGGTCAGCTAACTTGTGCTGCACAGTGGGTGGTCTAAAGTAATTTGGGTCCGAAGGAATCAACATTAGAAACTGGATCTGGTACCGCTCAATGCCACACGCTCATACCGACACGCACGACCGAACACAGTTATTGCTTTACACGCTTGTACAGCGAACTTCCTCGGACTTTACACTGGGTGAAAGGTTTGGCGTCGAAGTCCCAGCATCGATGGTGTCGTTCACTGACCAGCGGTCCTTCTTTGTTGCGAACTGCCAAATTTTTCTCCGAAGTGAGCCATGCGCCATATATCTATTCAACCTATGGCAGCAGTTCACAAAAGACATAGCAATCATCAATTCTAAATGAAAATGTCTTGGTGTTCGCCTCTCACTCTATAGCTTGCCGGAAGACCTACAGAGTGGCGCTACTCCCGCACAGACCCGTCCCTTCGAGGCTTACTGACCTTGCTGTGCCCACAATTTCACCGGCGTGTTGATTTCCCAAAGATCACCTATGTCGCTTGCACTTCATTGTACAACATGAATGTCCTCGACACGCGCTGTATTACTGAGTGAATCCTCAACGACACATACGCACTTTTCAAACCTAGACCTCCCATCACCGACCCCGCTTAGGTTTATTGGATATCGTCGGTCACGGTTCTGGTGCGTGTCGTATGAAGAAATTAGGTATTTATGTTATATGTGGTTTCTCCTAAAGCCAGACGTAAAGTACTCGCACAATCAAACGCGATATTCTTAAGGCCAAACCACAAGGAAGAAATCTCCGACGGTCTTCGGCGTTTTGCGCCAACCAGCGGCACAACGGCGGTCGGCAGCATCGAGAACAACGCACCACCGGCCCACTCTCGCTCGGCGCTGCATCACAGAACACCTATATGACTGCACCTATATAAACTTAGAGAAGGGACACTTCACCTTCCCCAGTGCAACGGAAATAAGAGTAGCGGTGGCGTTGTGAATTAAACTATGCAACCGAGAGATGACGCTGGCAAAATCAATATTAATATCATCATCATTACGCAATGAGTAATATGGCCAATACGGTAGCTATGGTAGCGGCCGGTGGGGTTCGTTGCGATGCTCGTTCGCTGGTTTTGTGCGTTTTGCTACCGCTCTCGGAGCGGTGTTCGTGTGTACGTTGCTCTAAAATGACTACCGATACCTTTATTAGTTCGCCAGGTGACCGAGAGGCCTCAACTAGAAAAAAAAAATCACGTCAGACAAGTAAGCTTACATTATTTATTTTTAATTGTGACTGAAGCAGTACATGCCCAAAGTTTTCGTACAGGGGTCAGGTGGAGCTAATGCTCTGAGTCACTGAGTTTACAACGTACAGAAACTCAGAGAGTAACGCAATTTAACGCAATTGAAAGCTGAAATCGAAGAAAGCTTTTTCATCGTGTTTGGCGTGCCGCTAAAACAGGGACAACGACATTGTGCTCGACTATACTCGTACTTGTGTTACGTGCAGTGATGCTTGACGTGTTTCATACTATACAGATGTTGTCTGCGTTCGATGATTTCAGGTAGATAAAAAAAAAGAAACATAAGTAGTGCTCGGCGAAAGTTTACTGTCAGTAAGGTAAGCTTGAGCTGCAATGTAGCATTGTTTTCATAACACATTGGCGATAGGAACGAAGTGTATAGGGAATGAAAACGTTATGCTAAATTTTAGATTACATACTTTGTGTTCTTGATAGTTCTGCTGCTCATTTAGTGTTCAGGTGGAGCAGTGAAGGCTTTGACACAAGTGCAGTAGTCGTAGGAAGGCGAGGAACGTTATGGAGACGACAGTGTTTACAAGGACCTCTGCAAATATTGTGTATACACTAAATAAACGTATAAGTATGCCTAATTAATGCTCACCAATCGTAATAAAACGCAATTTGCCGTGTGATGTTGGAAAAACATCTCGGTTTGCGTGTTCAAACAAGGCAAAAAGGTTGCAAGGAGATGAACACTTCAGTTGAGTAACAGAGGTGAGCAAGGCAAGCCTCCGACTGGAGCCAATGTTTCAACAATCAAACCTATTTGTGAGGGCCGTGATGCAGATAAGTTCCCACGCTGAGGCTTCCCCTACTCGTCCGCTGTTTCTTTTTATTGCTGAAACCAAACTTAAAAGTATATTTCAAAAACTTTTTAAGAACGCATTGTCCTCAGGTATGTCATCTGCTGTTTGAAGAGAAAGAATAATTGATTTTATTGGTTTGGCATGTTCGAGAAGTGTATAGTCCGCCAGCTATGTGAAGTTGCCTGTTCTGGTCATCTCTTACGGTACAGGGCTTGCCTAGTTACTGATTTCATGCAAGCTGTAGTCCAGATCAAATCAATATCCAGATCAAATGCAAATCCTATCAGTTGCCATCTTAACAATGTTCCCTTAGATTTCATCATGTCCTATAAATATATTGACGTACACATTACAAATAATTTAAATTGGACCAATATAGGGCATGTAATTAACAATGCTATTCACCTGCTCGGGTACTTAGAGTGCCACTTTCCCAAAGCTGTGTCTACTCTAAAACTACACCATTACAAGACGATAAGGGGCTCAAAACTTCAATATGCACCTGCAATAAGGGATCCCCGTCGCGTTTGTCTTATTACTTTACTTGATCTAGTAAAAACTTACTTTGCTCGTTCCTTTCTTTCTAATTATACCCGTACCGGGAGTGCAACCTTAATGAAACTTAACAGCACTTATTCCCCTAGCTAGTCGCCGCTGTCGCCATGTTTCGCTTTTCATAAAATGTTCCGTCATGCCACAATTAACGACGACTTGATACCGCGGCCGCAAGTACATTTCAAACTGCATCGATCATCGCCGTAACGCAAGGCTTGATTCTTGCTACATGAAGTCTTTGTTTCAACCTTTTATCCCCCGTACATCTCAGGAATGGAACCACCTTCGCTCAAGTATCGTAGCTGTCACC
Source organism: Dermacentor andersoni (assembly GCF_023375885.2). Classification (NCBI taxonomy): domain Eukaryota; kingdom Metazoa; phylum Arthropoda; class Arachnida; order Ixodida; family Ixodidae; genus Dermacentor; species Dermacentor andersoni. The sequence continues at coordinate 1,683,300 of NW_027314758.1, forward strand.
GACAACAAACATTTTTTTGCAAACATTAGCCAACATTGTATATACAGGCGAATCATTGTATTACCAGAACTCACTGCTCTTTTTCGTTTGTTTCACTCTACTGCTTTGCACCCACTCCCCTCTTTAATGGCCTATGGCTTCCGCTTAATTTAAATAAAAAAAATAATAAATTGAAGTGTGACTGCCGTAGTTTCAGTGAACACGGGGAAGCATCATTTGCTGAAAATTGCCCCGAGTTTTAAAGGCTTTAAAATTCTTTTCAGTTTCATGTAACAAATTAACGCTATGAGGGAGCATGTGATACTCCGTGGTAATGCCCGTAAATCTGATTTGCAAATAGCAGATGACACAGTGTGTGCATTACCAAGTAGGAGCTTGCTACAAGACAAGGAAGAAAGACAAGTTGGGACTCAACTAGTTACTTCTCCGATTGCCTTAAAACGTCCTTAAAATTAAGTAAGCTTGTATGTAAAATTTTTCAATTCCCGCTCGGTAAGATACAAAACTTTAGCAGGCTGCTTTCCTGATAGGGCTCATAGCCCACTATCTGGTAAATTTGCAAATATTTCATGGTGAGTCTCGTAATTCAAAACGACCTGGTGTCATAATGGTGACCGTTGAGCTCCTTATGGCTTGGCGTGGGAGTTTGGAAACCAATAATCTCTCTTTTGTCCTTCTTGCCGAAAAGAGAAATCATGAAGAAACGACAAACATGCATGTAGAGAATGTTGAAACAAAAGTTTGTCTAATAAATGAACAAATCACGGTTCTAGTTGAAGTGTTCAGAAACATATATTGCGAGAAGTCTAGCTCTTTGGTGGCACATTAATGTTGACTTGTTCGTCCAGAGACAATAGAGTCCAAAGGGGTGATCAAATGTGAGCAGCACCTTCGAGGCTGGAGGCAAAAGAAGAAACCCCCAATTACTATTGTGGAAGCGTAGCTGAATTTGTGATTCATGCATGACAAAGAACAGCTCACAAAGCGCCTCCATGACAAAATAGCACATGTACAAACACAACACTGCTTTCAAATCAAATCAAATCAAGTTTATTCATTACAAACAAAGAAACGGTTACATTTTTGTTTTACAGACGAGGGTCCCAAAGTCGAAGACTGTAACCGGGACCCTCGGTGGGTAATTATAAGAAGAAAAAAATTACATAGGTGGCACGACAGAAATAAAATTTATAGAATGTACACTAACAGAAACGAAGAGCTCTAGTGCAACAACAGAAAAAGTGATTATGATTACAATGTACAGTAATACTAACAAAAAATAAACATAATATCGGCGTACAACAGTATCTTTAAATTATGTAAAGAAGGAACAGAACGAAATACAGAAAAATATGATCGGCAGGCCGAGATGAACATGAAGTAAAAATATAAGTGTGCTAGAAATATACATATACAAAATTTTAACAGACATAAGAAACATGAGAATACATAAAAAGAAGCATTATGAACAAAATGACTAAAGGCAACAGCAAGCATGTGAACAGCAAAACATAAGAGAAATAGTGATAATAAATAAGACATTTGGAACCATAATTGCGTCACTGCGTCAAAAGGAACTCTTTAAGGGATTTTTTGAAGGCAAAGAATGATGTGAGTGATTTTATGTTTGATGGTAAGTGATTCCATAGAATGATTCGTAGAATGAGGTGAGTGATTTTATGTTTGATGGTAAGTGATTCCATAAAGATATGCCAGCGAAAGATGATGTTAGTTTACCATAGTTGGTACGGCCACGAGGCAGTAAAAAATTTCTGTTAAAGGCAAACCTAGTTCTATTGTAGTTATGTAAATCATTTAGGTCAAGGAATTCGTAAAGCAATTGGTTGTTAAGTAACTTGAAAAATAAAATTGTTAAATTATATTGAAACAAGTTCACGGTCGTTAAAATGAGGTTTTGACGGAGCAAAATGGATGCATTTGACTGACGAGGACTGCTAGTAATGATACGAATGGCTTGATTTTGTAAATGCTGAACTGATGACAGGTGGCAATTGTACGTGTTGCCCCAGGCAGCGATTCCATAGTTAATATGACTATGGATAAAAGCAAAGTAAAGTGATTAAAGAGCCTTGCGAGAAAAGAAGGCGCGTGCTTTTATTAGAGCGCGAATGCCAAATGCCGTTTTTTTCTTAATTTTGGTAATGTGGGAGTCAAATTTGAGGTTAGCGTCCAGGAGAACACCGAGGAATAGAACCAAGTCACCGGCTGGAATTTGATGAGCACCAAGTGTTAACGCTAGTGGAGAAGTTAGGACCCTGTGACCACTGTTGAATATAGTATAATTAGTTTTCTCTGGATTAATAATTAGGTAATTACTCAGACACCATTCTATAACGTCAGTTAGCGCAGCATTTAACTTTGACGTTAATGAGATTAACGACGTGTCTCATAATGATATGGTGGTGTCATCGGCGTATAAAACGCAATGAGATGAATGTAAAAGGTCGGGTAAGTCATTAATGTAAATAATAAATAGTAATAGACCGAGAATGGACCCTTGGGGTACACCTAAGTTAATTATTTTAGTTTGAGAAAGGGCACCCGCTACAGAAACCACGTACTGCCTATCCAATAAATAGCTTTTTAATAGAGTTAAGGCGGGACCAGTAATACCGTATGCTTCAAGTTTAGTGAACAAAATGCTGTGGTTAATCGTGTCAAAAGCTTTGGTGAAATCCAAAAACACAGAGGCAACGAATTTACCACAATCTATAGATCTCTTAACATAATCGGCTAAAGAGAGCAATGCTAAGCAAGTAGAACTTCCGGAACGGAATCCGAACTGACAGGGATTAATTATACTAAATTTTTCAAGGTAGTTATTTAAACGTTTGGCTAATAAATGTTCAATAATCTTACTTAAAGACGAAAGAATAGATATTGGTCTGTAGTTAGAAATTAGGTCTTTGGCACCCTTCTTAAATACGGGAATAAGCTTAGCCTTCTTTAGACATAGAGCAAGGTGCCGGATTCGAAAATGCGATTAGTTATGATACATATTGGTTCACAAATAATATTAGCAACTAACTTTAGATGGTGGGCGCAAATGTTCTCTAAACCTGGACTTGTGTTTTTAAGGCTACAGATTGTTAAATACACCTCTGGAACAGTAACAGGGGAAAGAAAAAATGAGTTTGGTAACCTAGACAAGGTTGGTAGCCTAGACAAGACTGGGTTGTTATTTATTTGTGTCAGAGCAAAATAGTCGCTAAAGGCATTGGCAACATGAGTGGGCTCGCGGTATGTTGTACCATTCAGGTTAATTTTAGAACATTGTTCAGGCGTAGAAGATTTATTCATGAATTCGTTCAGAAGCTTCCATTGCTTTTTTGGATTATTGCTGTGTTTATTAAATTCATTATCATAGTAGCACCTTTTAGCCTGTTTAAGTAGCGTGTTAAGAACATAACAATATGTTTTATAACGCAGAGCTAGCTTAGAGTTAAAAGGTTGCCGCTTAGTTTTCCTGTATAGGTTATCTTTTTTCCTTAAGCTGGTCAGTAATGCGGACGTCATCCACGGGTTGCAGGCATACTTATATTTATTCTTGCACCTAACGGTCCGGGTGCTTATTGATACGGCATGTAAAAACAACGCAGAGAATTTATCAACTGCTGCTGCCGGATCTTCCAATAGATTGACCTGAGTCCAATTAGTATTGCTAATGGTATCAATAAATGTATCTTGGTTAAATACTGATTTACTGAAAGAGATGGTGGGGGTTGGCACTAGACTGTTAAATGTAACGAAAATGGGAAAATGATCGGTTATATCAGTACGCACTACTCCCGACATAGGGGACGGTGTTATGTTAGATAACGCATGATCAACAAGTGTTTGCGTTCCGTTATGGCTACATCTGGTTTGGCAGTTAATAAACGACTCGTAGCCATATCCGAAAAAGCTGTGTGAGTTGGCAGAATATGCGCTGGTATTTGTATCGAGTAAGTTGATGTTAATGTCGCCAACGATTAAAACATTCTTGTTTTCGAACGATAATTTGTTAAGTATGACGTCAAGAGCAAGTAGGAAGTCAGTGACAGAAGATGACGGGGAGCGATAGATGGAACTAAGAATAAAATTTTTCCGATTATGTGCAAAGAAAGGTTGTTCAGCCTCAATCCAAACAGCCTCACAGGAACTAACATTTATTGAAAGATCGTGCCTACGGGTGTAAGTGACGTCCGAAGCAATGAAAATAGCAGCACCTCCATGATTATCAGACGAACGATGACAGTACTCAGAACTGTAAGATGGAAAACCGTATAAATTGAAATCGTTGTCAGAAAGCCAGGTCTCAGAAACACAAATAAATGAGAAAGAGTGATCAAGATTGTTGATAAAGTTACTAATGTTATCATGATTCCTCCTAAGGCTTCGAGCGTTAAAATGGATCAGTGAACGATTATTATCTGAAAGTTGATACTTAAATCTTTGTGGGGATATCAAATACATGGCAGATTAAGGTGCGCACGCGCAAGGAAAAGATGAATGAAAGACGGTTAGGTGAAGATGCGCAGGTCCGCCTCGGATGAAATGCGGAATACTTTGCTGTCACTTGTCCTACGAGCTTTAATGAGACAATTATCTGTCCACAGGAACTGCCAGTTGCTATCCTTCATTAGCGCGAGTGCCTTCGCGAAAAGGCTCTTGTTGTCGGGAGTTAAATGGTCATTTACAAAGACTGGAGCTGGGGGTGGAGTAGGAAGCCTGAGAAACCAATTTGGTTAGTTTGTAGGCGAGCCTTTCTCGCTTTGCGCAGAAATTCGGTTTTCTTGTCACGGCAGCAGAAGCGGGCAATTATGTTTTTTTCGCCAGACTTCGTAGGCACGCGATGTACGGTGTCTAGGTCAGAGGGCGAAACAGGACATTCAATCACGTCGCCCATTAATTTGAGAATCGCGACACAGTCCTCCCCATCGGTGGACGGGACACCCTTAATCTCAATATTATTCATTCGAGAATACTGTTCGAGATGCGCGACTTTCTTTTCAAGCTCGTTATTGCGTGCTGTCAGGGCTTTGTTCGCCGCAAGCAGTTCGCCCTGTTTCGTCATCAATTCATCGAAGACGCCGCTTAGGTGTTCGACACTCGCACTGAGGGTAATATGCTGGTTCAAGCCCTCGCCGGACAGTTGATCCTTGATTTTCGATGCTAGGTCGCTTACCAAGGTTTCCATCTTTGCGTTGAACAAGGATTCAAGCATATCAATTTTTTTGGATAATTCTGCGTTTGACGGCATTTTTTAGCACAAGACAATAGAATTGAGCAACAAGAAAGTATAACTGGGCAGCAGTTGCGGCTAGCATAAGACGTTACAAAGTCTTGTACAAAGATCGTATAACCAACCTGGGAACAGATTGCAGGAGAATTAGACGCTGTTCAGCCCGCCGCAACTGCCACTGCCAAATGAAGACTGGTGCCTTGCAGCGGTTCTTATAGTTTGTCCAGGGAGCAGTCTACGCAGACGCAGCTGGTCGGGACGAGCCCCACTAGGTGGCGCTGCGCAGTTGATATGGCCGCACGTGAAGATAGCCACGGAAGCACGCAGAAATCAGCCTGGGAACAGGTTGCAGGAGAATCAGACGGGCTTGTGCGGGCTGTGCTTGGTGAAGATTCGAATAAATTTTTTTGCCAGCTATTGAGTAGTAAACAAAGTAATTTTATTATAAATCAAAGGATATAATGAAACTGTATCACCGGAAGCACACTTGCACTAATGTGCTGTGAATTTATCGCAGTGTATCATTCATGCAGACACAACGAAAACTTTTATTTTTTGTGCTGTACGCCGTGTTAATAATTTTACCAACGTGGCAAAATAGCTAGAGCCTTGTTTAATTTGCTTTTGAAGAGAAATAACACTATTATGATTTTACACATTGAAAAAAAAATGACTACCGCAATTTGTTTGATCCGCTTCGCACCCGAAGAAACTCAAAGTTGAAAACGCGAAACCGTGCTTTTTACACACCGGTGCACACACCCAGAAGCTGAGAGGTTAATCCGCTTTCTTGGGTAGTTCCAAGACAGACTGTGCCCGGTTCCAGCGACGAGGTTTCACGCTAGCTGGCAACCTGTAATTACGCGGCCAGACGCGGCAGATCACTGACTACGGAAACCGTGTATGTAGCCATTACGCCAGTGAAAGACCGCAGCTGATCAGATTCACCGTCGTTAAACAATTTCGCCTAGTAGCGGTTATCGAATGTCGGACGCATAATGTGGCTGAGATATTATTGTTGTCTTGTTAACACGAACCTGCGTGGTGCTGCACTAAGGAAACTACCACCCCGTTCACAAATATAACTGCCTACAATTTGAATAGGTAAACGGCACGGACTGCAATCAATACCAGTGGGCTGCTCCTTATCACACATCGAAGAGGTCTAGAAACATTCATTCAAGTATTCAAGTAATAAAGCACAGGCTTTATTAACGTAAGTTTAAGAAAACAATTGTCTGTCTTCTTTGCAAAAGATTACACGTTAACTATGTATGACGGTTATATGTACATTTATAGATGAAATATTTAGCCGCGTTGAGCCCTGGCATAAAAAATTAAAATTATGGTAATTCACCCAATTACAGTAGCTCCACTTGCGCGCTTATGCTGGAACGTGCCGCGGTTGATTTTTTTACCATCTGTGGTGATCGCTTCAACTTCGGAATGTGCGGGGCCGGTTGCATGACTGAGGATGGATAGATGGATGGATGTTATGAGCGTCCTCTTTGGAACTAGGTGGTGGGTTGCGCCACCAAACTCTTGCTGTTATGTTGGCTGACATCCTACTTAAGTTAAAAAAGAAAAACGGCCGTGGCTTAGCTTGGTTAAGCCTGGTGATTGCGAAGCAATAGTGTGTTATTCTCGGATCAGCTGGTAGTATGGCTGGTGGTAGGCTTGGGCTATGCTAGTGTTACGGCTTACAGTGAATCATCTAAGAGGAAGTGATCCGTCGAATCCGTGTATGCCGACAAACATTTCCCTCACCAGCGTGGCCATTACAAAATCTTCCAGTATCGATGCAACGGCGAGATGCAAGATGCATCTCCCAGTTGTATGACTGCCTTGGCGAGAGGAGCGGAGCTGTTTTATACAGCTGGTGTGGCGTCACTTAGTGTTCCTGTATATGATCCCGCAGGGAGCATATACAGGAACACTAGCGTCACTCTGACCGTAGCGCCCCTGGTGAGAGGAGCGGGAGTTAGGCCGCCGTTGGTGGCTACCGCCTCGCCTCGCGACGGCGTGAGATGGGGCCCCGTTTTTACACAGCTGGTGTGACGTCACACCAACCGTAGCGCCCCTGGTGAGAGGAGCAGGAGTTAGGCCGCCGTTGGTGGCTACCGCCTCGCCTCGCGACGGCGTGAGATGGGGCCCCGTTTTTACACAGCTGGTGTGACGTCACTCTAGGTCACGTGGTATGACGTCACGCAGCGAGGTCACGCTAAAGGTCAATGGTGCCTACCACCGCCTCGCCACGGAACGGGCTGAAGTGCGACCTAAAGTAGTATTGCTTCGCAATAAAAAAAAAAAAAACACTTAACTTCCACAACCAAATTTTCTGACCCCCTCTTGCGTACTTTGCTTGTGTACGTCTCCGTTTTTGCCGTTTTTCTACTTTTCTTCCGCTAATCTTCCTAGCGCCTCTTACTAATCTCTATTGCTGACATGTTTACTTTACCCATAGAGTTTCTCACTATATTACCTTGTGGGATATCTGGCGGTGCTGCGCCGTGGTATGCATGGGAATGCCGGTATATTGTGACTTCGCATTGGCATCATTCTCGGAGAGCCAGGCAACCACCGTTCCGTCCATGGTTCCGTCGGCCACAATGATTATTTGCTGCTAAAGCAACATGTAAAGAGCTGTTCTAGCTTTATTATTACACAAAACATGCTTCACTTAACCATGAGAACTTGTTATTGTGTGTACAATTATATGAAACATAAGAAGTATCCGCGAGCCGCTAAAGCCAAGCAGCAGAAAGTCGCCGTTACAATATCGGTCCGAGTTCTCTGGCCGACCGCAAAACAATTGGCCCGACCTCGGCACCCGATGGCCGCCCGGCATCAGGGATTGACACAGGCCTCCCGTCTAGCGACAATCGGCAACTTACGCCCGACCACTGTAGCCGACGTGGCCGAGTGCACACTGCACGCGGGCCGACTACGACCCAATATTTCGTAAGCACCGGTTGGCCGTTGGCCCTCGGCTGGGTGTGGACGTTCTTGTATATTTTTATTGTACTAAAAACACACCAGGTTTTTCTTTTCTTGCAGCGTGTCGCGTTTTCAAGTCAACAATATACAGTTTATTAGAGGCGCTTAACTCGCTTTGACAATAATTATCCGCGATGCGCGCGTAATTGACATGTGATACATTATTAAACGCCATTAAATATTATCCGTACTCGTTAGTACAAATACGTAACACGCAATAAAAAGAAACACGTGAACGCATTGTTTTCTCTGTTTAGAAGCTTATTTTTCAACCATAAAATACGTTTTTTTTCGTGCAGCACTGTCAACAATTTGCAAGGGGTCTTTGATCACTGAACTTCTATGATAGAGTTAAAGGACGGTGCTGGTCTGCTGTGAGTTTTGCATACTGCGTCGCAGGCTCTTTTTGAGCCGTTCCTATGTTCTTGGCTCTGAATGGTACAATATGCGACATTTCTCTGCCCCCGTCGAGAGTGAAGCTTGGATTGTTACAGTACTCATACGAACTGAAACAAACGAACAAACAACTACTATACTAATGAATAATTCTGTGAACCATACAATTGGTTTAGTGGACTTTTTCACATTTGTGTGCACGAAATCTTGATCCTGGCACAGCCACAGACAAAATTATGATTTCCTCGTTGCACAAGCATGTAATAGACATATACTGTGCACTTTCAATGCAAATTAGTGCGTTCAACTTCGGCGACGTGATTCACGCTTTAGCCGCCGTGGTTGCTCAGTGGCTATCGTGTTGGGCTGCTGAGCACGAGGTCGCGGGATCAAATCCCGCACACGGCGGCCGCATATCGATGGGGGCGAAATGCGAAAACACTCGTGTACTTAGATTTAGGTGCACGTCAAAGAACTTCAGGAGGTCGAAATTTCCGGAGTCCTCCACTACGGCGTGCCTCATTATCAGAAAGTGGTTTTGGCACGTAAAATCCCATAATTTTTTTTTTATTCAGGCTTTAGAACCACCCAAGGATACACGAGGACAGGAACGATCAATTTACTTACTTGGCTCAGAATATCGTTGGCAAAAATATACATCCAGGGAGCGCGATAAATGTGTACGACAACACATGGCATGCACAAACAATATAGCACGTAGACTGCCACAAGATCAAAGTATACAGGGTTGTACAACGCCGAGACTGCGGTGACAAAGTTTTACACGTAAACTATGAAAATGCGGCAACAGAAGAAGTGAGAAACAAGTTGCATATCGGTTGTCCGGAGTGTTTCACGTAGGTGTCTTTTTTTCTCCGATGTTCCTAGATCTACTCTAGTCCACATGCATGTTCCATCCATTGAAATATTACGTCAGTTGGTAGTTTGCCCTTTGATGCGTCCTTCCTCTTTAATATCTTTTTGCGCACAAAAACAATGTGTAGCAGAATTCACCAACTTGCCCAAGAGGAAGTCCTGGTGAGTCTAGAAAATCTTCGTCACAGGTTTCCATATTGTGATGAGAAATTGTGTCATTGCACGGCACTCTGTTCCAACAAAGTCACAAGTGGTTGACAACTTCACTGATATAGATGGGCGAATAGAAAGGTTATGGAGGCGAAAATTGTCACGTGGTAATCCAGACATTATTCCCTAATGCAACGCCTAAAAAGCTTTTTGTCGGACAAGAGTATCAGGGTAAGAATCAAGTCGTAGCAGCATTCTATATTACAGATAAAGAGATTAACCAAACACGCCCTTTGAAGTGCAGCAAGGTGAAGAAAGATTCACACAATGGAAACATGGCATTTGCTTGAGAGTGGCTCGCGTGGACCTGCAAGCCTACACCGGAAATATTTGCGTGCATCTCACATCTATAACATAATGCAGGTTCCAGCAACGCACCTACGTCGTGTTTGCAAACAAGTTGCAGAGAACATTTGCACAAACATGGCACCTCGCATAGCACCATCAAAAGAAGATATAGTATATAGCAGCTGAGCAAACTAGTTGGAAGAAATGTAAGAAAATTTCTAGGTCTTCAAGACAATCAGGCTATACAACATAATTGAGCCTGAGTAGAACTATGAGCGGCTGGGCCAGGTAATTCAATATTTGTCTTCGTAGGTCACATTCGGGCTGCTCAACACGGGCCTTTTCAACTGTGGCGAGCAGGTGCTGAAGCAAGTTGCCATTTGCTTGCCGCCAAAATCCGAGAAGAACAGGGAAACAGTATGAACATGTAATACAAGAAACAGCAGAGGTAAATGCTACATTGAGTGCCATAAAAAATTGCAACAGCTCACTTACTTGGGCAATATCGGCAACAGCAATCCCACGAAGGATAAAAAAAAAATTTTTACGATTGATGCACAACACTAAGCGGTAACTGCAGCAACAAATGTTTAGAACGAGTTTAAACGTTTTCGGCATAAGATAAAAAAGTGCTGCCAAGCTGAGAGCACACATGTGCCCAATTCACAACAGCAAATTCAACAAACAAGAGTAACAGCACTGAAAAACGCAACAGGAGCTGCACAAGAGTACACTACTAACCATAAACGCGCTGCAAGGCTTTAAAGAAACGAGCTGCTCAAGCGTTGCGCCTAAGTGTTGCTCGTGATCGCAAGCTCGAACACCATCCAGTTCTTCCAGTGCGACTAACTGGAACCACATTCTAGCCCACAATACAGTAAGAAACCGTAAAACTGTGTTTTGGCTTGACTGAAAAGCTGAAATAGCTCCAGGTCCAGCAGCGCGCACAACTATGAACCGGAACATGCCATACTTGCTTAAATAACGTCACAGTCACATGATCATACCTGTGAGTCACTTCCGTGCGTGTCAGCAGCGTTTTAGTATTTCATTTCGCTTCAACGATGCGCGTGTCACCAGTTACCGCCTTAAAAAATACCACGTGACAACGCGCTTTGTGCGCCCGTATCAGTCACGATTACAGCGCTGTCAACCGTACATGGCAAAAAATATCGCTCACTTTGCGCCTTTCGTGCTGCCCACGACAGAGCTTTGCGGGTTTCTTGGTTCCGATATAAACGCAAGTAGGGTCTGGTGGCAGTCGAACTCCCGTTTCTGCGGCGATAATTGCACTCTCACGCTAGCGGAATGCATGCGGAGGAAAAATAATACCCTGATGAGTTCGAATTTGAGAGCAAGACCCCAAGAAACAAACACGCATTATAACAAGCTTGATAACGTCGTGTGGATTAAGCTGGTTGTCAATAAAGGCAGAACTGTAAACTGACCCAAAAGGTTGCGTTTTAGCTTCCTGTCCATTCCTCGTCGGCAGAGAATTTGTAATTTCATATTACGTGCCTTTTCCACGTAGTACGAAAGTTTCCCACAGACGGCTCTTTTCATGGATAATGGTGGTAGAGATTTACTCACTGTGATGTCCGTCTAAAGAATCTGTTCAAACAAGTCGCCCTCTGCCATAAAGCAGTATTGGCACCTTTTCAGTACGTCCGACGTAGCTTTTTTGATGGCGCAATACGGTATGTCACTGCAGGCCTCTACAATCTCTGGCTTTAACGCTTCAGGTGTGGTTGTCGGTTTGCGGTACACTCAGCCTTTCACATGTCCCCACAAGAAGTGAAGAGGTGTCAAGTCCGGCGACCTTACAGGCAATGCCACTGGTCCATGTCACCCGACCTACTGGCGTTTTAAGGCTTCGTCAAGCCATGCTGGGGCAAGGCTGCTGCTGCGAGCTTATGCACCGTTGTGCAATACCAAGTCCGCTTTAAAAACGCAAGAGGAAGATCACAACAAGAATCATCGACTAGGCCTTCCAAGATGTCATTCACGTGCCGCTGAGCAGTGAGCATGTGGTAAAAAAATATTGGGACAATTATTTTTCCGTCATGATACCGCACCACATTCTAAATGACCATTGGTACTGGTGTCTGGTCTGCGCCACCCAATGCGGGTTCGTATCACTCAAGTAATGCGCATTATAGATGTTGACTTGAGAATTTCTGGAGAAGGTTGCCTGATCTGTCCAGAGCACTTTGTCAACCAAATCCATTATTTGGTCACTGTGCACAACGATCCAATTTCAGAAAGGAAGCCGCCATTGAAACTCTATTTCTCCCAGCTTTTGATGTAGTTGGAGGTGGTACGGATGCATTCCAGCCTTCCTAAGAACTCCTGACACCGTAGATTTTCAAATGATGACCTCACCACTCACATCACGCACGCTGGAATGAGAGTTTGCAGTTATGAGCCAAAATGTCTTCAGCCTTTTCACTGATGGTCCCCTTTAAGTGCCGCATCTTTATTTATTTATTTATTTATTTATTAGATACTGCCAACTGCCTCTTGGCAGTCCAGGCAGGAGTGAGTGTATACAAAGTCGGCACTGCAAGTCAAAATAACAAAAACATGGGTTACAAGGAACCATAAAAAAATGCTTAAATATACAGACTATTGCGTCGGGAAAGGCAGCATGTACAAAATTTACATAAATAGGAAAATGGTGATTCTAAAACGAACACGCTTCATTGCAAAGATTGTACGGCAGACACAAATGATTCAACCGAAGGCATGCAAGCGACTTCTTGCGGTAGAGCATTCCACTCTGCTATAGTTCGACGAAAAAACGAGAAGCGATAAACAGTAGTTTTAGTCGGTGGCATCACAATCGTTTTGCTGTGCTTGCGTCTGGTTTCTCTTGTTTTATTAAAATTGATGTATATGTCGGTATCCATTTTTGTTTGTTTATTAACAATATTAAACAAAGTTTGTAGGCGATGCAGTCTACGCCGAAATTCTAGCGATGGGAGGCCAGACCGTGTTCTGAGATCAGTGATCGAGACTCGTCTATTATAAATATTATAAATAAATCTAAGGGCTTTCTTTTGCACGCTTTCAGTGTTGTTGACACCGGTCTTTCTGTGGGGATCCCAGACAGCATCGGCATCTTCAAGCAGTGGTCTAATGAGTGTCGTGTAGGCAGCGAGTTTAGTCCTACTAGTGCGATGTTTGAGCCGGTGTTTAATGAGCCATAGCTTCCTTAGCGACGCCGAAACGACGTATTGGACATGAGCGTTCCAGGTTAACTTCGAGTCAAATAACTACACCCAGATACTTAAATTTGTCAACCGTCCTAATTGCTACATTATTGATTTTATATGTACAAATTGATGGTGCTTTCTTTCTTGTAATCATCATTTGAGTACATTTTGAGGCATTTAAGTTCATACGCCAGGATTGACACCAATTATCGATTGCATTAAGGTAATCCTGTATAGCAGTCTGATCATGGGGTGATTGAATGTTGCGGTACACAATACAATCATCAGCGAAGAACCGGCATCGTACCGGGGAATCAAAGGACAAGTCATTCAGATAAATCAAAAAGAGAAGAGGTCCAAGTGCTGAACCTTGCGGTACACCGGAAAGTACGGGAGCAGGTGAAGAAAATGAGTTTCCTATACGGACATATGTGTTCGATTAGTTAAATAAGAGTCAAGCCAGCGAAGAATTTGTTCATTTTTCAGCGCACATTGTAGCTTGAGCTTTAGCCTTTGGTTACAAACACGGTCAAATGCTTTCTGAAAATCAAGGAAAAGCACATCTATTTGCCCGCCGCAGTCCAGCGCTGCCATGACTTCATTGGTAATATCTAGAAGCTGAGTAACTGTAGATAGGCCACGCCGAAATCCATGCTGTTTTTCCGAAAAGAAATTATTGTTTTCCAGAAAGCTGGTCAGGTGCTTAAAAACATAGTGCTCCATCACCTTACTTGCGGTGCAGAGAAGCGAGACGGGTCTGTAATTCGTAATACTGAGTTTATCTCCGGACTTATGGATGGGAATTATCTTTGCTGCTTTCCAATCGTTAGGAAGGACACCTTGCTTTAGACTTTCGTTAAATATTATGTACAGATACTTTGCGCACCACTCCGCATATCTAAAAAGAAAATTATTTGGTATGTCATCAGGACCAGCAGATTTCTTTATATCTATGTTTAATAGGGACGAAAGAATACCTTCTTCGGAAACAAAAAGGTCTGGAAGTTCGCAGCCAGAACCTGAAAATTCTAGGCTATCGTCTTCAGTACCGCGTAGAAATACCGAAGCAAAGTACTCGTTGAACGCTTCCGCAATATTCTGGTTGTCACTGGTCTCGGTATCATTCCATCTGATTTTGGTGACCGGGTTCTTTTTCTCGGGTATGTGCATCCAAAACTGTCTTGGGGCGTTAGATAAAAAATAGTGTAGTTTAACATTGAAAAAATGGTACTTTGAGTCTTTTATTTTTTTCCTAAGTTCGGTACGCATTGACGGTAGCACAGAACGATCGACACAACTATTGGGGCTACCTCTTGAAGCTACCTGTTTCTTCCAGCGTCAAGTAACTCCTCATAATTGTGTTAGCGCTAGGTCTTCCTGCTACATTGTCAATTTCTGTATACCTTGGCAGCTTCCCTCTCGTCGCCCCGGGCCGCTTCCAAGATTAAGACCACGTTCGCTTTCTGCTCGCTTGAGTACGGCATACTTTAGGCACTCCAAACAAGTTCTTCGAAACGGTTACGCGGCACGACAATAATAGATAGTCGAGCTCATATGCATCTAGTCGCTGGCACAGCTTGGAAGAAAAGCGGCGTTGTAACAAATTATGCTCTCTCTCGCATATGTTCCAGATCTATGATGCATGTATTGTGTGCATTTTTTCTATTCCGCGTCCACTTGAACGCTGGGAAAAACTTACTCTTCTCGTGATATCGGAATAAACGGCTGATCACGCCGCGTTCTTCGGCGACAGCTACCAGCGGCTGCTGACGAAGCACTTTTCAGAGCGCCGTTGCCAGCAGCTACCGGTAATGTCAGAGCCGAGCAGAGGTTCAAGCCCTTTCTCGTAAGCGAATGGAAGGCGCGGCGCTGGCGATGTTGTTACAAATCACTCATGAGAGCGTTGTAATCGTGGCGCATTCGGGCGCACACAGTGCGCTGTCACGGGGTATTATTCAATCTTGCGCCAAGCCTGCGCAAGCACTCGGCGGCCTTTCGTTTTTCACGAAGAAAAGCGACCACGCTAAGTCTATCTCGTTGGCATTACCTGGGTTGGCTAATGTTTGTGAAGCTCCACAACTTTCCTATTGACGCCTGAACGTTTCAAGCTATATTTAAAAAGGTAATTAATTTATGTCGGTTAATTACTCAAAAATAGACGAACAAGAAAATCGTGCTGTAAGTTTAGATAAAGTAACACCATCCACGCAACTTCTGTTCTGAAAAACGCATGGGCTTGTTGAAAACTGCGTCCAAGTTAGCTGGGACAACCTGTATGTACGAACACTCTGTGTGCTGAATGAAAGAAACAGAAAACGAGATGACATAACCCTTGTATTCTGCCCAAGTATGCACACATCTGTGCCTATATGACGTGATCTGTGAATGCAAAAAGCAGGCATGGCATGAATAAAAGAGTAGACATGGGACAAGTGTCAATGTTAAATATTTGTTCCACAAGGTCGTTATGAAATATTTATTGCGAGACAGCTGTGAAGCCTCGACGGTTTATTTAGCAGGTCATGCACTGAATATTTCATTCATTCATTTCTTACAATGATGAGAAAGCATAAGTGTGTGATTGAGCATGAGGTTACATCCTCATGAGTGACAGCGACTGGGCAAACGGTAAGACATTCGAGACGAAGCGAATGAATGGTGGTGCTTCTGCACTCTCATGTTTTTTGTTCTTATCTTTTTACGCTTGGTACAGCCTGGTCCCAATGGAAAGACAAGCAAGGTGGCTGGAATTTGGAATGTAGAGAACAAAAATGGGTGGCATGTGCACATTCTTACTTTGTGATGAGCAGTGAGCTGTCAACATGCAACAAGATTGGAGGGTTCACCCGTTCTCCATGTCTTTATGGAGAACAGGTAGTCTCGCTATAATACATGTCTATAAAACAGGTCTGTCCAAAAAACAGGATGACAACAATTTAGTATTCCGTTACAGACATTGTATTTTTATTTAAATTTTCTTTTTGACAAATACTGTCAGCCTTGAATAGGCTGTGACAGGAAGTGCGATATAATGTGCACCTTTGTACCTTTCACTACAGCCGTTTTCCTTGGCAACATTCCGTTTTTAAAAACAATACTGGTATGTACTTTTTCGGTGATCCCCGCAGCGGCGTCTGCGTCAGCAGGCGTTTGGTGTGTTGCGACACCACGTACCCGAGCACACGAGGTTTGGACCCTCCCGCATCTAACCGTGCGCGGCTTAGCCGTGTCCGGGGAAAACGGATCCTGGGGGTGGAGCCAGTGCCGGGTGTTTGGACCTTTACGGCCCCTCGGCGGCGGCAACACACCCCTTTGCTCTCGGCTTCACGTAGACAGCACCCCCGGACAGACCCACCCGGGGGAAATTGGTAGTCGCATTTTCCTGTCTCTCTCTCCCTCCAACCTCCGTCTTTTTCTCACTTTCCATCTTTTCTGTCGTCTCCTGGCATCCCTTTACTTCCAAGTTTCCAAGCAGCAAGGGTTAACCTTGTGTGAATAGCCAACCTGGGTTCTTTCATATTTGGTTATAGTGATGACGTACAGCTGGCGTTTGCAGGACCTGTTTTACAGCTCATGTTGCGTCCCCTCGTAGGGCTCCACGGTGGGTGGCTGGCGCTATTGCCGAAAACTACATTTTTCTATGGCAAGTTGCTTTCCTCCACTTCCTGATCGCCCTCAAAAAAGAGGGCGCACCGAAGATGCGTTCCAGTTCTCTGGACGTCAAAGGCTGAACTTTCCGCGATATCATGTTATCCACTCCGAAAAATCCGATAAGCAAGTACGAAATATCTCCTATTTTCTAGTTTCCAAGTCCCTAACTGATGTCCTCGGTCCAGGCTACAAGGTATCAAGCATGGCAAGTGCTGATCTCCTCTTCGAGCTGCATGATCAGAAACAATATGAAAAATTGCCCAGTCTAGTGTTATTTGGGGATGTTCCATTGACAGTAACTCCACACCGCACTCTGAACACCACCCGCGGCGTTGTCTCGGATGATGATTTGCTCCAGCTGACAGAGGCTGAGCTTTTGGAGGGCTTCAGTGAGCAGAATGTTGTCAATGTCAGAAAAATTAAGATGAGAAGGGATGGTAAAGAAATTCAAACGAAGCACCTAATACTCACATTCGGTTCAAGTATTCTGCCCGAGTCTGTAGAGGCCGGGTACATCAAGCTGCGTGTAAGACCATATGTGCCAAATCTCCTAAGATGTTTCAAATGCCAGCGTTTTGGCCACAGTTCCCAGAGCTGCCGGGGCCACCAAACATGTGCGAAATGCAGTGCTCATGAACACGCCACTGAAGCTTGTAAGAACGCTCTCCACTCTGTAAGCTGTGATGGGGAGCACGCCGCGTACTCGCGATTGTGGCCATCCTGGAAAAAAGAAGAGGAAATTGTAACAATAAAAGTAAAGGAAAATATAAGTTTCAAGGAGGCACGCAGGCGGGTATCCTACTTGCCCAAGAAAACATTTGCCGACGTGGCGTGTCAGGGGGCAGCGCCACAACGGTCTCCGGCCGCTGTCCGACCCACACCCAGTGAGGCACCAACATATTATTCTCTAGCAAACAGAACATTTTCTTCAATTGACCTCAGCCTAGTTTCCCCGTGTATACTGCCTGAACTCGAATGGGAAGTTACCAACAATCCTTACGGGAGCGACCACTTCCGCATACTGCTAACATCACCTAAAGAAAACGAATATCCACCACAAGCTCCTAGGTGGAAGACAGGTGATTGGGAACAATTTTGAACTCTTACTAGTTCAATATTTCTCAAATTAGACATGGGCTGACATGTCTTCGTTAGGAACTGATGCTGCAGTGGAGTTTTTTACAGCCTTTATAATAGATGCCGCATCTAAATGCATATGATAAGTAACTTGCTTGGCGTGCAAACGGCGTGTCCCGTGGTGGAACGATGAATGTAGGATCGCTCGTAAAAAACAGAACAAAGCGTGGAGGTTGCTACGCTCCTCTCCAACTGCGGAGAATCTTGTTAACGTTAAGAAAGCAAAGTCCTAAGGCAGGAGAACACGCCGACAGGCCAGAAGAGAGAGTCGGCAAAAGTTTTTATCGGGCATCAACTCGTACACAGATGAGGTGAAAGTCTGGAACAGGGTTAATAGGATAACAGGGTGACAAACATACTCCCTCCCTTTGGTAAACACGCAGAGCGATGCACTGCAAGATAAGGCAGATTCAGTTGGGGAGCAATTTGAGAGCGTGTCATGCTCAACCAATTATTCACAATCTTTTCTCAAATATAAACAAATAGAAGAACGTAAGCCATTCCCAAGAAAAAGTCGAGAGAATGAGCTTTACAACCGTGCTTTAAGTATTGCCGAGTTGAGAGCTGCCTCGAGCGCATGCAAGAGCTCCGCACCGGGATCTGAGAGAAACATGTATGAAATGATCAAGCACTTACACAATGACACCCAAATTACACTACTCGCACTTTTCAACACCATTTGAGCTGCAGGATACCTTCCAACTGCATGGAAAGAAGTCATTGTGGTCCCTGTTTTGAAACAAGCCAAAGATTCTTCCTCAGTGGCAAGCTAACGCCCGAGAGCCTTCACAAGTTGCCTTCGTAAGGTATTTGAAAAAAATGATTAATCGGCGACTCATTCACTTCCTTGAACTGAGCAAAATCCTTGATCGCTATCAATGTGACTTTAGAGAAGGGCGCTCCACAACTGATCATCTTGTACGTATTGAAGCAAATATCCGGGGCGCATTTGTACACAAACAGTTTTTCTTATCCATATTCGTCGATATAGAGAAGGCGTACGACAAAACGTGGCGTTACGGAATCTTAAGAGACTTGTCAGAAATGGGCATCCATGGTAATATGCTAAACCTAATAGAAAGCTATCTGTCCAATCTTACCTTCCGGGTAAAAGTCGGCAATGTACCTTCACGTCCTTCTACGCAAGAAACGGGTGTACCCCAAGGTGGCGTGCTCAGCTGCACGCTCTTTATCGTGAAAATGAACACGCTTCGTGCTTCATTACCACCGGCCATCTTTTATTCTGTCTACGTGGACGATATTCAAATAGCTTTCAAATTCTGTAACCTCGCAGTGTGCGAGAGACAGGCACAGCATGGCCTGAACAAAGTGTCAAAGTGGGTGAACAAAAATGGATTTAAGATTAATCCTAACAAATGTTATTGCGTTCTTTTTACAAGAAAGAGAGGCCTGATCGCAGATCCTTGCTTAAAACTGTGTGGACAACAGATACCTGTAAACAAAGAACACAAATTTTTAGGTGAGATACTTGACTATAGACTCACTTTCGTCCCCCACATTAAGCATCTTAAAGGAGTGTATCTAAAAACAATGAACATAATGTAACTTCTATCGCAGACTACATGGGGTAGCGACAGCAAATGTCTAATGAATCTCTACAAGAGCCTAATTCGGTCAAGATTGGATTATATTGCCGTAGAGTATAACTCTGCCGCCCCGAGCTCGCTAAGAATGCTGGATCCGGTCCACCATCTAGGTATCCGGTTAGCCACTGGCGCTTTCAGAACAAGTCCGATTGAAAGCTTATATGCCGAGTCGAATGAGTGGTCGCTCCACCTGCAGAGATCATACATCTGCTTTACCTTTTTCCTCGAAGTGCACGCTAATCGTGAACATCCATGTTTAATACCGTAACCGACATGACGTGTGCTACACTTTTCCGCAATCGTCCCTCTATAAGACAGCCTTTCTCGCTGCGTGTGAAGGAGCTTAGCGATGAAATGCATGTCCCCCTCCTCGAGCTTCGCTTAATGCACCTAACCAAGCTCTTACCTCCTTGGCAGTGGCAAGTGACAGAATGCAACGTATCCTTTCTAAAAGTTACAAAACACGCTCCAGAGGTCGAAATAAGATGCATTTCCTAGAACTTCAGTACAAGCACTCGTGCGCAGAGTTCTACACAGACGCTTCCAAGTCACATGCCGGAGTGTCTTATGCAGCCGTCGGTCCATCCTTCTCGGAATACGATGTACTACATCCAGAAACAAGTATCTTTACGACAGAGGCCTACGCATTATGGTCGGCTGTAAAGCATATAAGGAAATGAAAGCTCCAAAAAGCCGTCATATATAAAGACTCCCTAAGTGTGGTGAAGGCCTTAATGTCACTCTGCAAATATAAAAATCCCGTACTCACTGAGGTCTAGTCCGACCTGTGCAAAGCTTATATATCTAGCCAGCATATCGTTATATGCTGGGTACCTGGCCATAGGGAAATTCAAGGTAACATACTGGCAGACCAGATGGCCATGTCAATTGCATCCCCTGCTATTAATACTATTGCTTCGGTGCCTCTCACAGATCTGATACCTTTCATACAAAAGAAACTGCGAAACCACTGACAACACAGACGTAAATAAGAAAGTGCACGTGATAAAGCCACAGTTAGGTTCTTGGCCCTCCCCAACAAAATCTCGGCCAGCAGATGTCCTACTCTGTTGCCTCAAAATAGGACACTTCGTTTTGGCACGTAAAACCCTATAATCTAAAATAGGACACACATTTGGGACCCATCATTTTCTTCTTACTGGAAGTGAACCTCCAACCTGTGGTAGATGCGGTGAGAGGCTGACCATCCTCCATGCACCCCTGGAGTGTCGGGAAGCCGAAACGGAGAGAAATAAACAGTTTCCGCTTGCAGACCGTTATTACATCCCTCTACACCCGGCTATGTTTCTTGGAACAGCTCTTTAACACCAACGCAGTCCTCAACGTCTTAAATGATGTCGTTCTACATGTTATAAGCCCGTTAAATTCGTAGAGCATCTTCGCTCGAGAAGATGCCGCTGCGATAATTGTTTTGCATAGCACGCGGCTCAGGCCCTTGTTTCAAGGGCTCTAAGGAGGCAGTAGTGCTCTAGCATATCTTATAACGTGATATAATTTTTACACATCGCATCATTCTTTTTAAATGCATCTTAATGTTCATAGTGCACGTCATGCGTCATCGCCATAATCTTATTATGCCGATTTTACGCACTTTAGCGCGACTATTTTTAAGGCCCCTTTACAGCCACGTCACACCAAATTCGTAGAAATCAGAATTACACTGCAAACTCATTACCACAGACATGGCGCTCTTTGGTCATACTTGGCTCTTGCGCCATTAAAGATCAAACATTCATTCATTCATTCATTCTTCGGTGATGTACGTATATTGGATATATACAGTGTCTTCGAAGTCTTAAATCATAGCATTGCCTCCAGCTGAAGGCTTAAACTCGAATGGCGCAGTGCAGATGGAGTGCCAGCTTCCAAACCATTGTGCATAAGGGCTAGGGAAATAAATGACCACACGCGTTCAAATGCTTTACCTTCTGATCTCCATGTATTTTAGCAAAGACAAACATCACTTATAGGCTTGAACTTTTAACAATATATATATTTTACACTCCTATACAGCTAGTAATTGTAAGCCTGTAAAGAACGAACATTTATTATTTATAGCAATCCATATTTATTTCTTGAATGTACCATGCAATATTCATGGTATTCTTTAGTCATTCCAGGCACTTGTACTATTAACTATCCGACATAATAACAATAATTTATTAGCAATTTTTCAAATCTGTGAAGTACCGTGGCTGGTTGTGTGATAGCACCATGACACCATCTATTTGCAGAAAAACGCAGTATGCATTGGTTCGTGCATTGCCCCGCTCCTCAGTGATTTATCATTAGGTCGCCTAGACGTCGCCATCTCAGTGAGCCTTTATGAGACTAAAAATTTTAAAATATTTCGTTATGTGGGCGATTTTTTGTTTTGTATTCAGTGTTTTCCGGCTGACCTTGAGACTGAGGTTGGCTCGGTAGTGCCAATAGTCCAAGCATGCCCTGCGCCCCTTGACGTTACCTACGAGTTCCCACAGAATCATAAGATCCGGTTTTTGGATTTGCGCTTAGCTAGTTCGTATATTCATACGTGTGGGTACTATGAACCTCGTGCTAGCAAACAACTTCTTCCGTTTCATTATGCCCATTCTAAGTTGATCAAGAGAGGCATCTCTAACCTTTGCCTTAATAATGATTTGAAAAAGTCGTGCCACCATAGTGTTTCGTCTAGCTTTGCCTCTCAGTGCGAACGGCTTTCGCAGGCTGATTATCCCATGTCCCTATAAGTGTCAATAGCAGAACGCATCCTAAGAGAGTGTAGAAAAGATAACCAGCACGCAGACAATCCTGTAACTACTCGGGGTAGGACAAGCATCATCCCTTATATTCACACCGTCTCACATAATCTTAAGAAAATCGCCCAGCGAGCGAATGTTCGTGTAGTGTTTTCTGCCGCTAACAAGCTCATGAGGACTTGCAAGCTCACTAATCCGAATAAGGTAGCTCCTCTTTGCTGGGATAATAACCACAAAAATAAGTTCGTTAATTGCGCACATTGTGTGGTTTATTGTTTTCCACTCAAGTGTGGAAAACGTTACGTTAGTCAAACTGGCCGACGTGTGAATGACAGGCTGCGCGAACATGGTTACAATGCCAAGAATTGTATTACAGCTGGGAGGTTTCTTGCGCAGCACTGCAAAACGCGTGGTTGCGAACCTGTCTTAGAGGAATGCGTCATTATAGGTCGCAGTCGTAATCAGCTCACAAGAGAAATAATCGAAGCAAAGGCTATCATTGGTCTGGGCCATGCATGTTGTAGGAATCGCACCGCTGGCACGAGTTGTTGGGGTCTCGGTGCTGACGCCCGTTATTGCCAATGGGTCGCAAGCCCCAAGGGTAGCGTTGGCCTGGCGGCCTGTGGCACTGGAAGCATCCGAAGGTCCCGGCAAAGCAAGAGAAGACTGGTAACAGAACAACTTGTTTATTCTAACATAGCAAAAGAGCGGCCGGTCAGGTCGACCGAAGTGGAGAGACGGGAGAGCACGTAACTCAACAGTACAAATCGGAGCCTCTCTCCTGGCGTCCGGGGGCAGCTGCTCTTATACTCTCGGCGTCGCGGTCCAAAAGGGAAGGTCACGGGATGAAGGTCACGGGACGGCGGAGCATAAGCCCACGACGGCGCGCACGGTCGAGCCGAGAGACCTGCTGAACCGAGTGTAGTGACGCATCGCCAACCCTCACTTGGGGAGCTCCGCTCCCCGGCTGCCGCGCTTTGACAAGCGTGGGCACACACACACACACGCACACACGAAGACACGTGGCACTGAAACACGCCTGGACACGCTTGGCGGGGAGGCGTTGCGGCGGCGTCGAACGGGCCAAAATGTCCGCCGCTTTGAACGAAGCCCCGGCGTCCGTTGCATCCGCGCCGGCATTACCGCGCGTTGTAGGCGAAACGTAACAGACCGCCCCGCCGGGGGAAGGAGATCCCGATGGTCAGGGGACTGCATCCGCTGTCCGGAGGGATGTCGCTCGATGATGCTCATAACCGTAGTCGGGCGTCCTTTGGCGTTTCTTGAGCGCAGCGCACAGAGAAGGCCTCGTTCTCACGTTCAGGTGCACACAGGACACTGCAAAGTGACTTCGGGAGAGTTGACATTTTTGTTCTCGTTTCCGGCAAGCGTTAGAACTACGCCGAAAGTCAACCGCTCAGTTAGCAAGCACGGCACAACCCTCACTAAGCCCTGCCAGGCTCTTTCCCCTTTTATACTGCTGCCTAGTTCCTTACAGTAGTTTAGCAGCACTCAGAACGCGTCCACAAATCGGAAAATTGCACTAGAAAGCACATCATCACTTTGAAACACTATACAAAAGCAATAGGTTAAAAAAAATCCTGCCTCAGGAAGAAAAACATCAGTAACAAGCAATTTTGAGGCTGATTCCCACGTTAGGGGCTTCGACTTAAGCCATCGGCGTTACCGTTGAGACTCCCCTTTTTGTAACGCACCTCAAAGGAATATTGTTGCAAAGCGAGGCTCCAGCGCAGGAGGCGGCCATTTTTGGGAGAGATGGTCTGCAGCCATTGGAGAGGGCAGTGATCCGTTTCAATGATAAACCTCGAGCCGGCTAGGTAACATGACAATTTCTGAACGGCCCACACGATACACGCACACTCTTTCTCGGTGGCGCTATACGCCTGCTCACGACTGGTCAGCTTACGACTAGCATACAGGACGGGGTGTTCTACTTCTCCATTTTCCCGTTGGCACAGTACAACGCCCATGCCTCGCTCACTAGCATCACACTGAACAACGAACCCTTTTGTGTAGTCGGGCGATCGTAGCACAGGCTGGCTTGTTAGGGCGCTCTTTAGGGCGCTAAAAGCTCTTTCCTTCGTCTCATCCCAGACGACTGTTTGCGGCTCTGTCTTTCTTAGAGCATCCGTCAAGGGAGCCGCGATATCAGAGTACCTGGGGATGTACCTCTGATAGTAGCCGGCGACACCTAAGAACGACCGAATATCGGTCTTCGTGCGCGGTTGCGGGAAGTCTCGCACAGCGGCCACCTTTATTTCAGAGGGGCGGCGACGACCCCGACCAATCACGTGTCCGAGGTAGACAACCTCGGCCTGTGCTAACTGGCACTTGGGAGCCTTGACTGTCAAGCCCGCATCGCGCAGGCGGGTTAGCACTGCCCGCAAGTGCGCCATATGTTCAGGCCAGGATGCGGAGAATATCGCTACGTCGTCTAGATACGGTAAAGCGAATTCTTGCTGTCCCCGCAACACTTTATCCATGAGGCTTGAAAAGCAGTATGGCGCGTTCTTCAAACCAAAACTCAAAACTTTAGGACGGAATGTCCCCATTGGTGAAATGAACGCCGCATACCTACTAGCCTCTTCTGTAAGTGGAACCTGCCAATAACCCCTGACAAGCTCTAGGGTGGAAATAAACTGAGCGCTACTCACTCTCTCAAGGCGCTCCTCGATGTTAGGGATCGGATAAATTTGATCCTTAGTGATGGAATTAAGCCTGCGGTAGTCGACGCAAGGACGAGGTTCCTTGCCCGGTACCTCAACTAAAATCAAAGGGGAGGTATAATCACTCTCACCCGCTTCAATAACACCGAGCTGTAGCATTTTCTTTACCTCAGCCTCCATAATATCGCTCTGGCGGGGTGACACCCGGTACGCCTTGGATCGTACTGGCTCTGGGGAGGTAAGTTCTATGTCATGAGTAAGGACAGAAGTCCTACCAGGCCTCTCAGAGAACAGACCTTGAAACTCTTGTAAGAGCTGGTGTAGTTCGGTTTTCTGCTCAGGCGACAGCGATGCTTTACTTATTAAGTCACTAATGACTTGATCGGTGTCTTTCCTGTTCGTCACTGAGCCTAGTCCCGGAAGCTCGACCGGAAGCTCTTCTAACTTTCCCGCATCGGGAATTTCCTCTCCAGTATCTGGTGCCTTTAACGCTACAGGCTCAAGTTTATCCCGTTCGGGCGTGCTCTGAATACCAGCTTGCTGCGCCTCTGACCCTTTTTCATCGTTCAACAACGTCGGCCCCGCAACTACCGCCTTTGCAGCGAGCTCCCGAACCTTCGATCTGGTTAAGGCCTGAACGCTAGCCTCACCAAACAAAAGCCCCTTCTCGCGCAGGAGGTGATCGGACCTGTTCGAAAATAGGTACGGGTACTGGGGGGGCAGCATAGATGACACTGCGGCCTCCGTCTCAAGTGCTCCGAAAGGTCCTTCAATAAGCACTTTTGCTACCGGCAGACACACGCTATGAGCTTCCACTGCTTGCTTGATCCATGCGCACTCGCCCGTGAACATATCGGGTTCCACGTAAGAGGGGTGAACTACATCCATTGTAGCTGCGGAATCGCGAAGCACTCGGCACTCTTTCCCGTTCACGAGGAGGTCTCGCATGTAAGGCTCGGGAAGCTTCATGTTCTCGTCAGTGCTGCATATAGACAAAAACACGACTTGTGTTTTTGTTTCTGGACACTGCGCCGAAAAGTGACCCGGCTTCTGGCACGTATAACAAACGCGCGCTTGCCTCGTCTCGAACCGCTTTCTGCGTTCGGCTTCGGTTGCCGCCGTCTCCTTACGTTCGGTCGGACTGCTTTCACTCGCATCCGCACTACGTGTATCCCCCTTTGCTCTCATGGGTGTGAACTTCGGCCTCTCAAACTTGGAGCCAAATTCACCCTTTTGACCGTCCTTAGCTCCGCGAGCCCGACGCGTCATAAACTCCTCGGCTAACTCAGCGGCTCTAGCCACCGTACTAACGTCTGGCCTATCCAAGACCCAGTACCGCACGTTCTCAGGTAACCGACTATAAAACTGTTCTAGCCCGAAACACTGCAGAACTTTCTCGTGGTCACCAAACGCTTTCTCTTCTTTGAGCCACTCCTGCATGTTTGACATAAGCCTGTACGCAAACTCTGTATATGACTCACTTCTGCCTTTCTCATTTTCCCGAAACTTCCGACGGAACGCCTCCGCTGACAGCCGGTACTTTTTTAGCAGACTCGATTTCACTTT
This sequence comes from Dermacentor andersoni, assembly GCF_023375885.2. Taxonomy (NCBI): domain Eukaryota; kingdom Metazoa; phylum Arthropoda; class Arachnida; order Ixodida; family Ixodidae; genus Dermacentor; species Dermacentor andersoni. The sequence continues at coordinate 1,709,931 of NW_027314758.1, forward strand.
GTCGAAATCCTCTGCCTCCTCTCTCTCCAAGCGAGCGACTACGTCGGCCGCCTCGCCGGGTAGCAAAGTGAGCAAGCGCTGTGGCCACGTTTCCCGAGAGAACCCCTGCTTCTCGCACGTTCGCTCAAAGTTAACCAGGAACAAACCAATGTCCTCTCCAAGCTTAAACGGCCGCATCAGGTCAGTCATTTTGAACAATACTCGTTCTCCTGCACCGTGTGCCTGACTTCCATTACGAGCGCGTTCCATCTCTACCTCGAGACGCTTCATTTCCAAAGCGTGTTCGCGCTCTTCTTTTTCTTTCTGTTCTTTTCGTTCACGCTCATCTTTCTCTTTCTGTTCTTTAAGTTCACGCTCATCTTTCTCTTTCTGTTCTTTACGTTCGCGCTCATCTTTCTCTTTCTGTTCTTTAAGTTCGCGCTCCTGTTTCTCTTTTTGCTCCTCCCTCTCCTCAATGGTCTCAAGGCATTCCGACAGCTCGTCATCCTCAGCTTCTAACTCAAGAATAGCCCTTAGCAGTTCTGGTTTTCTGAGTTTGTCTGAGACATCCAGACCCAACTCTCTCGCAAGCTCCAGCAATTTCGGTTTGCGCAACGACTTCAAATCCATGGCTGCTCTGAATGCTGCTTTCTCTACTGCCTACTATTGTCTTGCCGCAAACTAACCCGGCAGCAACGACAACCCCAATTACCAGCTCTGTTTCTAACACTAACAAAAGCCTGGCAAAACTCAGAAGAAGAAAGTCCCGCACTCACCAAACCTCGCAGCCAAGACTTCAGCGCAGTCGTTCCGCTGCAGGCAACCAGTCATCACACAGGGCTCTTTGCGCTGCTCCCGGATGGTCGTTGTGCTGCTCAGCATACAGTCAACCGCATCTCTTCGCTGCTGGCCTCCGTTGTCGCGATCTCACCGCTGGCAACTAGTTGATGTAATCGCACCGCTGGCACGAGTTGTTGGGGTCTCGGTGCTGACGCCCGTTATTGCCAATGGGTCGCAAGCCCCAAGGGTAGCGTTGGCCTGGCGGCCTGTGGCACTGGAAGCATCCGAAGGTCCCGGCAAAGCAAGAGAAGACTGGTAACAGAACAACTTGTTTATTCTAACATAGCAAAAGAGCGGCCGGTCAGGTCGACCGAAGTGGAGAGACGGGAGAGCACGTAACTCAACAGTACAAATCGGAGCCTCTCTCCTGGCGTCCGGGGGCAGCTGCTCTTATACTCTCGGCGTCGCGGTCCAAAAGGGAAGGTCACGGGATGAAGGTCACGGGATGAAGGTCACGGGACGGCGGAGCATGAGCCCACGACGGCGCGCACGGTCGAGCCGAGAGACCTGCTGAACCGAGTGTAGTGACGCATCGCCAACCCTCACTTGGGGAGCTCCGCTCCCCGGCTGCCGCGCTTTGACAAGCGTGGGCACACACACACACACGCACACACGAAGACACGTGGCACTGAAACACGCCTGGACACGCTTGGCGGGGAGGCGTTGCGGCGGCGTCGAACGGGCCAAAATGTCCGCCGCTTTGAACGAAGCCCCGGCGTCCGTTGCATCCGCGCCGGCATTACCGCGCGTTGTAGGCGAAACGTAACAATGTGTAAGCTCTCCTTCATTATCATTACCAAGCAATGAATTGGCGTATCTCCGACTGCAACCACAGGCTGTCTGAACATGTTGCCAATTGGTTACTATCGGTTTTCTTGCTTGGTTTCTTTGTAATCTCTTGATGTCATATGGTTTGCCAAGTGTATAAGTAGTCTGGTGTCACGGAATAAACCATCAGCTGGAAGTTAGCGCTCACTCTGGTTTCCGTTCCCTTTGATTACCCCTACCTCCTTCCTTTTTTGCTCTTTCTGAGCTGCGCTACAAGCCTAAAATAGCCGAAAGACCTTTTCTGAAACCATGCTGTAAAGGAGAAGGAATGTTGTCGTCTGTCGAACGCTATAGAGAAATATGTGAAGATAACCTAATGTTTGAGTAGTTTACTGGAACGATATGCTATGGATTTTGGGTGATGATAAAGGCAGCCCCGAGTTTCCCTTCAGTTCTCAGGCACCACATATGCCACCTTGTACCTGGAGCTGATGTCTTAGTTTTCAGATTAAGGAGTGCCAGGGTGATTCCACGAGAGATCAACACGTGTAAAAAATTTACATTTTAGACTCCATTGAATTTTTTTACATAATTTATGTGCATATCACTCGGTAGCACGAAAGTGAATATGGCTTCTTTGCCAAATGAATATTTAGGAGGAAAAAATTGCAGAATTCTTCAGTGTAAAGTAGGTACAAGGCATTCTCGTAAATTCCCGACAATGCTGAATACAATATATTACAGCTACAAAGAATATGTTTTTGTCGGTGACACATAGATGTAAAGAAGGGACAGCTAGCGCTGTTTGAGGCTTCCGTGCGACACAGAACTGTTTTAGAACTGCTTAATTTGCTACAAGTTTCAAAAGTTGCTATATTTAAGATTTTTCATTTAAATAAACCAATCCGTGTAGCCTTTTAAATTTGGTGGTCTATGAGACCTTAACTTATTCAAGAATTTTGCTGAATATAATTGTTGCTGTATCACAAAATACCATGTTTACAATTCGCCTCAAATGTGATGTTTTGACGAAAATGAATGCTTTATAAAAATAAACAACTCAAAGATTTTTCTCATCATCATCATCATCAGCCTGGTTGCGCCCACTGCAGGGCAAAGGCCTCTCCCATACTTCTCCAACTACCCCGATCATGTACTAATTGTGGGCATGTTGTCCCTGCAAACTTGTTAATGTCATCCGCCCACCTAACTTTCTGCCGCCCCCTGCTACGCTTCCCTTCCCTTGGAATCCAGTCCGTAACCCTTAATGACCATCGGTTATCTTCCTTCCCCATTACTTGTCCTGCCCATGCCCATTTCTTTTCTTGATTTCAACTAAGATGTAATTTACCCGCGTTTGTTAGAGAGAAAGCTGAAGCGACGAACGATGCTCACAATGCACAAGTGGCAGCCCAGTGAACGCGACGAAAGGTGACGAACCGTGCACTTGCAAGGCGGAGTCCGCATGTCCCGGGAAGGCGAGATAATTAAGCGCGGGTGCCTCGCTGAATGCTGGCTTGAGTCGCTCAAGCGCGATCGTATCTCGTGTCCCATTTACGTCGACGACGAAATTAGAAGGAAAACGTTCTAAAACGGAGAATGGTGCGAGGTAGTGGGGCTGCAACGAGCCGCGCACAGGGCCGTAACGCAGAAAAAACATGTGTGGCTGTCTGCAAGTCCGAAGTGATGTACACTGCACGGGGTTTGTTAAAACGCGTAGGCTGCGGACGGAGGTTTCAGAACACATCGCGAAGCTGGTCGACGTACTTGCTTGCTGTTAGAGAGGAAGTGAGGGTGCTTTCTTCGAAGAAGTCGGCTGGCAGGCGAAGCGAGGTGCCGTAAACAACCTCCGCAGTAGCGCAGGAGAGGTCCTCTTTGAAGGCAGATCGAATTCCGAGAAGCGTGAGCGGAAGTCTGTCAACCCACTTGTTTGGGCAGCCGTGCGCTGTGAGTGCTGCCTTGAGATGGCGATGAAATCTCTCGACGAGGCCATTTGTTTGAGGGTGGTAGGAGGCAGTCCACAAGCGTGCTGTTTCGAGACGTTGAAGTAGCTCCGTGAAAAGGGACGATTCGAATTGCCGGCCTCGATCAGTGACAACTTTCGTTGGACAGCCAAATCGGCATACCCAAATGGAAACAAAAGCTGCGGTGACAGTAGCTGCAGACATGTCGGCGATAGGTGTCGCTTCGGGCCATCGGGTAAAGCGGCCGACAAAGTCAGAAGATAGCGATAGCCTTGGCATGGGGGTAGCGGGCCGACAATGTCGACGTGCACAACGGGGAAACGTTCGTCGGGTTGCAAGAAAGGCTTTGTGGGGGGGGGGGGGGGGGGACAGGGTACCGCTCAACTTTCGCGCGTTGACAAGGTGCGCACGAGCGGACCCAGTCCCTGATATTTGCGTTCATGCCCGGCCAGACGAAGCGTGATGAGACAAGCTTTTCAGATGCGCGAATGCCTGGGTGTGCAAGAGTGTGATATGAGTCAAATATTTGCTTGCGGAAAGAGGTGGTTAGGTAAGGCCGAGGTGTGCCCGTGGAGGTGTCGCAAACAATCGGCACATCTTCAAATGTAACTGATTCAAGCTGAAGAGATGTTGACGCGTCACGTAGGTGACGGAGCACAGAATCACTAGCTTGTTCTGTAGCCAATTCTCGGAGGTTGAAAGGAAATGATGTTGACATAGAGCTCATGGAGCGACTGCGTGTGATAGCATCCACGCGAGTGAGAGCGTCAGCTGGCGAGTTGTCAACGCCGCTGACGTGGCGTATGTCAGTTGAAAACTCTGAGATGAAGGCGAGCTGGTGCACCTCACGTGGAGTGTATAATGATTCAGAGCGGCTGATTGAGTAGGTGAGAGGCTTGTGGTCAGTGAAGATTGTGAACAAGCGCCCTTCAAGTAGGTGTCGGAAATGCCTCACGGCGAGAAATATGGCGAGCAACTCACGGCCGAAAACACTGTAGCGTGTTTGTGCGGGGGTCATGCGTTTTGAGAAAAAGGCAAGGGAGCATAGAGAAGTGCGGTGCGCGGACCTAGTGCGAAAGGAAAGCAGTAAACAAAGTAATCAGAAAAGAGAGCTCGCTCACGACGTTCGGCACAGTGAGTCGGATCATGTGTCCGTGTGCCTGGTGTCCAACACTCGCGAAGGTTCGCTAACGGGAGGCCCGCGGGACGCCCCGTGGAGTTGTTTATGGCTGGGGGGGTGGCGCGCAGCTCCACCGCCGCGCCGCTACAACTCTTTCCTCTTGAGGGATAGTGGCAACCTGCTGTTCATGATTTGAGAATGCCTGCCAAATGCACCCCAGCCCATTCTTATTCTTCTGGTTATTTCAGTCTCATGATCCGGATCCGTGGTCACTACCTGCCTTTAGTAGGTGTATTCCCTTACCACTTCCAGTGCCTCGCTACCTATCGTAAATTGCTGTTCTCTTCCGAGATTGTTAAACATTACTTTAGTTTTCTGCAGATAAATTTTCAGACCCACCCTTCTGCTCTGCCTCTCGAGGTCAGTGAGCATGCATTGCAACTGGCCTCCTGAGTTACTAAGCAAGGCAATATCATCGGCGAATCGCAAGTTGCTAAGGTGTTCTCCATCAACCTTTATCTCCATTTCTTCCCACTCCAGGTCTCTGAATACCTCCTGTAAACACGCCGTGAATAGCATTGGAAAGATCGTAGCTCCCTGTCTGACGCCTTTCTTTATTGGGATTTTGTTGCTTTCTTTATGGAGGACTGCGGTGGCTGTGGAGCCGCTATGGATATCTTTCAGTATTTCTACGTATGGCTCATCTACACCTTGATTCCGTAATGCCTCCATGACTGCCGAGGTTTTCGACTGAATCAAACGCTTTTTCGTAATCAATAAAAGCTATATTATTTTTCTCAATATCTTGTAAACAGCTGCTCACAGGCACTCGAAAAAAATAGTAAAAACATGTTCATTATGTTGTTTATAATGACAACATAGGTGGCAGAAATGAGAGCTTTGGCAGTGTGCAGCAAGGTGTTAAGAAAAAGAGACATCAGGGTAAAAAGAATATGCATAAGGCTCCGACTTGCCTAAACTTGACCGTGCTTGCTACAGAAAGGTTGTTTCGGCAGTTTTAGGCACCTGGCATCTGAAACTATGTGCCAGCTAACACTACCCTAACCAGCACCATCGCCACTCCCACCACCGCATCTTATGTTATATAATGACGTTTATATAATGACCAGTGCGACATTTCTAGAAGCATTCACCTGTGGTACATTCTGTTACCTGTGCACATTCACAGAGAGTTAACCGTTAAATTTGTAGCACGCACAGAAATACAAGCCTTCGTTAACAGAAGGAACAAATTATCTACGCCGTAAGCTGTGTACACATGTTGTTAAATAAAAGAGCCATGTAAAGGTTATGTTGACACTTCTTTATTCCCATTAAAGCGAATGAGTGATGTACTAAACACATATTTAAGTATTTAAGAAAGGCCGAAACTGCCTTTCTGTCGCAATCATGGTCAAGTTTAGGCAAGTCAGAGCCTCATGCACCTTCTTTTTACCACGATGTCCCTTTTTCTTAGCGCCTAGCTACATTCTTGCTAAGCTCTCATTTCTGCCACCTATATTGCCTTTAAAAACAATACAACAAAACATGCTTTTTAATATTCTTTTTAAAGTACCTATGAACAGCTGTTTATGAGATTTTGAGGAAAATTTACGATGTCTTCTTTTCTTGATTTTGATTTTTATATCTCGTTCATTTTCATCAATATTTCAAATTTGAGGTGAATTCTAAAAATGATAATTTGTGATACAGCAACAATAGTGCGCACAGTTGTTGAATAGTCTAGATCTCACATTCCAGCAAATTTCAATATGCTACACGGATTGGTTTAGTTGATAAATAATTGTAGATATAGTAACTTCTGAAAATTGTTGCAAATTAAGCAGTTATTCTAAAACACTTTTGTTTTGAACGGCTAACTTACCCTTCTTTACGTCTATGTTTTACAGAAAAAAATATGTTCTTTGTAGCTGTAATATATTGTGTTTCACATTGTTGCGAATTTGCGAGAATGCCATGTGCATGCAATAGGCGCCTCCACACTGAATAATTTCGCAATATTTTTCTTCCTAAAATACTCATTTGGCAAAGAATCCATGTTCACATTCATGCTACCGAGTGATATGCACATAAATTATGTATAAAAATTCAATGAAATCGAAAATAAATTTTTTGACCAATGCTGATTTCTCGTGGGAGACACCCAGCATGAAGACGATGGGCACTGACACAATTTAAACATCAGTACGTGAGACAGCTTTGCGACCAATATTTTCAAAGAAACAAAGAAAAAAAATGTTTACATTACTGCATGTTTAGCTGCAAAAGATATCTAAATGTGGGAGCGTGGTGCTGCCATATCAGTACACAGCATAGATTTTCGTGATTCCCAAGGCTTTACTAGCTATCGAAATAAAGCTTTACATGTTGCCTTAGATATTATGTGCATCTTATAATTTGATGCATTTTCCTCTGAAAATTGTTTTAAGAGAGCAAGATACCTTTTGCCAACAATTGAAGTAAAAGAAGTCTCAAGGCAGTTTTTATAGGTTAAAATAGCTTCACTGTTCAGGGAACATGCGGATTTACCCACAGAGGTACTAATTCTACCTCTGCTTTCTAACAAAGCACACCCTATAGCAGCTGACTTCCTTGCATAACTTCTTTCTTTTCTCATAACAAAGACATCACATATGAACCTAGAGTATCTTCGTAATAAGAAATGAGGGCACAAAAGTACATAACCTGCACATAGTTTCCAGGTCTCAGTTTTTCTTCTCTTCGATGCTGTCTATAATTTTCGCCAACTTTCCTAGATGATTTACTGCGGCAGGATATGATAGCGTGCATAATCAGTGTCTCACAGTTTTGCAATAAGCCCTTCTTGTGCCGAATGGACAGGTGTGTGCATATAAATTAAAAATAATCTTTAATTCTGTAAATGGGATGGTGACGGCGATACATCCTCTGTTGTCCTGAATGTCATAGTCTGGGTAAATTGCACAGTGTCCTCTAGGGATCCGGATATCTCATGTAAGAAATAGCTGCATCATTACTTCTCCTAGACATTATTATTTTATTAGTGCTCATATAAGTACGGTGCCATACAGCAGGAGGTCGGAAAATGTCCTCTCCATGGGACGATCTCCGTAGAAATGGGAAAGAGCTGCAACTCATAGACAGATCTGTTATCCTAGCTGTCTTACGTGCTTGCAAAGAATGACAAGTTCCATAATTGTGTTAAGCTGGGCACGCAATTTAAGCATTTCGATTGAGATAAGACATGATTCAGTACCATTATTTTCCTGAGTTCTCTGATGGTGAAATCAAGTATAGCCCACTGCCGAACACTTGGTCAACGAAACTGCGCTTGATAGGTGATACATGGTCAACTTACAAAACTTGCAAGTTGGTTCGTCACCTCATGTGAGCTCCACCAGCACTTGGTAGAATTCTGCATACTAAGTCAAGGTCGATGACTTCAAGACTTGCCTAGGCTAGCTAGTTTGAGCCTGAACCCGAAAGATGTATTCCAATGCTAAGGAGAGGTAGCTCTTTCATTTTTAACATGACTCGCGGGTTGATTCCTAGCTCAATGTCAGTTTAGAAGACTGACCTTACTTTTCATTGTCCTAAATGTTAGTAGCATGAATACAACAGGACTTTCCCATAGATAGCTGGGAACCAAGTCTTTGCATATTGGCACGTGTACTTGCCTGTCTTTATCAGGCGACCACGTTTCACCGCCTAACAAATGTTATCGCGCCGCGCAGGACGCGCCTGCATGTATCGGAAATTTCCGGAATGTTATCGATGGTTCCATCCGGTGTCTGTGACCGAATGTTGTGTAATCTGACTGCATGTGTATGCGACGTGAATATTGTAAACCTTTGTGGAAGGCACGCGGGTCGCTGCGATTACTCTGGAACATTCGACGACTGATGTGTAAAAACCGACGCGCTCGACCCGCAGTTCAAATTTTGACGATCGCCAACTGTGTTCACCGTTGTCACCGTTCTTTAGGTGTAGCCTGTTTTTGTGGGCACAGCTTCACCCAATAAAAGTTAGTTTCGTCTTTCACAGTATTGCTACTGTGTTCTTCATACGTCATTCCACGTGACATCTGGTGGAGGGGGTTTTCGTTCATGTACCGGACGCCCCCGACAAGCCATGATCCAAGCCCGGACCGCACAAAGAACACCAACGTAGTCCCGGACCATCTAGCAAGCCGCCGTCTTCAATAGCTGCCCCCGGAGCACGGACTTCTACCTGAGAAGACCAAGAAGTTGTGGCCAACGCAACCCCAATGGCAGCCCCAGCGTCCCCCACCCTGCTGCAGCAGCCCAGGGAGCCTCCGACGTTCCGCGGTTCAACATTCGAGGACCCGGAAACCTGGCTTGAGACGTATGAGAGGGTCACTGCATTTAACCGCTGGAACAGTGACGACAAACTGCGACATGTCTTCTTTGCATTGGAAGACGCTATCAGGACGTGGTTCGAGAACCGAGAAGCTAGCGTAACAACACGGGACCTTTAGCGAAGCGGCGTCCTGCAGACATTCACAAGCGTCGTACACCGAGAACGAGCCCAAGCACTACTAGAAACTCTTGTGCAGCTGCCTAATGAGACCACCGCAATTTTTACAGAAGAAACGAGCCGCCTATTCCGCAACGCCGACGCGGAAATGTCCGAGGAAATGAAAGCCCGCCTACTGATGCGTGGTGTAAAGGAGAAACTTTTCGCAGCAATGGTACGGAGCCCACATAAGACCGTCGACGAGTATATTCGCGAGGCCACCAGCATCCAGAAGACATTGGAAATGCGGAACTGGCAATTCAACCACCGCACTAACTCGACAACCTACGCCGGAGTTCAGTCACTGGCCACCAACGACCTGCGCGAGACTATCCGAGCGGTCGCGCGGGAGGAGCTACAAAAGCTGTTCCCGTCATGACAGCCTCAAGTGGCTTCAATTGCCGAAGCCGTCCGTGAGGAGCTCCAGCAACAGCTCGGAGTAGCCTCTGAATCACCGCAGCCTCAGCCGCAAGCGATTACATGCGCCGCTGTAGCCCGCCGCCACGTACCCCCTCCACGCTCACGGCAGGGCCCAGGGACGGCACAGTTCCGTCGTCCGCCACCACCCCCGCGGTCTGCACGCCAACCCATCGCCCCACTCAGCCTTCAAGGAAGACTGACGTTTGGCGCGCCCCAGACCATCGTCCGCTTTGCTATCACTGTGGAGAAGCCGGGCACATCTACCGACGATGCCCATACCGGGAGATGGGACTCCGAGAGTTTGCCGTTAACGCACCGAGACCGCAGGTTGGAGAACGACCTCGCGATATCGCCGACTACCTCGCCGCTACTCAGTGGAGCCCTCGACGACCGTCCCGTTCGCCATCACCAGGCCGCTACCTGTCGCCGCAGCGTCGACCATACACTGACCTATCCCGGGGACGGTCTGCGAGCCCATATCCGGAAAACTGAAAGCAGCAGCCAATGGAGGTGCGGTAGCTGTTCGATGAAGTGACGAAGATCCTCCGCCGCCGACGAAGACGCTGAAGAGACTACCTCGACAACATAACAATGACCTGCCGCCGTCCCGACGAAGTTCGGAAGCAATGAATACACCGACGAAAGGCAACCTGACGACCCCACGTACCAGCCACAGGTCTACGCGACGGAGCCGTTATCCGACTCCAAGACCTAATTGTAACGCAAGACAAAGAACCACCGACCTCGACGTGCTTCTCGACGGCCACGCAATCACTGGCTTAGTGGACACAGGGGTCGATTACTCCGTCGTGAGTGGACCCATCGCCGCCCAGTTGAAGAAAGTTAAGACTGCATGGGAAGGCCCTCAAAATGGGACCGCTGGAGGACACCTCATCACAGCGACTGGAATCTGCACCGCGAGAATTACCGTTCATGAGAGGACCTACCCTGCCACCTTCGTTATCATCCAACAATGTTCACGCGACGTCATTCTTGGCATGGACTTCCTAAACCAACACGGCGCAGTCATCCACCTGAAGAAGAAGTCGAAAAGCTGTCGGAAGATCAAGCGATACCGCCAGAGAGCTCTCGTAGTCAACATTTCTTGTTAGTGCTCGAAAGTCAAATCAGCATCCCGCCCCACTCCAGCATTGTCATTTCCGTCAACACCAAAACACCTGCCAACGTAGAAGGCGTCATCGAGGGTGACAAACACCTACTGCTAGAACGTGATATTTGCGTCGCAAGATGGATCGCTCGACTGCACGGAGGAAAAACGAAAGTGTTGCTGACACTCTTCAGCCAGGAGTTCAGGCACATCAACAAGGGCACGACAATCGCGTACATCGAGGAAAGTCTGTAAACCATCAATGTGTTTGTCCTCTCAGATTCTGCCGCATCTACCCCGACGACCATAGTTCCCGAACCAGACTTTGACGTATGTCCAAGTCTCCCCATGAGTAAGCAGCAACAGTTCAGAAGTCTTCTCCGACGATACAAAGACTGCTTTTCGACGTCATCGAGGATTCGACAAACACCAGTTGCAAAGCATCGCATAATAACCGAAGAGTGCGTACGACCACTGTTACAGCCCTTACCAAGTTTCGACGCGAGAAGCTGAAGTTATTAGGCATCAAATCGACGAAATGCTGCGCGACGGCATCATCCAGCCGTCGAAAACTCAGTGGGCATCTGCTGTAGCACTGGTGAACAAAAAGGACGGAACCCTACGTTTCTGCGTCGATGATTGTCTACTGAGCAAGATCACGAAGAAGGACGTATACCCCCTTCCACGGACAGACGGCGCATTGAATCGGCTCTGAAACGCGAAATACTTCTCGTCAATGGACCTCAAGTCTGGCGACAGGCAAATGGAAGTCGACGAGAAAGATCGCAGAAAAGACCGCCTTCATCACGCCAGACAGCCTCTACGAGTTCAAGGTCATGCCATTCGTAGTATGCTAAGCGCCTGCAACGTTACAGCACGTCAAGGACACGGTATTAGCAGGATTGAAGTGGCAGACGTGTCTTGTTTACTTGGATGACGTCGTCGTCTTCGCTGGAAATGTCGACGATCGCCTTAAGCGGCTTGCGACAGTATTAGAGGCCATCAAGTCATCAGGGCTCACTCTGAAGCCAGAAAAGCGCCGCTTCGCTTACGATGAGCTTCTGTTTCCAGACCACGTCATCAGCAAATCTGGAGTACGCACCGACCCACAGAAGACAGCTGCCATCGAAAAGCTCCCGCAGCCCACCGAGAAAAAGGCAGTGCGTAGATTTTTTGGCATGTGCGCCCACTAGAGGCGCTTTGTCAAGGACTTTCCCGCATCGCTGAGCCGCTAACACATCTAGCCAAATGTGATATCGAGTTCAAGTGGGATACCCAACCCGCAGAGGCATTTCAAGAACTGAAACGACGTATGTAGTCGACGCCGGTACTTGCAAACTTCGACAAAGACGCCGATACCGAAATCCACACTGACGCCAGTAGCCTAAGCCTTGGTGCCGTTCTAGTGCATAGGAAAGACGGACTTGAACGGGTCATATATTATGCTAGCCGGTCGCTCTCAAAACCGGATGGCAATTATTCTACGACTGAAAAGGAATGCCTTGCCATCATTTGGGCTACAGCAAAATTCCCAACCTTACCTATATGGCAGGCCATTCAAGGTCGTCAGCGACCAACACACGTTGTGTTGACTAGCTAACTTAAAGGACCCTTCAGGACCGCTGACGCGGTGCAGTCTCAGACTGCAAGAATATGACATCTCGGTAATCTACAAGTCCGGACGAAAACACTCTGATGCCAACTGCCTATCACGCGCCCACATCGACCCCCAGCCGCAAGACAACGTGGACGACGACGCCTTCCTCGGAATAATAAGCGCGAAAGACTTCACTAAACAGCAACGAGCAGACCCGCTGAAAGGCCTCGTTGAGTTTTTGGAAGGGAACACTGACACTGTCCCTAGTGCATTTAAGCGCGGATTGTCTTCGTTCACGCTACAAAGCAACCTGCTCATGAAGAACTTCTCGCCAGTCCGTGCCAGCTACCTTGTTGTTCCGTCAGCGCTGCGTCCAGAAGTACTTCACGCCCTAAATGACGATCCAGCCGCTGGGCACCTCGGATTCTCCCGGACGCTGTCCAGAATACAGGAAAGGTATTCCTGGCCGCGCCTGACCACCGACGTCGCCCGTTACGTGAAGACATGCCGAAACTGTCAGCAGCGCAAGACACCACCATCAAGGCCAGCAGGATTACTAAAGCCGATCGAAGCTCCTCGCCGACCATTTCAGCAGATCGTCATGGATTTGTTGGGACCGTTTCCGACGTCAACATCAGGAAATAAGTGGATCGTCGTGGCGACGCACTATCTAACCCGCTTTGCTGAAACTAAAGCTCTGTCGAAAGGAAGCGCAGCCGAAGTGGCGAAATTTTTCGTCGAGGACATCCTGCTACGACATGCTGCCTCTGGAGTCCTCAACACCGACAGAGGAACGGCCATTACGGCAGAGCTCACCCAAGCCATGCTGCAATACAGCCAGACAAGCCAGAGGAGGTCAACTGCCTACCACGCGCAGACGAATGGTCTCACAGAGCGCCTGAACAAAACCCTCGCCGACGGGCTAGCAACGTACGTCGACGTCGAACACAAGACCTGGCATGCCGTTCTGCCGTATGCAACCTTCGCTTACAACACGGCGGTGCAAGAAACAACACAGATCACGCCGTTTAAGCTGGTTTACGTAAGAAACCGGACCACGACGCTCGACGCCATGCTGCCGCATGTCACTGACGAAGCGAATCTTGACGTCGTTGCCTATCTCCGGCGCGCCAAAGAAGCCCGTCAGCTCGCCCGCGCACGGATCAAGAACCTGCAGCGTACTGACAGCCGACACTACAACCTCGGACGACGCTTCGCCGAATACCAGCCCGGCGACCGTGTTTGGGTTTCTACCCCGATACGCCGACGAGGACTCGGTGAGAAACTATTGCGACGCTATTTCGGACGCTACAAGGTCATCCGACGTATTGGCACACTGGACTATGAGGTCGTGCCAGACTGCATTTCGCAGTCACAGCGGCGCCGCGCACGATCTTAAGTGGTCCACGTAGTGCGTCTTAAACCCTTTTACGCACGCTGACGAACTTCGTTTTTTTTGTTTCTTTGATACGGGTGTTTTTCTTTATTAGTTTTGTTTGTTTGCAGCATCGGGTCGATGCTTTTTAAGAGGGGCGTGTTGACACGTGTATTTGCCTATCTTTATCAGGCGACCGCGTTTCACCGCCTAACAAATGTTATCGCACAGCGCAGAACGCGCCTGCATGTATCGGAAGTTTCTTGAATGTTATCCATGGTTCCATCTAGTGTCTGTGACCGAACGTTGTGTAATCTGATTGCATGTGTGTGCGACGCGAATAATGTAGAACTTTGTCGAAGACACGCGGGTCGCAGCGATTACTCTGGAACATTCGACGACTGATGTATAATAGCCGACGCGCTTGACCCGCAGTTCAGATTTTGATCGCCGACTGTGTTCGCCGTTGTCACCATTCTTTAAGTGTAGCCTGTTTATGTGGGCACAGGTTCGCCCAATAAAAGTTAATTTCGTCTTTCGCAGTATTGCTACTGTGTTCTTCATGCGTCACTCCAGGTGACAATATTCAGTCAGTACGTCAAGATCATTTTACAATTGTTTACATTGCATATCATGATTCCCATACGTTGATCAAATCGTAATGTCATTAGCATAGGTGAAGAACTGAATGCTTGTGATGTCTTGTAGCCTCCATGAAGGACAAATGATGAACAGCAAAGGGGGCCAGAACAGAGCTATGTGCCACACCGTGGTTTGAATTACAGCTAGGATACAATATGAAAACAATTTACATGCACACTAATTCTTCTCAGACTCAAAAATATGAGTACCACTTTTCTTACCTGCTGTGGTAGACAAAAGTCTTCGATGTTTCAACAATTACCTATTCTACATTCTGGATTATTGCATGCATTGGTTGTATCAGTTGCCACCACCATCCACAACTAGTGGCTTTCAAGGGAGATAAGCAGCACACCATTTGGCAAGACAGGCAGGCCATCCTCTGTGCCTAAGTACAATCTGAATCGAATCTGTGCTGCTGGGTACATTTAATTATTATGCTCAAGCTCCCATGTTTTATAAAGTACATACATGGTCATCATTAACTTCATTAACCAATTTATCGACGCTGCAGGATTGAAAGCTTCAGTCGTATCCTTGCCTTGCATTAGGTAACGCCATTTTATGCCAGTGAATGTTGCTATCTCGAATTACACTTCCCAGTCCTCTGCTGCACATTACTGCCCTCCTTTTCACTAGCACCAATTTCGGTAGTCTTATACATTATAAGTCAACTGTTTCGCATGTAGTGTATGATTTCTAGTATTATCTATTCCTTGTTAATATATTGGATATCAAAGGTCATGCTGCACATCAAATTGTCCTGTCCAGTAGCAAGTATTACCAGTGCAGATGTGGCAATGTATAAAGGACAGAGTGAACAGCAGCAACGCAAGAAGATTAAGTGATGGCTGACTGGCTGTGAAATGAGATGCATGCGGGTGCTAACCCACATTTTTAATAGAATTTTTTCTACATATGTTGTGAAAACAAGCCAATCCTACAATTTCAAAATAGGAGTGCGCGAATATTCAAAATTTCGAATATGAATCAAATAGTCTTTGCTATTCAATATGTATTGAATTTGAGGATTCACTATTTGAAGCTGTCGAATAATACGTTTGTTTTGTTCAAGTACTGTAAGGGACAAGAACAGTTCTTGCAGCCTACAGGGAGGAAGACTGATATAAATGGAGAATCGTTGAATTATTATGGTGCAGGGTAACTGTGATCGTTGCGCGCATGATCCAGTTTCTATACAAAGGTGAGGAGGAGGTCATTTACATGCGATAGTGGAGTAAGCGAGCCCTGCCTTAAGAAGGCTTTGCACTTGGTTTGTCTAATTAGAAAATGCAATTTTATGTTTGATCAATCTTGCAATATGTTTGGATTCCATCAAAATGATGTGGAGGGCTGCAGTATTGCCCTTAGCTCCTTCACTGAGCTGTGTGCTCTAATATACTCTACTACATGTGTCTGATACATACTGTTCATTTTTTTTATTTGTGCCATGGTCATCGTGCACCAGATATGATTGCACTTTCCTTTGCTTCTCATTTACAAGCTTCCTAGATGACATCTGAAACTGAAACTGAAACTTGATTTGTCAAGAAATTCAGAAATATTTGTACAAGAATATTTGGACCGATAGCCTAAAATGGTTAGTGGCCGGTACAGTGCAATATGCAAACAAATTGCACAAGTGAGCTAGAGAATTAAAAATCACACAAAAAGGGTTCTACTAGCACACATAAATACCTAAGAAAGTGGATGGGGAAACAGCGCCGCGGTAGCTCAATTGGTAGAGCATCGCACGCGAAATGCGAAGGTTGTGGGTTCGGTTCCCACCTGCGGCAAGCTGTTTTTTCATCCACTTTAATTTCCATTAATTTATCGTTTCCTTATTTCATTTACTAAACACAAGTAATTTCCCCTATGTTGTCCTTGGTGTCAGTGTTTGTTGGCTTCTTATGATATGACTAATCAAAATCGGGACCCTCGGTTAACCCCCTCTCTTCTCGTTTATTACAAAAAACACTAAGAAACATATGCATTCTTATATATATATATTTGATGATGATGAATGTGGTGTTTTGTGGCGCAAGGGCCAATTGTGGCCTAAGAGCGCCAGGCCGGTGCTAATGTGTTCGCAATGGAGCTATGATTAACGAAAGGCAGATGTTACGGTGGCTGTATAGGGGCCTAAAACAGTTGTTCTCAAGTGCATGAAACTTATAGAAGATAAAATTATGGCAATGATCAATGGGCTGTACAATGAACACGAAATACGCATTGTAAGATAATTATCAGATAGTGACATATCTCATAGATAAACTTTTTGCAATAAGCACTACTGCCTTAACAGAGCCCTTGGGATGTAAGGGCCTGGAGGCACGTGCTTTGCAAGACAACCATCACAGCGGCATCCTCTAAAAAGAGGATGTGCTATGAATTCATGGGGCTAAATACTTGCAAGTCTACATCGTTCAAGACCCGCCGTGGTTGCTCAGTGGCTATGGTGTTGGGCTGCTGAGCACGAGGTCGCGGGATCAAATCCCGGCCACGGCGGCCGCATTTCGATGGGGGCGAAATGCGAAAACACCCGTGTGCTTAGATTTAGGTGCTTGTTAAAGAACCCCAGGTGGTCGAAATTTCCGGAGTCCTCCACTACGGCGTGCCTCATAATCAGAAAGTGGTTTTGGCACGTAAACCCCCATAATTAAAAAAAAATTAAATTACATCGTTCAAGAAAGATATTACTGCTGTGGTGTCAAAGAACGCTTCTTCGCCAAGAAACATTGCTGGATGGAGAGGGGTGTGCTGGCGATATACAAGAGGAAAATGTCTCTTTCTCTGAGCTTCGCATTCCCGACACTCCAGGAGTACGTGGAGAACGGTCAGCCTCTCACCACAGCTACCACACGTTGGAGGCTCATTTCCAGACAGTAAAAAATTGTGGGTGTCACAGGTGTGTCCTATCCTGAGTCGACAGAATAGGACATCAGTACGTCGTGTTTTCCTTTTCGGGGGCCAGAAACCTAACTTTGGCTTAATCAAGTGAAGCTTATTCTTAGTTTCCATGTCCCATAAGCGTTGCCAGTGGCTTCGCAGATTCTTCCGTAAGAGATGCATCAGATCTGTGACAGGGACAGCAGCCGTAGGAATAATTACTTGCGAGGTGAGTGAAGTAGCCATTTCATCAGCTAATACATTCCCCGCAATGCCTCTATGGCCAGGTACCCAGCATATAATGATATGCTGGTTAGATATATACGTTCTACATAGAATGGAGTAGAGCTCAGCCAGTACCGGGTTTTTGTGTTTACAGGGTGACTTCAATGCTTTTACGACGCTTAAGGAGTCTGTGAATATAATTGTTTTTTGAAGATTTGATTTTCTTATATGTTTCACAGCCGACAATATTGCGTGGGCCTCAGCCGTGAATATACTTGTTTCAGGGTGCAGTACACCGGATTTAGAGAAAGATGGACCAATGGCTGCATAGGACACCCCGGCATGCGACTTAGAAGCGTCAGTGTAAAACTCTGTGCACGAGTACTTGTACGGTAGTTCTAAGAAATGCACTTTAATATGTGGCTCTGGCGCATGTTTAGTGATCTCTACAAAGGATGTGTCACACTCTATCAGCTGCCACTGCCACGGCGGCAACAGTTTCGCTGGAGACAAAAGACAATATTCAAGCACCGGAACACCCATTTCCTCACTAAGGTTCCTTGCACGCAAAAAGAACGGTCTTCTCGCTGCAGGTCGGTTATTGAAGAGCATGGCATCGGTCATATCGTTTACGCATGAATAAGAGGGGTGTTCAGGGTTTGAATTTACCTTAAGGAAATATGTAAAACTGCTATATGATCTCTGAAGATGGAGTGGCCATACATTTGCTTCTGCATAAAGGCTTTGTACGGGGCTTGTCCTGAAGGCTCCGGTCGCGAGGCGGATTCCTAAATGATGGACAGGATCCAGCATCCTTAAAGCAGTTGGTGTAGCGGACTGATATACTATAGCGCCGTAGTCAAGACGTGAGCCAACAAGACACCTAGACAAGTTCAAAAGACATTTCCTGTCACTGCCCCATGTTGTACTTCATAGAAGCTTCAATAAGTTCATTGTCTTGAGGCACTTAGCCTTCAAGTATTTAATATGCGGGATGGATGTCAGTTTCGAGTCCAATATAATGCCGAGAAACTTTTGCTCGGCGCGTACCGGTAATCTGCCACCAGACAGCTCAATAGCAGGGCATGATACGGTTCCTCTCTTATTCGGGAAAAGAACGCATGTACTTTTCTGTGGGCTCAATCTAAAACCGTTTTCTTCAGCCCATTTTACCACTTTATTTAGGGTATGCTGGACATGTCATTCGCAGACAGTTAAGTTGCACGATTTAAAACCAAGCTGCACATCATCTACATATAGAGAGTATGACATTGTTCGTGGGATAGCCACGCCCAAAGAATTTATTTTCACAATAAAGAGTGTGCAGCTTAGCACACCACCTTGTGGAACCCCAGTTTCCTGGGTGAAAGACCTTGACAAGGCATGGCCCACCGTAACACGACATGTGCAGTTAGAAAGATAACTTTCAATGATACTTAGCATACTCCCGCGGATGCCCATAGCAGAAAAGTCTCGAATAATGCCGAAGCGCCATTTGGTGTCGTATGCTTTCTCCAAATCAAGAAATACGGAGAGAAAAAACTGTTTATGTATGAAGGCATCCTTTATATTTGCCTCAATGCGGACAAGGTGATCTACGGTCGATCTGCCTTCTCTGAAACCACACTGGTGAGGATCTAGTAGTCCATTGCTCTCAAGGATATAGATTAGGCGCCGGTTTATCATCTTTTCAAAGAGCTTGCAGACAGCTTGTCAAAGCGATAGGTCTGTAACTACAAGGTACGGATGGGTTCTTACCTTGTTTGAGTATAGGTATTATTATAGCTTCTTTCCAAGAAGCTCGAATGTATCCAGCGGCCCACATGGCATTAAAAAGTGAGAGGAGTGCTTTCTGTGTTTCAGGGTGCAGATACTTGACCATTTTATATATGATACGGTCACCACCTGGTGCTGAGCTGTTACAACAAGCAAGAGAATTTTTGAGCTCAGCTAGACTAAACGGGCGGTTGTAATCTTCACAATGGCCACATTTCCGATCAAGGGGTTGTCGCTCTGCAAGTTCTTTGAACTTGAGGAATGATTGCGTGTAATGAGATGCACTGGAGATATAGGCAAAGTGTTCCCCCAAGCAGTCTGCCTGGTCTTGCAGGCCATCTCCTTGGGTACTTAATAAGGGGAGGGGGTTCGTCTCCCGGCCTTTTAGCTTATTTACCCTATTCCACACCTTTGCCTCGTTTCTGTAAGAATTTATCCCAGATATGTACCGCTCCCAGCTCTCTCTCTTTGCACGTCGACGTGTTCTCCTGCCTTGTGATTTGACATGTTTAAAATTAATAAGATTTTCAGCTGTTGGAGAATTGCGAAGCAATCCCCAAGCTTTGTTTTGATTTTTGCGTGCTTCTCGGCATTCGTCATTCCACCAAGGGATGCGACGTTTCTTTGGCAGTATGTTAAATTGTTTAATGCACTTTGTTGCAGCGTCAGTAATAAAACCAGTTAGGTATGCCACAGCATCGTCTATATTAAAATCAGAAATGTCGTCCTCGCCTAAATATGTGAGTTCTCGAAACAGTTCCCAGTTTGCGATTCGACGTTCCATCGAGGGAAATGGGGCGAGCATGTATCTGATTTTGTTAGATTTAATGTAATTGGGAAGTGGTCACTCCCATAGGGGTTCTTGATTACAGACCACTCAAGGGACGGAAATAATGAGCTGGAAGCTACGCTCAAGTCAATGGACGAGTACGTTTGATGTGTAACATTGTAGTACGTTGGTTCTTTTTTATTCAATAAACATGCACCTGAAGAAAATAGAAAGTTTTCTATCAGGCGCCCACGTGCATCGGAACGCGTGTCGCCCAACAGAGGGCTGTGTGCATTTAAATCACCAACGACTATATATGGCGGAGGGAGGTCATCGATGAAGCTTTTAAAGTCTGTTTTAGTAAGGTGACAAGAAGGGGAGACGTACATCGAACTAACCGTTATTAGCTTACCAAATAGCACAGCTCGTACTGCAACTGCCTCGAGGGGAGTTCTGAGACTTAATTGCTGACATGCAACACCCTGATCGACTATTATGGCTACACCCCCCGAGGAAGAGAGTGCATCACGATCTTTGCGAAAAATGGCGTATTGCCTTAGAAAGTTGGTCTGCGTTAATTTTAGGTGTGTCTCTTGAACACACAGCAACTTGGGATTGTGTTTGTGTAGGAGTTCTCTAATGTCGTCGAGGTTATGTAGAAGTCCTCTAACATTCCATTGTAGTATTTGTGTATCCATTATGCTATATGTGTAGGGTGCTGCGTGTTTAAGAGACTGAGATTAGTTCATGAGCGCTTTGCAGGTGCCGTGACGGGAGTTTCGTCTTTTCTGGAGCGGTCGAGTGATGCTCGCCGCTCCTTAGGCGCTGGTGGCGGCGTCTGGCTGGTCATTGTGTCCATCGCCTCTTGCGAAGTGCTGGACACGCGCTCTTCCGAGCGCTTTGTTTGGCGAGAAGGCCTCGGCACGTTGGACGAGGCCTTTGGGGGCACCTGCCCGGAGGTGGATGGCCCCTTTTGCTGGGGTGACGGAGCAGCGCTAGCTGCAACCGCCGCCGAGGCACGTGGCGTAACTGCCGACTCACTGCTTGTGGGTCGGACAGCTGCCGGGAGCCGTTGTGGCGCTGCCCCCTGACGCGCCACATCGGCAAAGTTGTTTAGCAGGTTGGACACCCGCCTACGCGCTTCTTTGAATGAGATGTTCTCTTTTACTTTAATTGCTACGATTTCTTTCTCTTTTTACCAGGATGGACTAGACCGCGAGTATGCCGCGTGGTCCCCATCGCAGTTTACACAGTGTAGAGGTTTATCGCAGGATTCAGTGGGGTGTTCATGTGCACTGCACTTAGCACAGGTCAATTGGCCTCGGCAGTTTTGCGAGCTATGGCCGAATCTTTGGCACTTGAAGCAACGGAGAGGGTTAGGTATGTACTGCCTTACTCGGATTTTAATACAACCTGCTTCTATTGTTTCTGGTAGTACACTGGAGCCAAATGTGAGAATTAGGTGTTTGGTATCGATTTCTTTCCCGTCGCGCCTGATTCTAATTCGTTTTACGTTGATGATATATTGATCCTTCCACTCTTCCAAAAGTTCAGCCTCGGTCAGGTTCATTAAGTCGTCTTCAGAGATCACACCACGGATGGTGTTCATGGTGCGGTGCGGGGTCACTGAAACCGGAGTGTCCCCAATAGACACTAGGTTACTTAGTTTTTGGTACTGGTTATTGTCACGCAGTTCTAAGAGGAGGTCTCCACTTGCTAGCCTAGATGCATTATAGCCTGGGCCAATAGTTTCAGTTAGACATTTGGAAACCAGGAAAGGCGAGATCATTCGCGTTGTCTTTCCAGGTTTTTCAGAATGAATGACTTGATAGCGGGGAGAGTTTTCAATGTGTCGGCCAAAAAAATTTAAGTACTTCTTCGCTGCGCCCTCGCTTCTAAAGGCGATCAGGGAGTTTTGGAAAGGAATAATTCATAAGGGAATGTTCAGTTTTCGGCAGTAACGGCAGCCGCCCACCATGGAGCCCAACAAGGGGACGCCACAGGTCTTATAGAGAAACAAGTCCTGCGGACGCCAACTGTACGTTTCCGCTATAACCAAATATGTACAACCAAGGTTGATTGCACCACACATGGTTAACCCTTGCTGCCGGGAAGAGCGGAAGTAAAAAGGAAATGAAGAGAAGACAGGAAAGATCAAAAGTTAGAGAGAAAGACGAAGATAGGAGAGAAGGACCGGAAAAGGCAACTACCGATTTCCCCCGGATGGGTCAGTCCGGGGGTGCCGTCTATGTGAAGCAGAGGCCAAAGAGGTGTGTTGCCTCCGCCGGGGGGCCTTAAAGGTCCTAACACCCGGCATCAGCTCAACCTCCAGGATCCCCCTTTCCCCAGACACGGCTAATCCGCGCACGGCTACACGCGGGAAGGTCCAACCCTCGTGTGCTCGGGTACGTGGTGTCGGAACACACCAAACGCCTGCTGACGCAGACGCCCCTGCGGGAATCTATATCTATATCTATATATATATATATATATATATATATATATATAAATATATATATATATATATATATATATATATATATATATATATATATATAGTAACAGCAGTTTTTATTTCAAGGGGAATCATGTTCAAAATTTTAGTTCCATTAGATTCTGTTATTCTTTCTCCACAAACGTTACGACATTTAGGCCGGTTAATGTTACCGTTTGAAGCATGACGCGTATTGCGTATAGGAACGGAAAAAATATCAACAGGAAGAGGCGAGTTTCTAATAGTTATATTATTGATTGAAACAGCAATCTTGTAGTCGCGCAACATCGGAACTGAAAAAACACGTTGCGATTGAAAAATGTTACGTATGAGTTGATCGTGGCTTATTATTCTCAACATTCGCTCTTGGAGTCGTTCTAGAGGTTTTAGATAACTAGTGTACATGACACCCCATGAATGCACGCAGTAACTGATGTGCCAGTGGCATAGTGAAAAGTACAGTGTACGAGGTATAGCATCCATAGGCTACCTTTGCGCATACATTCTGCACTTGCTCATGCCAGTGCAAGTTCTCATCAGAAATGACCCCTAAGTATTTGAGAGAAGGGACTTGTTGAATAAGAATATTGTTTAATGATAGGTTAAGAATTGCAGTATCAGTATCTTTCCTGCGAGAGTGAAATACAACGTAATTTGTTTCTGCACAGTTGATAGTAAAGTCATTCTTGGCAAACCATACCGAGATGTTTGACAAATCACTCATCCCGTCGTTCTAGAGAGCTCGAAGGAAGAGCCCTATAAAAATCAAAGCTGTATCGTCCGCCTACGTCAATACCTTTGACCTCTGCAGGGCTTGTGGAACATCATTTATATAAAAGGAAGGCAACATAGGGCCTAAAACTGATCCCTGTGGTACCATGCAGTTAATATTGCTGTACGATGATTTAATGTGAACAATGACAACCTTTTGACCTTTTGGTTACGCGCCGATAGATAATTATCAAAGAAATCGAGTGAGTTATCCGTTATTCCGTAACGATGCATTTTTTCTTGCAAAATGGAATTACTAACAGGATCAAATGCTTTCTTAACGTCTAAAAATACTAGAATTACTATGTTGTTTTTATGCAGTGCGCAATTATTATATTGCGAGAGCATCAAGAATAAACTACGAATAGGCAAGGATCAGATGTATGCGTTAAGAGACAAAGCTGGCATTATCATTACTAATATGGATGAGATAGTTCAAATCGCTGAGGAGTTTTATAGAGATTTATACAGTAGCAGCGGCACTCGCGACGATAATGGAACCGAAAAAAGCCTAGAGGAATTTAAAATCCCACAAGTAACGCCGGAAGTAAAGAAAGCCTTGGGAGCTATGCAAAGGGGGAAGGCAGCTGGGGAGGATCAGGTAACAGCATATTTGTTGAAGGATGGTGGGCACATTGTTCTAGAAAAACCGGCCACCCTGTTACACCATGCTTCATGACCTCGAGCGTACCGGAATCCTGGAAGAACTCTAATAGAATCCTAATCGATAAGAAAGGGGACGCCAGAGACTTCAAAATTATAGACCGGTCAGCTTACTGTCCGTTGCCTAAAAAGTGTTTACTAAGTTAATCGCAAATGGAATCAAGAACACCTTAGACTTCTATCAAGCAAAGGACCAGGCAGGATTCCGTAAAGGCTACTCAACAATAGACGATATTCACACTATCAATCAGGTGATAGAGAAATCTGCGGAATATAACCAACCTTTATATATAGCTTTCATTGATTACGAAAAAGCGTTTCATTCAGCCGAAACCTCAGCAGTCACGGGGGCATTACGGAATCAGGGTGTAGACGAGCCGTATATAAAAATACTGAAAGATATCTATAGCGGCTCCACAGCCACCGTAGTCCTCCATAAAGAAAGCAACAAAATCCCAATAAAGAAAGGCGTCACGTAGGGGGATACGATTTCTCCAATGCTTTTCACAGCATGTTTACAAGAGGTATTCAGAAACCTGGAATGGGAAGAATTGGGGATAAGAGTTAATGGAGAATACCTTAGTAATTTGAAATTCGCTGATGATATTGCCTTGCTTAGTAACTCAGGGGACCAATTGCAATGCATGCTCATTGACCTAGAGAGGCAAAGCAGAAGGGTGGGCCCAAAAACAAATCTGCATAAAACTAAAGTGATGTTTAACAGTCTCGGAAGAGAATAGCAGTTTACGATAGGTAGCGATGCACTGGAAGTTGTAAGGGAATACATCTACTTAGAGCAGGTAGTGACCGCGGATCCGGATCATGAGGCTGAAATATTCAGAAGAATAGGAATGGGCTGGGATGCGTTTGGCAGTCATTCCGAAATCATGAACAGCAGGTTGCCATTATCCCTCAAGAGAAAACTACATAACAGCTGTCTTACCAGTACGTACGTATGGGGAAAAAACCTGGAGGCTTACGAAAAGGGTTGTGCTTAAATTGGAGACGACGCAACGAGCTGTGGAAAAAGAATGATGGGTGTAGCGTAAAGGGATAAGAAAAGAGCAGATTGGGTGAGGGAACAAACGCGAGTTAATGACATCTTAGTTGAAATCAAGAAGAAATGGGCATGGGCAGGACATGTAATGAGGAGGGAAGATAACCGATGGTAATGAAGGGTTACGGACTGGATTCCAAGGAAAGGGAAGCGTAGCAGGGGGCGGCAGAAAGTTAGGTGGACGGATGAGATTAAGAAGTTTGCAGGGACAGCATCGCCACAATTAGCACATGACCGGGGTAGTTGGAGAAGTATGGGGGAGGCCCTTGCCCTGCAGTCGGAGTAACTAGGCTGATGATGATGATGCGGCGACATTAAAATGCGCTCAAAATAGAGCCCGGCTTGATGTCGTAGGGCTATATATGTGCAATAGTTCCTCCAGATGCTACTAAAATTAGCTGATGGGCCACGTCATATCGCCGATGTGAGGTTCATTGCAGTAGTCACGCAAAGCTTTCACACACGGCTTACAGTGGCCATATTCTAAAACGATGAGCTACGTCATCCGATTTTCCTAAAGCAACCGCCGTGGCCGCAATGGGTCGAGAATCACAACGGCGGCTTTGTTAATTATAGGATACACAATTCTTCACATCTATGTATGGCGGCATAACTTCACTGCAGTATTCAGCTTGCTTTGCGCGCTGGAATATAGTTTGCCTGTTTCTCAGTGCCATTTTTCTGGAGAAGATATATAGTTTAACACGGCACTTTAATGAGTTCCTAATAATCTAAATGTTTCAACATCACAAACTTAACAAAGCGTTCCCTCTGCTTCCTGGCAAGTCTTACGTTCTTCTTTCATAAAAGATTATTATTACTCAGAAAATGTTGCAATTGAACACAAAACTGGACATAAAGAGAAATGAGAATTTCTCATTTCTCTTTTACGACCAAAATGACTTATGCTTTATGGCACTTTTGTACATAAAACAAAATCTGTGCGATTCATTTCTACCTTCTTGCAGGTATGCAGACAAGGGTTTTGTCTTCCCGCAAGGAGAAGCAAATAAAGTGCATCTTTCAAATCAATGCCTGATGCAGGGTTTTCTAGCTTTACATTCTAACCTTAAATTTTCAAAAGCCATCTCTTAGAGTGGATGTCAATTCTAAGTCTCCGACATTTGACTACCATTGTGTGCAAGATGACCTCGTGTCCACTGTTAGTAAAGGCGCTAAATCAAAGACTAGTATGTGTTTCCAAGTGGGAAGGAGGGAGCGATTCAAAATAAAAATATGTAGGCTCAACAAAATTGAACCGGCGAACACTAAGTTACTGTTATATAAAGCTATAGTTCGCGCTATACTTGAGTATGGTAGTATCGTTTCGAATACCTGCATGCAGTACGAAATAGACAGAGTTGAGGCCATTCAAAGGAAATCCATTAGATTTGTCTACCAACGTTATGACCACCAGTTCTCACCATCGTCAGTCATGTCCTCACTCAACCTAACATGTGTCGCCGAACAGCGACACGTTAATTCTTTAAAATTTTTTCATGACATTATTCCGTCATCTTGTCGCCTCTCCAGTAATGAATATATCACCTTTGCAAAAATCTATTCTAGTAGGAGACATCATGCGCTTAACATTACACCATTTTTTGCACGCACTAATACTTTTAAGTATAGCTTTCTCCCTAAAACAATTGAAACACGGAATTCGCTACCAGGAACCAACCGTTCTCTCCCATTAAATGAATTCTTGTCTGTGCTCCCTCAACATTGCGCCTAAACTTTCTTTGTTGCCTATTGTATTTCGTTCTTGTATTATAGTGTATTATCCACTCCTGCATATAGCCCCACCAGGGGCTGCAGTATGTGTATATATATAAATAAATAAATATATAAATAAATAAATAAATAAATAAATGCAAGTTGACGCCACAGGGTACTTCCGATAGGATGCTCTAAACACAGTATCTTTCTGTCGCGTGAGGCGCCTCAAATCCGCCTTTACTAGCTGGTTCAAAGAATAAAGTCTCAAAAACGAAAACGAGCGAAAACGAAGAAACACCGGAAGAATGACTGGCACATTCCTCGAACCAGCATGTCTAACTCGATCAAGCATGAATTCTTCGTTAGGCTCTTCAGGGTCCTCATCTATCATAAAACATCCGGTCGCCACTATAAACCCACAGAACGAAAATTATTTTCATGTTTTCAACACCTCAACTGAAGTGCAAACTGCTGGCTAGGGCCGAACACTTCGTAATTATCAATTCAATGCCTTGATTTTACGGGCCAAAACACATTACATGTAGTCCGCCGTTGTGAGGGATTCCGAGTTAATTTCGACCACCGGCATTTCTTTAACGCGCACCTTATGTACGGTACGTGGGCGTTTGCGGATTTTGTGCCTATGGAAAGGCGATCGCTGCGACCGGGATTTCATCCCGCGCCCTCAGGCTTCGCAGTACAACGTCATAGTCATTGCGCCACGACGGCGGGTGTTTTGCCATTATCAATCAAAGCATATATAACTAAGAGACCTGTAAGTACGAGTAGACTTTCACTTATAACCACTGTAAGATTTAGGCGTCATAGTCTCGGGATTCCCGCGTTACACTGAGGGTCGCACTCTAGCATAGGCAGAAGTGCTTCTCAAGAAAGGTAGCTGGCCCAAGCTAACAGGGCGTCGCACGGAGTCTAAGAGGGCCCACGCTGTCGTCTGACCTTTCATGACGAGCCCTGCTTCCTGGCTGATGAGTACGAAGTCGTGAAGTTGGAGGATACAAACAAGGGTTTATTTGCATGGGAAGGCAAACTTATTTACATACAAAGGCACACTAGTACTATCCGAAGTACAGAGCACAGTACTCATTGACTCATTGCACGCACCGACATTGTCCTTGTAGCATGTGCTAAATAATTCCGGAGTGGTACAATAAATCATTCTGCGATAGCACACACCACAAACAGAGAAAAAGTCTATCGCCTCAGAGACGCAAAGACGAAAGCCTCGTAAAGCCTACTGTAATTCACCTTAGTATTCCTTAATTCACACTAATCCACCTTAATCTTCATTCATCCACTTTAATCCACCGTTATCCACCTTAATGCACCGTAATCCACGTAGATCTTCCTTGATCCGCCTAATCCACCCTAATCCACCTTAATCTTCCTTCATCCACCTTAGTTCTCCATATACACTTTATTCCACTTTAATTGGCCTTAATCACCTTATTCAGTCCTAATCCACCTTATTCTAATCACTAATTCTAATCACTATTCTAATCACTAATCAATCATTCACTTGGATAATCATTATTGATCTCTTATACAAGGCTGGATATGGTTTGGTTCGCTTCTGGCCTTCCTTGGGTGACGTAATGTTTTTTCTACCTCACAACGTGACCTTGAAACAGATCTTTAAGACAGATATTCAAGACTTTTGCCTTAAAAAACTCTCCGTCTTCCCTATATATCCTTCTCCACTGGCATGGGAAACCGGTCGTGCCACCATTGGTCAATCAGAAGACCGAACCGTTCGCAGTGTCCCACCTACAATATTGCACTCTCGCTCTCAGTTATGAAGCAATGGCGAGGTAATCGGCAGACGCAGTCGACGCCGTTCTCAGAGTCGGACGTTGGCTCCCTATCCAGCAATTAGCTGAGCCGGGCCGTGATGGTCGTCACCCGTTTCAGAGGATGGGGCATGCAGACACCTCAAACGGATGTTGACCTCGCTGGTTGACCCGTCAGTATTCCATGGCGCTTCCATTCTGTCTTCGGATAGTACATCACATGTAACACCACCCACTTTCTGCGCTGTTTGGTTAAGGGGAAAATTTAGCTTTCAAAGAACTTGGTACTTAGATCCACATTAAAAGGCGCTATTGTTATCGCCAGAGACGCGCACCAATCTGAAGTAAATTTTACTGCCACGCGCGTAATACTTGGCTGTGTAGCGGGTTTGTCGCTTCTGTCGAAGCTGAAGACGACGAAGTAAACTGGGTGTCGACGACGACGAAGACGAACTACCCGATTATTATCCAATCCCCCAGTGTGGGTACGTGCCAGTACATCACAAGGATCTACACCTACATCTATGACGTACTCTCAGTGAAGGTGTGGGACGGAAACCCAGTTTCATTTCATTTTATTACCTTAAAAGCTGCATAGGGGCATTACAAAGGGGTGGGCGTACATATATTTATTATATGTACGCTATTACTATTTATTATCATCATCATCAGCCTGGTTACGCCCCCTGCAGGGCAAAGGCCTCTCCCATACTTCTCCAACAACCCTGGTCATGTACTAATTAATCTCATCCGCCCACCTAACATTTTGCCGCCCCCTGCTACGCTTCCCTTCCCTTGGGATCCAGTCCGTAACCCTTAATGACCACCGGTTATCTTCCCTCCTCATTACATGTCCAGCCCATGCCCATTTCTTTTTCTTGATTTCAACTAAGATGTCATTAACTCGCGTTTGTTCCCTCACCCAATCTGCTCTTTTCTTATCCCTTAACGTTACACCTATCATTCTTCTTTCCATAGCTCGTTGCGTCGTCCTCAATTTGAGTAGA
This sequence comes from Dermacentor andersoni, assembly GCF_023375885.2. Classification (NCBI taxonomy): domain Eukaryota; kingdom Metazoa; phylum Arthropoda; class Arachnida; order Ixodida; family Ixodidae; genus Dermacentor; species Dermacentor andersoni. The sequence goes on from NW_027314758.1 coordinate 1,739,458, forward strand.
ACCCTTTTCGTAAGCCTCCAGGTTTCTGCCCCGTAGATGAGTACTGGTAAGACACAGCTATTATACACTTTTCTCTTGAGGGATAATGGCAACCTGCTGTTCATGATCTGAGAATGCCTGCCAAACGCACCGCAGCCCATTCTTATTCTTCTGATTATTTCCGTCTCATGATCCGGATCCGCCGTCACTACCTGCCCTAAGTAGATGTATTCCCTTACGACTTCCAGTGCCTCGCTGCCTATTGTAAATTGCTGTTCTCTTCCGAGACTGTTGAACATTACTTTAGTTTTCTGCAGATTAATTTTTAGACCCACTCTTCTGCTTTGCCTCTCCAAGTCAGTGAGCATGCATTGCAATTGGTCCCCTTAGTTACTAAGCAAGGCAATATCATCCGCGAATCGCAAGTTACTAAGGTATTCTCCATTAATTTTAATCCCCAATTCTTCCCAATCCAGGTCTCTGAATACCTCCTGTAAACACGCTGTGAATAGCATTGGAGAGATCGTATCTCCCTGCCTGACGCCTTTCTTTATTTTATTTATTTATTTATTTATTTATTCATACTGCAGGCCAACATACTGGCATATGCAGGAGGGGTAATACAGTTGACAAGGTAATAACAATGCAACAAAGATAATAAAAAATGTATATATAAACAGTGCATGAAAATGATGCATCCCATAGTCACATTACAAAAATCACAATGCTTCCCTTAACACAGTAACTACAACAAAATAATCGCACATTTGAATTTATATGTGGATCAAAACGCTGTGCCAAACAACAATCGGACACCAAACATAACTAAATACACGAAATTTCACATGTCAAAACGAGAAAAATAGTGAAAAAAATTGTGTTTATGGTTGTGTTAAAAAATAGTTTTCCAACGCATTTGTGAAGTTCCCCGATTGAAGTACTTCAACAGGGAGAGAATTCCGTTCGTTTATAGTACGCGGATAAAAACTGTTCATGTGAGATTTTGTTTTAGCAAATAATGGCGTAAGGGAAAAGTTGTGTCTATGTCTTGTTTTTCGTGCGTTTAGAGGCGTTACATATTGAGGTATTTGAAGCCCGATTTTTCCATTTATGATGTTATGTAAAAACTGGAGACGACTAACTTTACGCCTGTGTTCTAGTGAAGCGATCTTATTCCTAAGCATTAGTAAGGGCGGGGAATCCTCTCTTTTATATTTTCCAAAGATAAATCTAACGGCCTTCCTTTGTACTCGTTCCAAATTCATGATGCCCTTTTTGGTATAAGGATCCCATACAACCGCTGCATATTCGAGTTTCGATCGCACGAATGTGTTATATGCTAAAATTCTTGTGTTTACCGGTGCCTTTTTAAGTTTCCTTTTCAAGAACCATAATTTCCGCAAAGCTGCTGAACATGCAAGGGAAATATGGTCTGACCAGGAGAATCTGTTAGTGAATGTGACGCCTAAATATTTGTATTGTTCAACTTCAGTTATTTTTATGTCGTTTAGAACATAGGAAAATATACTAGGTTCCTTTCTTCTTGTTACTCGCAGCAAGACTGTTTTATGTACATTATTGGGATTTTGTTGCTTTCTTTATGGAGGACTACGGTGGCTGTGGAGCCGCTATAGATATCTTTCAGTATTTTACATATTTATTATATGTACGCATTAAACTTAACAGTTCTTGCCATGTATGTCGTAACGTGACTATGTTATTAAAGACAGTAAGGAAAGTTCTATCTATGGCACGCTTACTGGAGATTTTGGCCTGAATTTCTTACGTAATCTGCAGAAATATGGTCAGTCAAAAATTTACATGCATAAACCGTATAAGTTGTCGCTCTAGAAAAACTCAACAAAATTCTGCAAACTGCATCACTGTCCTCTGTAGCGACCAAAGAGTACAAATAACTTTAAACCATTCCCGGTTTAAGCCAAAACCGTTTCCGTTGACCACGGTCTGCACCACCGCCTCCACCGCCGGTGTGAGCTGCGGTGTTCGGTATCCGTATAGCAGCTTCGCCGGCAATGAGAAAAACAAAACCCAGTTCCCACCGGAATCGAGCCCGGGCCCACTGCGTGGGAATCAGCTACTCTACCACTCAGCCATGCCAGCGCTTTTTTATCCTTTGTTCCTTGGGAGCACAATCTTGATCAAAGTAAGAAAAACAAAGCGCTACAGAAATTCAAAGTGATTGCAAGCACGTGTAAGCGTCCAATGAAGGCATTCAGTCCGGAGCTGTTTCTTGTGCAAGCGTGCAAACTAATAACGTAAGCAGCGGATACCTGAAAACACGACCGATTGCTTCGCGATGGTTCAGGGTGCTTCTCACACATTCTACTGCGCCAAAACCTATGTAGGCCAAGTACTAAAACGTGTCATATGGCGGACCCCGGGATGTTTAAAAGGTAGGAAACAAATTTCCTTTGGTGTGATATCTAAACACTTTCTAAATGTTCTTTGGAGAATGTTCCAGAAGAACACGGCATCCCTACAATCTACAAAACAATGATCAATCGTTTCAGCATGTGGACAAAAGCGGAAATTTCTTGACCACAGCACGAAACAGCCCCTTTTTTCTAATCATATTTTGACAGAAAGGATTGCCGAATGTAACTTACAGAAAAAGGTTTTGATGTCTGGAGGAGTGATCCTTTGGCGGACACGATTAAGCAGATCTAGGTAATAAAGTTGCGCATAAGGCGCACGATAATGGGGAACTCTTGAGACTGGTATTCGGGTCATAGTTCACCTTTTTGTTAGGGAACTTGTCTCCCCGTTATTCTAATTTCGTCATGTAAACATTCCATAATGACGTTACAGCTTCGATCAAACAATTACCTTCCAGAAATACTTATGTCGTCAACTGTCAGAGATGCACCAACGGTTCCCTGGGGCTTCCTCAAGGAGGTTGTTGAAGGCTTTTACATTCTTAAGGCTTGCTTTACTGTAGATTATATATTCATTGCTTCGCGCAAAGAGAGAGATGTATTTATTTACAGAAGGGCAGAGAAGTCGGCCAGAGATATTTCTGCTGCACTCATGGAAACATTGTTTGCTGAGCCTCGCCAGCGCTAGCTTGTAGCGAGAAAATACTCCCTAAACGTATCAATACGGGCTCACTTTGCATTGGACTTGCATTTTGTTACACCAGGTAACACCTCATGTAGCAGATGCACAGGTACCGGCACGAGGTAGCTAGAGAAGGTAGCCAGAGAAGCGAGAGGTAGCTAGAGAAAAGGAAGTTTAAGGAGATGTATACAAAAATACTAGAATAATAAATATTGTGTAGCTGAATAAAGCAAGCTGGCTAGGTGAATGTGTCACCGCCGCGTTTCAAAGAGGATGCCCATAAATCATCATCACCATGCACATGCACCAAGACAAGTTGCATTGTATCGTGCACTTGTCTTGCTATGTGAAAGGCGCATCGCACGGCGTCTATACGCACGCTCTTTGCATTCCTGTTGCATATTATTACACCAGGTGGCACGCTATGTAGCAGTTGCATAGGTAGCGGGAGAAGATAGCAAAATAATTATTCAGGAACAAAAAAAAAACTATTGAGGAGCTGTACAATTATTGCCCTAATTAAACATTTATTATGTACCTGATTAAATCAAGTAGGCTACGTGACTGTTTGTCACCACTTTGTGTCAAATGGGATGCCAATAAATGATCATCTTCATTACGATAGTACCGTACCACTTCTCACACGATGTGAGATGCGCGCCGCTAGGCTCATTACGTGCACACTTTGTAGTGGAGTAGCATATTATTACACCAACTGCCACGCCATGAAGCATTTGCATAGGTAGTTGTACAAGGTAGAGAAGATTCGAGGAAGAAAAAGAAGATTAAGGAGGTGTATAGAAAGTTGCCAGGATTAAAAACAAGGTGCTACACCAGATTAAGTCAATCAGGCTATGTGGCTGTTTGTTAACTTGCCATTTCAAATTGAGTGCCATTAAATCATCATTATCACTACCATCATATCGTGCCATTCTACAAGCGCACGGCGTAGTGTCGATACGTTCAAAGTTTGCATTGCAGTCGCGCTGCCATACATCAGCTGTCCCAACATGTAGCAGTGGCATACAACAGTTGCACGCTGCATGTAGCTGGACCTGGCTAACTCAAAGAGGCTAGGTGACTATTTTCGCGACTCCGTTTCGAAGGGGATGCCAATAAACAATCATCATAAACAACGCTATTGTGTCGTACCATGGGTCAAGGGATGCGACATGTGCGCCACAATCTGGATACCTGTGTTTACTCTTCGATACAAGTTATGGCGCCTCCTCGCCAGGTACGAGCCGCTGTTGAAGAAGCGAATCGTAGAGCTAGTCGCACGGATACATCCAGGCAACGTCGGGCTCAGCAGACCGCTGTGCAGAGAGCAGCACAAGCCGTAGCTTGCCGTTGACGCCGTGCGGACAGTTAAGTTCGCTCTCGTGAAAACGATGCAAAGGTACTTCGCCGCAAGGACCCTGTAGTGCGTGGTGTCGAAAATACAGCTCCTATGGAGCGGCTCCCACAACTGACGCTGTAACTTTGCTGCGTCTGCGGCTCAGGCCTGTGACTTATTTTTCGTTTTCTCCTACTTTTCCACATTTGCTGCCTTTTATTTACTTTTCCCCACTTCCGCATTTCATGGCGGCAAGGGTTAACCTTGTGTGTTATTTCCAGCCTTGGGTATACTATAAGATATTATTAATATTAAGGAAATTTGGAGGACGCTTAAGCTTCGCCTTTACGAGTGGAACGCGATATCGTTCCAAGATTCCTGATTGCTTCCCACGTGTCCTGGCAACTACAGCTTATGTAACCGTAATGTTTACAGGGAAATGCTGGCGGCAAACACAATGCGCGAAGCCGAGCTTCCTGGTCGAAAAGAGGCCTCTTGCGTGACCCAATCCCCGAGGTAATGCCCAGCCACGCAAAAAAAAACATAGTTTCCGAGTTTATGTTATTGTTTCGCACTTTTAATATTTCAATCTGTGAAGATTTAACATAAAATTCATGCGCTGTCAGCATTGTGTCTCATGGAATTTGTTGTGGGCTGTCATTCTCAAAATACCGACGAATCAATTTACCAAGAATGTAAGACAAGGTATGAGCAACTTTAGCGACAAAATGACATGGCAATATAACCCGCCTACACCGCCTATCATATAGCAAGGTGCGGCATGCGTATGCATATACTTAAATATATACGGCAATTTTGCTCACGGACGACTCCGCCGACACCGCACCGGATTTTCAGTGACGCGCTATAAAAGGCCTATGAACTTCACTTTCTTTAAAATTATGTGTTCCCATTTGAAGCATGTGGCATACGGTAGCAGAGGGCTCTTTTAAAAGGAGCCCTCACAGCAGGCATAAAAAAACGACCAAATGCTCACGCACGCCAAATGGCAAGATACTATGCACACGCACACATCTATAAGCTTATGGGTCACATGACCTTAACCTATAGATATCATCATTCAACTTCAAAAGTTTCACCGACCCGCCTCCGACTTATCCGGCTTCTCGCCCTGTCAAAGGTTTCCACTGATGAAAGCAACGGCTCAGACACTGTTCTGCCGATGTTTGATCTGCAACACAAACCGTAACGGTTGCAAGAGATCTGCCCGAGTGCAGGTGTTGATGATAGATTTATCCCGACAGGTTGATCATAGGCCTCGAACGATATAAACCTGAGCTAGTTAGTAAGGATTCATTATGCAAAAAAGGTGAGGCGCGCAGACAGGACGCAATAAAAGAGAAGCGTTTGTGTTGTCCACTTATCTTCTCTTGTGTCCTGTCTGCACACCTCACCATATTTTGCATAATGATGATAGGCTTACCATTGTTAGTCCTAATTCTTCGTAAAAAATGCTATAAAAGCATACTCAGGCGCTCATCTTATTCTTAATAAAATCACTTACTAGCGATATTTACCCGCTTTCTGCCTACGCCGCGGAACTTCGTAAACAAGGCTGCTCTTTAGCTAACTTTTCTTCTGAGAAAGCTAACAGCTAAGGCGTGGTGGTGGTCATGTAAGCGCTTTTTATTAAAATATTGGCCCTACCAAACCAGAGGAAAAATAGACTAAGATGTAGTCCAACAAATGTTGGCCTTAGCCTCGTTGCGTGGTGGTAAATGCTATTTGGCTCATTCATGTGCATGAAAAACAGGGCACACTTATAGTCAAGTTCCGTGCAGTATTGTTATACTTGTGACGGAACGATCACTGCGAAATTAGCACCCACACCCGATCGCTTTCGGCTCACCTTTCCTTCGTATGCAAAACGAGGTTTTTGTAAGGGTTGACCTCCGTGCGATTTGCGTCCGAAAAGTGAACTGACCAGATCCAAAGTCAAGACGCCGATCGAAAGGCCGTCAACCGCGGTGTTGTCACAGGCCCGCAGCGTGAGCAGCCACGTCGCACATTAACGCGTGGTTTACAGCAGAAAAAAGAAATCGAAAACAACCAAACTTGCTGGGCACGAAGTCTTATTTTAAGGTATTATCCGATGGTGCTCTTCAAGCGCGGTGGGAAACTCGTGAAGTGAATACGCAGAACAAAACCACAAGCTTCTCAACACAAACACATCGCAGGGTTGTTACATGAGCAGCTTTCTCTTTCGCTGGCTGTTGGTGCAGCGAACGACGACGGTGGCTTGCCGCGCGATTACCTGTCGTACATTCCACTTCTAAGAATATACGACATAGAAACAGCTCCGCAGATGCGGTAAGAAGAGGTCCAAAAGGCCACAGCACGCGAAGACGCACCGCGAGAGTACAGCCATTTTCTCCCATCTCCCTCAGTCCCCACCAGAAGGCAGCACCTAACACACTTGCTGCGTAGCAATAAAACCGGTCTATAGTGTCTCTTCTTTGTCTCGACGATTGACCAGTTATTTCTCCTGTTTGTTTTGAATTATACACCTTCCAGAGTCTACCTTCCAGTGCTTCTGGAAGCTGGACGCCTGGTGCCTACACCTACTTCCCATATCACCGAAAAAAAAAAAAAGAATAAAGCGGCAACTTCGCTACGCACGCGTATATGACAGAAAACGGCGAAGCCCTGGTGACGCATGCCCACAAGCTATGATGCCGTTCTGGCTTCCTGTTGTAAGTGGCGCCAAGTGGTGCCAGCGCTTTGGACAGTCATGACGGGGGCTCCGCGTCTTGACATACATGTGCACAAGCGGGTACAGTATAAAGTAAAAGCAGGTAACAATGATATTCTAGTAGAGATCACAAATAAATGTTGATCAGCAGGCTATACCAAATGCGATAAGCACAAAGCCGGTCTCCTAGTCTTGCGTGGTCTTGCATAAGAGCAGAATAATGTTTCTAAGAAAACCAAACGAAGTCGACCATAGCCAACGATGAGATAGAGTGATGTTATTAACACATACTTTAGGAAACAGTGCAAATAACGGGAGACAGAAAAAGAGGCATACGACGCACCGCCTGTGTTGTGTGCCTCTTCTTCTGTGTCCCGTTATTCGCGCTGTTTGCTAAAGTACATGTTCGTACCAGCAAGCCCGGAGAGCCACTATTGTCAATTGAGTTAATAAATTTGCAAGCATGGGATTGGCCGAGATGGCGCGAGACATGAATGACAGGGCAGGCGTTCGTGTCCTCGCGGGCTTACTAGTGAGCAGAAATAGAATATTTATCTGGACAAAGTACCTGTTTTTATTGAAATGTAGGAGAATAGAAACGCAGGGATGTGATTCATCGATGACATAGGAGCTATTCCATTGCAGTAGACAAGGACGAAGATAAGTATACACAGCATTGATTACTTGAAGTGTTAAAATAGTGCATTGCTAACCTGCCCCTACTTACCGCGTTTTGCTGATGCTCATTGGAGATATATGTGGATATATATATGTCCCCTTCTATATATATATATATATATACAAGAGGTTGTCTGCATGCGGGATACAAGGCCTAGCAAAGAGCCTGATTTAACAATGCATAATGAGTGCAAAGCTTTCGCAGAGAAGGACATTCCTATTCTGTGCGACTTTGTTTTTCTTTTGTTCTTTTTTATGGAGACTAACTTTTCGTTTGAGCTTTTATTAAAGCACCCAACGAACATAATACGGATGAGTTCCCAAACAGAGATTTCTTGGCCGTAATTCAATACAAAGGGGAAACTAACAGCTTTCTTCCCTGATCACCCGCATCGTTGCCTTTGTTGATGTTTACTGCAAATAAATTAAAATTCAAACTCAAATTCGATGAAAATTTCTGTTGCGTTGAGCCTAAACGTGAGAGCACTTAATGACAAAACTGAGCTCCGATGCCGGCTCTGGGATGATTGACGTTTTATTCCTCGATGAATTCTTTGGTTTTACACGCCAAAACGACGACTTCATCATGAGGCACGCTTTATTCGCCACTTCGGAATAAATTTGACTACCAGAGATCTCTAACACTTGCCCCCAATGCATGAAACGCAGGCATTTTTGCATTTCGCCCCATGGAAATGCGGTCGCTGCCGGGATTTGATAGAAGGACCTCGTGCTTTGCAGCCAAACACTATACTGTATTCTTAGCAGATAGACCATTTTAATCATCCCACGCAGGGAAATCTGCGTTTGGTGTGTTGCGACACCACGTACCCTAGCACACTAGGGTTGGACCCTCCCGCGTGTAGCCGTGCGCGGCTTATTACTGTCTTAAGAAAGGGGGATCATGGGGGCTGAGCCGATGGGGCTGTTTGGACCTCTAAGGCCCCCCGGCGGAGGCAACACACCTTTTCGGCCTCGGCTTCACATAGACGGCACCTACAGATTGACCCACCTGAAGGAAATCGGCAATCGCCTTTTCCTGTCCTCTTCAATCTTCGTCTTTCTCTCTCACTTTTAATCTTTCTTGTCCTCTCTACTTCTCACTTCCCAGTTTCCCAGTGGCAAGGATTAACCTTGTGTGGGTAGCCAGTCTTGCTTATGCCGTATTTGGTTAAAGGAGCGATGTACGGCTGGCGTTGGTAGGGCTTCCCTTGCAGGAACTTCTGTCACGTCTTCCTGTTGGCCTCCATGGCGGGTTTTTGGTGTCGCTGCCGAAAACCCCGTCTGTACTTATGGAAAATCCTTTCCCTAAGTATTCCCTAAACGACGGCAAACCGAAGATGTCTTCCAGTTTTTCGGACACCAAATCCAAAAATTTCCCCGTTTCCATGTAATCCACTCTGAAAACCAGACAAACCAGTGCGAGCCGCTTCCCTGCTCCTTGTTTCAAACACTCTTACCGAAGCTTTCGGTCCATATTATAAGGCGTCGAGCATGGCAAGTGGTGATCTCCTCTTGGAGCTCCGCCATCAGAAGCAATACGAGTAACTACCGAAACTAGTGTCATTTGGGGATACCCAAGTAACAGTAAACCCACACCGTACTATGAATACAACCCCGAGGCCTAGTGTCAGATGATCTGTTGGAGCTTATTGAAGTTGAACTCCTGGAGGCTTTCAGTGGGCAGAAAGTCATCAGCGGTAAAGGAATAAAGATTAGTCGTGACAGCAAATAAATTCAGACCAAGCGCCTGATACTGCTATCCGGTTGAATTATTCTACCCGATAAATATATTGAAGCCAGGTACATCAAGTTCCGTGCTAGGCCACTCGTGCCAAATCCTCTCAGATCTTTCAAATGCCAGCGTTTAGGTCACAGTTCACAGAGCTGCCGAGGCCGCAAAACTTGTACGAAATGCAGTGCCCATGAACATACCTTTGAAACTTGCGAGAACTATCTCCACTGTGTAAACTGTGAAGGGGAGCATGCTTCATACTCGTGGGCACACCCTTCTTGGAAAAAACAGAAGGAAATTGTTGCATAGTAAAATAAAACATAATTTTCAAGAAGGTACGCAGGTGGTATCCTACTTGCCCAAGAACAGCTTTGCCGATGTGTCGCGTCTGGGGGCGGCGACACAAAGCCTTCCGGCGGCTCTCCGGCCCACATGCAGTGAGTCGGCAGTGACACCATCTTCCCCTAGCCCGGAGGTTGCAGCTAGCACTGCTCCGCCACCCCAGCAGAAGGTGCCATCAACCTTCGGGCAGGTGGCCTCAAAGGTCTCGTCCCACGTGCCGTGGCCTTCACGTCTAGCACAGCGACAAGCCAGACAGCCCCGTCAGCGCCTAAGGAGCGGCGAGATTCTCGTGATCACTCTAAATAAGAGAAACCGCGCGTCGCGGCCCCTGCAATGGGCCCGGTAACTAATCCTCGTCTCTTAAACCCACAGCACACAACACATTTATCATAACTCCTATACAAACATAATGCAAGGTTGCTGTGTGCTCAAGAGAGACATCTGAAACTTATAAACACTAACTTTCTTCGATTTTACGCCATCTTCCGTTAAGACCGTTGCGAGGCTAATGCCTCTGGCGGTGTAGCAATAGTTATGGACAATTCTGTAGCTTGTCGACACATCGCCCTTCAGACTCCCCTTGAGGCAGTGTCAGTTCGGGCAATCCTTTTTAATAAATTGGTCACTGTGTGTTTTATATATAATTATATATAATTTTAGAAAAAGCAATTTTTACAACCTTATTAATCACCTTTCCGACCCCTACATTCTCATGGATGATATTATGGCCTTCAGCACGATGTGGGGAGACTCGAGAAGCGACAAGAGAGGTCGATTCACTGACAATTTTCGTCTGACCTCTAGCGCCTGCCTGTTTAATAAGAAGGAGCCGAGGTATTACACTATCCAACACAACGCGTATTCAGCGATAGATCAAGCATTTACCTCTTCGCCTTTCGCCTTCCTCACCTGAAATGGAAGGTCATCAATAAACTTTTTGGAAGTGACCAGTTTGCTGTAACTTTAAACTTGATAACTCTCCATGAGAACTCTCCGCATATTCCTCGGTTGAAATTAACATCGGCAGACTGCGAGCATCTTAAAGGATCAGCTTATCTACTACGAGATTTTATAAATAATTCTACTATAGAGGATGATGTTGCATATTTTACCGCTTTTATTATCGATGCAGCGGAAAGGTTTCTGCCCCAAACGAATGGTGGCTCACTTACAATACGTGCTCCCTGGCGGAACGAAAACTGTTTAGAAAAGAAGCAGAATAAGGTATCAGGCATATTGCCCCATGCCTATTGTGATAGGAGTTTGGACTGTGAATGTCGCGGCCGAATGCGCGTGATTGCTGTGCGGCGGCGACGGACGAAGAGGAAGAGAAGAGCCAGTGGCTGGGCGGAGGCGGCAGCCATGCGATCTGCCTGAGCTGCTTGGGCTGGCCTTCCGAACGAGCCGAGCAGTTCGTCTACCCAAGGCCGGTGTTCCTGGGTGTTCTGGCAGAAGAGGCCGGGCTGTCCTTGGGCTTCAACCGGCCTGCTCCACTGCTTTGCGAGCATCCGACGCCGGCATGTTCCGGTGCAGCTAAGCCTTCCGAACGGTCTACCCTGTGGCGGGCAGACGTCCCGACCCAGCTGTCGCGCAAGTGGCTTGTCGTGTGCCGGGCATCCGCCCCGGCCTCCAGCGCCTGCGCCACTCGCTGCTCCGGATTCATATTTGCACCTCTTCGTGCCGTGAGTGTGTGATACCGACGTGCTATCGGTCGCCTCCCTATAATGACGCTGAGCTTGACTATACCTAAGCCACAGATACTCATGAAGGGAACTGTGCGTGTATTATCTTGTACGTTATCCTAGTCCCGTCCCCGTGTCATTAAAGCCTCTCTCTATTCATTGTGCCATCCATGTGTGTTTGAGGCCTGGGCCCACATCCTCCTATCACAAATTTTGGCGAGCCTGCCAGGATTTTCAAACGCACAGGAGGAGCGATGGAGATCGAGAGGTTGTATGTCATAGGGAAGGAGCTAGGGATGACAGGAGCGGGGTTAAAGCGTTGGATTGACACAGAAATCGTGAGGGAACGCGACCAGCGCGCCCAACATCGGGAAGACGCGAAAGCGCAGGCAGATCAAGAGTGTCTACGATTAGAAGCGGAAGAACGAATGCTGAAGCTCTAGATCGAGCTCCAGGAAAAGACTGCTGGCGCACAAAGCAGATGGAGTGACAGAACTACGAAACAGTCGGTTACCAGGGCAACTCCTGAGCTATTCAGTCCCCATAAGTTGATCCCCCCGTTTAGCGAAGGCCGGGATGATTTAGACGCCTACTTGCAACGTTTTGAGCGAGTGGCAACAAGTCAGGAATGGCCCCGAGCAAAATGGACACTCTCCCTCAGCCTCTGCCTGACAGGAGAAGCGTTGACGGTCATAGGACGGCTTGATTCTAATGCAGCCCTAGCTACGACCAGCTGAAGGCTACTCTCCTTCAGCGCTTTCGGTGCACCGCTGAGGGATACCGAGAAAAGTTTAGGAACACAAGGCCCGAAGACAATGAGACTGGCCTACAATATGCGGGTAGAATATCAGGCTACTTTGACCACTGGCCTGAAATGTCCCATATTGAGAGGGCCTTCCACTCCCTCAGGGACACCATGATTGCTGAACAGTTTTTGAGAAGATGCTCTGCGTCGCTGCGAGTGTTCCTGAAAGAAAGGAACTGTAAGACCCTCGCTATGTTGTCAAAGAATGCCAATTGTTTTATAGAGGCACGAAACCTGACCAATCTAGGTAGAGAAAAGTTATCCAAGGAGGTCGTGTTAGACTCTGCTCGCAAGACTGAACATCCAACAGCGATGCCGCGTGCAACTAATCGCTGCTTCCTTTGTGATAAAGCTGGACATCGAGCTTCGCAGTGCTGGTCCCGGACTAAAGAGAACTCTACAGCTCGCGGATGGTCCGGCAGAAAGGGACAAGGAGGTGAAGCCTCAAGAAGGAAAAATCAAGGACAAGTTCCGTGTATTCTGGCTCCGTCGGAAGCCGAAAAGCCGACAGAAGAGCGTGGCGGATACGTAGTGCTTCAAGGTGGCGAAACGGTCCCAATAGTCAACATGACGTTAATGCGACAAGACCCAGATGTGACAGTGGAAATCTACCAGCGGGAAGAGGCTTTCTCGAATCACAACCGGTGTCTGTCTTACGAGACACTGGCTGCAATACCGTGGTCGTGAGATCCTCTTTGGTACCTGAGGACAAAATGACAGGAACAAAAAGTCCAGTAATGTTGCTGGACCGCACAATTCACTACTTACCGGAAGCGACAGTATACTTAGACAGTCCATTTTTTACAGGCGTCGCGCGAGTTAAATGTATGCGAGACCCCCTGTATCATGTGGTATTGGGAAACATTGAAGGTGCCCGTGCACCTGATGACCCGGCCAATTCATGTTCTCCGCTGAAACACAACAGCGACAAGACGAGTTACCCTGCCGAGAGGATGTCATCCACCGCTCAAGCAGAGCTACCAGACGTAGAGGGCCAAACGTTGTCCACAGCTGAAAACGCAGCCGCATCCTCGAGACATAAAGAAGACTACGAATTTGGTACCCAGCTCGTTCCTGTGACGAAGGGAACGAAGATACGGTCCCTGCCTACACTGCCTGTCTCGCAACCCGCAGTCACTGGAATAGAGCAGGGCAAATTAAAAGCTTTACAGATGATGATGATATGTGGTGTTTAATGGCGCAAGGTCCAGGTGTGGCCAAAGAGCGCCATGACAAGTGGTGATGTTGACGATGTATTATGGAGATGTGACTTGGCTGTAAAGTGGCCTAAAAATAGTTGCTGTAAAGTGCATAAAATCTACGTGATATAAAATTATGGCGATGATTAATGACGAATACTGTGAACATTAAAATCCATCGTAGGAGAATGATGCAAAATAGAAAGTATATAAGACAGTAAAATTACTTGGGGCACTGCTGCCTCGCCAGAGCCCTTGAAACACAAGGGCCTGGAGGCATGTGCTATACGAAAGAGCTATCACAGCGGCATCCTCTGAAGCGAGGACCCACTATGAACATGTGGGGCTAACAACATGCAAGACAACATCTTTCAGAAAACTTAGAACTGCGTTGGTGTCAAATAAAAGTTCTGGGCAGAGTAGCATTACGGGATGTAGGGGGATGTGCTGCCGGTATGCCAGAGAAAAATGTTTCCTTCTCTCAGATTCGGCTGCCCGACACTCCAGGAGGACGTGGAGGACGGTCAGCCTCTCCCCGCATCTACCGCAGGTTGGACGATCATTTTCAGTGAGTAAAAAGTTGCGTGCCAAATGTGTGTCCTATTCTGAGGCGACAGAATATAGGACATCTGTTCGCCGTGATTTTGTTACGGAGGGCCAAAAACCTAACTGTGGCTTTATGAAGTGCAGTTTGCTATTTACTTCTGCGTCCCATATCGTTTCCAGTGGTTTCGCAGTTTCCTTCTTAAGAAAGGCTTCAGGTCTGTGACAGGGACCGAAGCAGTAGGATTAACTGTATGTAATGAAATTGATGTGGCCATCTGGTCCACTAGAACGTTACCCTGGATGCCCCTATGGCCAGGCACCCAGCATATAATCACATGCTGGTTAGATACATATGCTTTACATAACACGGAATAGAGTTCAATTAAAACAGGATTTTTGTGCTTACAGAACAATATCAAAGCCTTCACAACACTTAGGGAGTCCATAAACATAACTGATTTTTTGAGTTTTGTTTTCCTTATATGCTTCACGGTCGACAATATTGCGTAGGCCTCAGCCGTAAAGATACTAGTTTACGGATGCAGTACGTCGGATTCCAAGAAGGATGAACCGACGGCTGCATAGGACACCCCGTCGTGTGACTTCGATGCGTCTGTGTAGAACTCCGTACAGGAGTACTTGTGCTGGAGTTCCCGGAAATGCATTTGGATTTCAATCTCTGGAGCGTTTTTTGTAACTTCCATGAAAGATGTATCGCATTGTATCAACTGCCACTCCCAAGGAGGTAGCAGCTTGGCTGGATGCATTAGGCAAAGCTTGAGAAGTGGAACATGCATTTCATGACTAAGCTCCGTCGCACGCAGCGAGAAAGGCTGTCTTACGGAAGGACGATTACGAAACAGTGTAGCATATGTCATGTCATTAATGGAGTTAAAACAGGGATGTTCAAGATTAGAGTGCACTTTCAAAAAATATGTTTGGCTGATGTATGTTCTCTGGATATGAAGTGGCCACTCATTTGATTCTGCATATAAACTTTGTACGGGACTCGTTCTGAAAGCTCCTGTGGCTAAACGAATACCCAGATGGTGAACAGGGTCTAGCATCTTTAGCGCGCTCGGGGCGGCAGAGTTATATACCACGGCACCATAATCTAATCGTGACCGGATTAGGCTCTTGTAGAGATTCATTAGGCACTTCCTGTCACTACCCCACGTAGTCTGGGATAGAAGTTTGATTATGTTCATTGTTTTTAGACACTTTTCTTTAAGGTGTTTAATGTGTGGGACGAAACTGAGTCTATTGTCGAGTATGACACCTAGAAGTTTGTGCTCTTTGTTTACTGGTATCTGTTGTCCACACATTTGTAAGGAAGGATCCGGAACTAGGCCTTTCTTCCTTGTAAACAGCACACAAGAACTCTTTTGAGGATTGATTTTAAAACCATTTTTCTCTGCCCACCCTGACACCTTGTTCAAACCATGCTGTACCTGTCTCTCGCATACTGCGAGATTACGGGATTTGAAGCCTATTTGAATGTCGTCCACATAGACGGAATACAATATGGCTGGTGGTAAGGAAGCACGAAGCGTTGTCATTTTAACAATAAAAAGTGTGCAACTGAGCACGCCTCCTTGGGGCACACCGGTTTCTTGTGTAAAAGGACGTGACAGCACATTGCCGACTTTCACCCGGAAGGTACGATTGGACAAGTAGCTTTTTATTACGTTTAGCATATTACCGAGAATGCCCATTTCTGACAAATCTCTCAAGATTCCGTAGCGCCAGGTCGTATCGTACGCCTTCTCCATATCGAGGAATATCGATAAGAAGAACTGTTTGTGTACAAACGCGTCACGAATATGTCCTTCAATACGTACAAGATGGTCGGTTGTGGAGCGCCCTTCTCGGAAGCCACACTGATAGGGATCAAGCATTTTGTTCTGTACAAGATAATGGATCAGTCGCCGATTTATCATTTTTTCAAATACCTTACACATGCAACTTGTGAGGGCTATCGGGCGGTAGCTTGCCACTGAGCAAGGAACATTCCCTTGTTTCAAAACAGGGACCACAATGGCTTCTTTCCATGCGGTCGGAAGGTACCCTGCGTCCCAGATAGTGTTGAAAAGTGTGAGTAGTGTCACTTGCGTTGTCATTGTGTAAGTTTTTCAGCATTTCGTACATGATTCTATCACATCCTGGTGCGCAGCTCTTGCATGCACTCAAGGCAGCTCTCAATTCGGCAATACTGAAAGGACGGTTGTAAGGCTCATTCTCTCGACTTTTTCTTATTAATGGCTTACGTTCTTCTATTTGCTTATACATGAGAAACGATTGCGAATAATTTTTTGAACTTGACACGCTCTGAAAGTGCTCCGCAAGTGAGTCTGCCTGATCTTGCAGTGTATCGCCCTGTGTATTTACCAGAGGGAGTGAATATGCTTGTCGCCCTCTAATTCTATTTACCCTGTTCCAGACTTTGGCCTCGTCTGTAAACGAGCTAATGCTCGATAGGTACTTCTGCCAGCTTTCTCTTCTGGCCTGTCGGCGGGTTCTCCTGCCTTGCGATTTTACTTGCTTAAAGTTGACTAGATTCTCTGCAGTGGGAGAAGCGCGTAGCAACCCCCACGCTTTGTTTTGCTTCTTACGAGCGATCCTACAATCGTCGTTCCACCACGGGACCCGCCGTTTACATGCCGAGCCATTCACTTCTAATATGCATTTAGATGCAATATCTATAATGAAAGCTGTGAGATACTGCAGAGCATTATCAATTCCTAAAGAATACATGTCATTCCATGAGATACTAGTTAAGTTTCGGAACTTCTCCCAGTCGGCTGTATCGATCCTCCACCTAGGAGCCTGTGGTAGACATTCTTTTTCTTTATGTGTTTTAGCAGTATGGGGAAGTGGTCGCTCCCGTAAGGATTGTTGGTCACTTCCCATTCGAATTCAGGCAGTATACAAGGGGAAACTAGGCTGAGGTCAATTGAAGAAAATGTTCTATTTGCGAGAGAATAATATGTGGGTGTCTTTTTACTCAGCAGACACGCATCGGACGAAAAAAGGAACTGTTCAATGAGACGACCTCGCGTATCTATACGAGAGTCGCCCCAGAGAGCTGTGTGCATTGACATCGCCAAGATCAACATAAGGTTCTGGCAATTGATCTATCAAGGACTGAAATCCGTGTTTGTTTAGTTGGTAATGCGGGGGTATGTAAAGCGAGCAAATGGTGATGAGTTTGTTTAGTAGGACAGCTCGAACCGCCACTGCTTCAAGGGGCGTTTGTAGCTGTAAATGTTGACACGCTATACTTCTATGAGTGACTATGGCAACACCGCCCGATGATGCGACGGCATCATCGCGATCTTTGCGAAAAGTTAAATACTGTCGAAGGAAGTTTGTGTGTTTGTTTTTTAAGTGTGTTTCCTGTAAACACAGCACTTTTGGATTGTGTTTTTGTATAAGTTCCTGCAGATCATCAAGGTTTCTGAGAAGACCTCTGACGTTCCATTGAATTATTTGTGTATCCATATTGGGAGTTAATAGGTGCTGTGTGCACAGAAACAGAAGTAGTGATTATGGAAATTACAGTGATTAAATTACAGAGCCCTTTCGAGGCCCTGTAACGGGAGTTTTGCCCTTTCTGGAGCGTTCGAGCGAGCCTCGCCGCTCCTTAGGCGCTTGGTGCGCCTTGAGGACAGGTGTTGTGTCCATTGCCTCTTGTGAGGCGCCGGACACGTGCTCTTGCGAGCGAGAAGTTTTCAGGGGGAGTCCCGCCTTGGAGGGCAAGACCCCTGCGCCCACCAGCCCGGAGGTTGATGGGGCTCCCTGAGGGATTTGGCTACGCCGGCCGTTGCCAGCGCTGGGGGGGGGGGGGGGGGGGGGACCTGGGAGGTTGAGGCAGCCTCGGCTGCGCCCACCTGCGGGATCGATGGTCCCTTCTGCTCGGTTGACGGAGCAGCGCTAGCTGCAACCGCCGCGGGGGCAGATGGCGTGACTGCCGACTCACTGCTTGTGGGTCGGACAGCCGCCGGAGGCCGTTGTGACGCTGCCCCCTGACGCGCCACTTCGGCAAAGCTTTTCTTTGGCAGGTATGCTACCCGCCTTCGTGCCTCTTTGAACGATATATTCTCTTTTACTTTTATGGTTACAATTTCTTTTTCCTTCTTCCAGGAGGGGCACGACCGCGAGTACGCGGCGTGATCCCCATCACAGTTTACACAGTGTAGAGAGTTCTTACATGCTTCAGTGGCGTGTTCAAGGGCACTGCATTTCGCACATGTTTGGCGGCCTCGGCAGCTCTGCGAGCTGTGGCCAAAACGTTGGCATTTGAAACATCTCAAGGGATTTGGCACATACGGTCTTACACGAAGCTTGATGTACCCGGCCTCGATTGACTCGGGCAGGACACTTGAATTGAAGGTGAGTATTAGGTGTTTGGCCGCAATTTCTTTACCGTCTCGCCTCATTTGATTCTTTTGACATTTATGACATTCTGTTCGCTGAAGCCCTCCAAAGCTCAGCCTCAGTGAGCTCCAGCAAATCATCGTCCGAGACAACGCCGCGGGAGGTATTCATCGTGCGGTGCGGGGTTACTACTACTTGGGTCTCCCCAAATGATACTAGCTGAGGCAGTTTCTCAAATTGCATCTGATCGCGGAGCTCCAAGAGGAGGTCTCCGCTAGCCATCCTCGACACCTTATATCCTGGACCAAAAACTTCGGTAAGAGACTTAGATACCAGGAACGGGGAGATTGTTCGCACTTGCTTAGCTGGTTTTTCAGAGTGGATCACGTGAAAACGAGGGAAGGATTCTTTTGTCAGACCAGATAACTGGAATACATTATCGGTGCGCCCTCTTTTCTGAGGGCGATCAGGAAGCGGAGGGAAAGAGGTTGCCATAAAGGGATAGAATTTTCGGCAATAACGCCAGCCACCCACCGTGGAGTCCTACAAGCGGACGCTACAGGGACTGTAAGAACAGGTCCTGCAAACGCCAACTGTACGTTATCACTATAACCAGATATGAGATAACCTAGGTTGCTTATTCACACAAGGTTAACCCTTGCTGCCTGGAAAATTGGAAGTGAACGGAAGTTAGGAGAAGACAGGAAAGATGGAAAGTAAGAGAAAGACGAAGGTTGGAGGGAGAGTGAGAGACAGGAAAAGGCAACTACCGATTTCCCCCGGGTGGGTCAGTCCGGGGGTGCCATCTATGTGAAGCAGAGGCCAAAGAGGTGTGTTGCCTCCGCCGGGGGGCCTTAAAGGTGCAAACACCCGGCATAGGCTCAACCTCCAGGATCCCCTTTTCCCCAGACACGGCTAAGCCGCGCAAGGCTACACGCGGGAGGGTCCAACCCTCGTGTGCTCGGGTCCGTGGTGTCGCAACACACCAAACGCCTGCTGACGCAGACGGCCCTGCGGGGAAAGCTTTACAGAGGGACGATGGGTCTCTGAGGAGATGCTTCGAAAAAGCCGGCAAGATGATGATCGCGGATGGTCGCGCAAGCGAATATTAGTTAAAGGATGACATTTTATACAGGAAGCACACAATGTCAGGTGGGAAAATACTAGATCAGCTAGTGGTGCCAAAAGATCTCAGGGGGATGGTGATGAAGTTGGCTCATGAAGGGATCCTCGCCGGTCACCAGGGTGTGACGAGAACGGTGGATCGAATTGTTACTGAATTTTACTGGCCAGGGGTCCAGTCGGAGACGAAGCGGTTTGCTAAATCGTGCGACGTCTGTCAACGAACGGTGCCGCGCCATTTACTCGGACGCGCCCCACTGGGTAAAGATGACGCGACAGGTCTAGAGCTTGGAGAGACAACGCCGCTTCACCCATCACTCGTCAGAACGCAGACATCAAAGACATCACCATTTCGAACCAACTGACTATGGATCAGCGACTCAAAGTTGAAGTCAAGAAGTCTCGGAGCAGTCCTTTTGCAAGAACACGACGGTCGTTTGCATTCCGTGTCCTACGCTAGCCGGAAGCTTTTGCCACGTGAAGCTGCCTACTCCACAATTGAGAAGGAGTGCCTCGCCATAGTGTGGGCTGTACAGAAATTTCATGTGTACCTTTACGGTAAATCGTTCATCCTGCAGTCCGACCACCAACCGCTGCGATAGCTAAATTCGGCGAAGCACGTCAACAGTCGCGTAATACGTTGGAGTTTACTCCTTATGGATTAAAACTTTCATGTGGAGTATATTCGTGGATGTGATAACGTTGGTTTAGCCTATCTAAGTAGAATAGCTACGAACCCGGGCTAATGTGTCATGAGAGTAATAGACTGAACTGTGTGACTTGTGATACTCCGTAGCGCTACCCTCCTCAACTTCTTGAACTTGGGGGGAAATGTGATAGGAGTTTGAACTGTTTGAATGTCGCGGCCGAATGCGCGTGATTGCTGTGCGGCGGCGACGGACGAAGAGGAAGAGAAGAGCCAGTGGCTGGGCGGAGGCGGCAGCCATGCGATCTGCCTGAGCTGCTTGGGCTGGCCTTCCGAACGAGCCGAGCAGTTCGTCTACCCAAGGCCGGTGTTCCTGGGTGTTCTGGCAGAACAGGCCGGGCTGTCCTTGGGCTTCAACCGGCCTGCTCCACTGCTGGGCGAGCATCCGATGCCGCCATGTTCCGGTGCAGCTAAGCCTTCCGAACCGTCTACCCTGTGGCGGGCAGACGTCCCGACCCAGCTGTCACGCAAGTGGATAGTCATGTGCCGGGCATCCGCCCCGGCCTCCAGCGCCTGCGCCACTTGCTGCTCCGGATTCATCTTTGCGCCTCTTCGTGCCGTGAGTGTGTGATACCGACGTGCTATCGGTCGCCTCCCTATAATGACGCTGAGCTTGACTTTACCTAAGCGACAGACACTCATGAAGGGAACTGTGTGTGTGTTATCGTGTACGTTATCCTAGTCCCGTGCCCATGTCATTAAAGCCTCTCTGTATTCATTGTGCCATCCCTGTGTGTTTGAGGCCTGGGCCCACATCCTCCTATCACAATATTTAAATTTTAAAAATACTCACAGGGAAGCCAGAGACCGCGTCAGGCAAAGAGAGAAAGCTGGGTGAGGTTTCTCTCGGACATGAATTCCTACACACATGAGTCAAAACTGTGGAATGGCTTAAGAAAGCTATAATAGCAGCGAATTCATCCATTCCCTCTGGTCAATGGCCAAGGCAGTACCTTGCAAGACCATGCAGGCTCACTTGGGGAGAACATTGAGCGTGTGTGAAGCTCAATCTGTTATCCGTAATCATTTCGCAAATAGAAACAAATAGAAAAATGTAAGCCATTCATGCGTAAATGCTGACAAAATGAACTGTACAACCATCCTTTCAATATTGCTGAGTTGAGAGCTGCTTTGACCGCATGCAAGGACTCTGCACCGGGACCTGTTAGAGTTATGTATGACATGATCAAAAACCTACACACTGACACGCTAGTTACTCTACTCGTACTTTTCAACACTATTTGGGCTGCCGGATACGTTACGTCCGCATGGAAAGAAGCCATTGTGATCCCTGCATTGAAACAGGCTAAAAACCCTTCCTCTGAGGTAAGTTACCGTTCGATAGCTCTCACAAGTTGTCTTTGTGAGCTATTTAAAAAATTATTCTTCGGTGACTCATCGATTTCCTTGAACTGAACAAAATTGTTTATTCCTATCAATGTGGCTTCAGAGAAGGGTCGTTCCCAACTGATCACCTTGTGTGCATTGAAAGAAATATCCGTGACGCTTTTGTACACACAGTTTTCATAACTCATATTCCTCGCTATGGAGAAGACGCACGACACAAGATGACCCTATGGAAGCTTGAGAGACTTGTCCAGAATGGGAATTCGTGGCAACATGCTAAGCCTAATAGAAAGCTATTTGTCTAATCGTACCTTCCGCAGCGGTGTCGTAGAGGCAGAGCATCCGCCTCGCGTGCAAGAGGACCGTGGTTCGAATTCCGGTGCCACGCAATTTTCCACCGGTTTAAAAAAAAGGAAATCCGCGTGTTGATAAAAATTGCACAAACAAGCCTGGAGTGCGGCCTAATCCCGGTGACCAGAACCGGCAACGCACTCCCTCACCAGAGCAGAATTGCCCAGCCTGGTGCAGTACTTGGCCACAACCTCCCATATGAACACAACAATCAAACCCCGACCCTCAGACCCCAGCAGCTGCAAAGCAACTGACTACGGCAGCGGTCAGACCTGCGACGCAACAGAGGGTGCTAAGAATCCCTGGATCCGGACAGTCCGCCATTGGAATCTGAACCTGGCAACGTTTAACGCAAGAACGTTATCTAGTGAGGCGAGTCTAGCAGTGCTATTGGAGGAATTAGAGGGCAGTAAATGGGATATAATAGGGCTCAGTGAAGTTAGGAGGCCAAATGAAGCATATACAGCGCTAAAAAGCGGGCACGTCCTGTGCTACCGGGGCTTAGCGGAAAGACGAGGACTAGGAGTCGGATTCGCGATAAATAAGAATATAGCTGGTAACGTACAGGAATTCTATAGCATTAACGAGAGGGTAGCAGGTCTTGTCGTGAACCTTATTAAGAGGTACAAATTGAAGGTCGTACAGGTGTACGCCCCGACATCTAGTCATAATGACGAGGAAGTCGAAAGCTTCTATGAAGACGTGGAATCGGCGATGGGTAAGGTCAAAACAAAATACACTGTACTGATGGGCGACTTAAATGCCAAGGTAGGCAAAAAGCAGGCTGAAGACAAGGCAGTGGGGAAATATGGCATAGGCACTAGGAATAGCAGGGGAGAGTTATTAGTAGACTATGCAGAAAAGAATAAGATGCGGATAGTGAATACCTTCTTCCGCAAGCGGGATAGCCGAAAGTGTACGTGGAGGAGCCCGAATGACGAGACTAGATATGAAATAGACTTCATACTCTGCGCTAACCCTGGCATGATACAAGATGTGGACGTGCTCGGCAAGGTGCGCTGCAGTGACCATAGGATGGTAAGAACTCGAATTAGCCTAGACCTGAGGAGGCCCTGTATACGAAACATATCTATACTGAAACATCTATATAGCGGCTCTACAGCCACCGTAGTCCTCCATAAAGAAAGCAACAAAATTTCTATAAGTAAATGCATCGGGCAAGGAGATACGATTTCTCCAATGCTATTTACAGCATGTTTACAAGAGGTATTCAGAAACCTGGAGTGGGAAGAATCGGGGATAAGAGCTAATGGAGAATACCTTAGTAATTTGCAATTCGCTGATGATATTGCCTTGCTTAGTAACTCAGGAGACCAATTGCAATGCATGCTCACTGACCTGGAGAGGCAAAGCAGAAGGGTGGGCCTAAAAATAAATCTGCATAAAACTAAAGTAATGTTTAACAGTCGCGGAAGAGAACCGTAGTTTACGATAAGTAGCGATGCACTGGAAGTGGTAAGGGAATACATCTACTTTGGACAGGTAGTGACTGCGGATCCAGATCATGTGACTGAAATAATCAGAAAAATAAGAATGGGCTGGGGTGCGTTTGGCAGGCATTCTCAGATCAAGAACTGCAGGTTGCCATTATCCCTCAAGATAAAAGTATATAACAGCTTGGTCTTACCGGTACTCACGTACGGGTCAGAAACCTGGAGGCTTACGACAAGGGTTCTACTTAAATTGAGGACGACGCGACGAGCTATGGAAAGAAGAATGATGGTGCAACGTTAAGGGACAAGAAAAGAGCAGATTGGGTGAGGGAACAAACGCGACCTAATGATATCTTAGTTGAAACCAAGAAAAAGAAATGGGCATGAGCAGGACATGTAATGAGGAGCGAAGATAACCGATGGTCATTAAGGGTTATGGACTGCATTCCAAGGGAAGGGAAGCGTAGCAAGGGGCGGCAGAAAGTTGGGTGGGCGGATGAAATTAAGAAGTTCGCACGGACAACATCACCACAATTTGTACATGACCGGGGTAGTTGGAGAAGTATGGGCAAGGCCCTTGCCCTGCAGTGGGTGTAACCAGGCTGATGATGATGATGACATTCCGCGTAAAGATCGGGAATGTGATGTCCCATCCATTTATACTGGAAACTGGTGTACCCCAGGGAGACGTACTCAGTTCCACGTTCTTTATTGTTAAGATGACCCTACTTCGTACTTCATTACCACCGGCCATTTTCTATTCCGTCTGCGCGGACGGCATTCAAATGGGCTTCAAGTCCTGTAACCTCGCAGTAGGCGAGAGACAGGTACAGCAGCGCTTGAACATGTTCCCAAGCGGGCAGACGAAAGTGGATTTAAAATCAATCCACACAAAAGCGCTCGTATTCTTTTTTGCAAAGAGGCCAGGTTCCAGATATTTCCGTAGGTCTGTGTGGACAACAAATACCTGTCAACAAAGAGCATAAATTTCTAGGTATTATAGTTTGCACCACGCTCACTTTCAGTCCACAAATTAAATATCTTAAAGAAAGATGTCTCAAAACAATGAAGTTACGGAAATTCTATCCACACAACATGGGGTAGCGAGAGGAAGTGTTCGATGAATCTTTATAAGAGCCTAATTCAAACATGATTTTACTAGGTGCCGTCGTTTATAACTCTGTCGCCCTGAGCGTGCTAAATATTCTAGATCCTGTTCACCCTCTAGGTATCCGCTTACTCACTGACGCTCTATTGAAAGCCTATATGCAGAACCAAAAATGATCACTGCTTCTGAATAGAACGCACGTCAGCCCCACATATCTTTTTTCAATGTACACTCTAATCATCAACTTCCGTGTTTTAATACCATTAACGATATGACGCGTGCTACACTTTTCCGTAATCATTCCTTTGTAAGACAGCTTTTCTCTCAGCGTTTGAGGGAGCTTGGCCATGGAATGCATGTCCCATTCCTCAAGCATCTCCGCAGGGGCATCTGCGTCATCAGGCGTTTGGTGTGTTGCTACCACGTGCCCGAGAACACGAGGGTTGGACCCTCCCGCGTGTAGTCGTGCACGGCTTAGCCGTGTCCGTGGAAAGGGGGATCCTGGGGGTTGAGCCAATGCCGGGTGTTCCGACCGCTAAGGTGGCGGCAAAACACCTCTTTGGCCTCTGCTTCAGGTAGATGGTACCTCCAGACTGACCCACCTGGATCATATCGGCAGTCGTCTGTTCCTGTCCCCCTCTTCAATCTTTTTTCTTTCCTGTATTCTTTCTTTTTACTATCCTATCATCTCTTCTCTTCCGTCACTTCCTAATTTTTCCTAAGCGGCTTGGGTTAAACTTCTGTATGTGCCCTCCCTTGGATATTATATTATGTTATAGTACCAATGTACGGTTGGCGCTTGCAGCCTTACGTGTTAAGTGCTGCCGCGTCCTCATGTTGGGCTCCATGGTGGGTGGCCGCCATTGGTGCCGAAAAGAAACCCAAGTACTATGGGAACACTAGCACTTCCCGGCATACTTGATCGTCACCCTCAGAAGATGCGATGCATCGATGAGCTAAGCACATGTTTCAACCGAACTATAGATACCTATCCGAAATTGCGCAGTGAGAACTCTGAAAAACAGGCCAGATTCATTTCACAGTTCATATTTGCAAAATGTTTGGCCGAAGCCTTAGGGGCAGGTTATAATGTGACGAAAATGGTTAGTGGAGACCTTGCTGAGATTGCCCAGAAACATCAGTACGAGAAGCTAGGCAGTGTTGTGACATTCGGTAATATACCATTTTCTGTTACACCACACAGATCAATGAATAGCTCGCGCGGAGTTGTGTCAGAAGCAGACCTCCAAGATTTGGCAGAAGCTGAACTTCTGGAAGGGTGGAAAGATCAAAATGTCACCAATGTAAAACGTATTATCCTTAGACGAGACAACAAAGAAATCCCCGCCAAACATCTTGTCCTAACATTTGCATCTAGCGTGCTGCCGGAAACCATTGAAACGGGATACATTAGGCAAACTGTCCGACCATATATTACAAATCATAGACGTTGGTTCTAATTCCAAAGGTTCGGCTATGGCTCGCGAAGCTGTCGTGGTCAAATAATCTGTGCAAAGTGTGGAGTCCACAGCCACCCCTCGACAACTGTAGTGGCACACCTCACTTTGTGAACTGCAGTGGTAACCATCCAGCCTACTCTCGATCCTGTCCGAACTGCAAGGAAGAAAAATGCATAATCACCCTCAAAGTCAAAGAAAATATTTTGTTTAAGGAAGCCCGTAAGAGGTGCTCACCTTTTCAAAGCACACCTTATGCTGACGCGGCGCGTCGGTGGGGCAGCGTCGCAGCGGCCGGTGCCAAGTGCCCGCCCGCATGCAGCGAGCTGGTACCTTTGGAACCTGCCCCCAGGGTGGAAATAGGTAAGCCTACTCCTCCCGACCACAAACAGGCCAGGCTACCCTTGGGTTGCCCGCCCCACAAAAGTTATCTGCGACAACCTGCGCTACACGCACCGATCCCGCCGGACCGATAGCGGCCCCGAACATGGGCGCAGCCAAGGCTGCCTCAATCTTCCCGGCCAACTTCCAGCGGTGGCAAAAGCCGGCGCAGCTTATACCCAAAGGCAGCCCCACCGACCTCCGGGCTGGTGGGCGCAGGGGTCTTGCCCTCGGAGGCGGGACTCTCTCGGGTATCTTCTCCCATGCAAGAGCGCGTGTCCGGCGCCTCACAAGAGGCGATGGATACTACACTTATCCTCACGGCGCAAGAAGCGCCTAAGGAGCGACGAGGCTCGCTCGAATGCTCCGGAAAGAACAAAGCCCGCGTTACAGGGCCTCCAAAGAATTCTGTAATCTAATGTCTGTAATCTCTGTAATGACTACTTCTGTTTCGGTATACACAGCAGCAATTTACTTTCAATATGGATACACAAATTATTCAAAGGAACGTCAGAGATCTTAAAAACATTGATAATGTGCAAGAAGTTATCCACAAACACAATCCAAAATTGCTGTGCTTATAGGAAACGCACTTAAAATGGAAACACACAAACTTTCTCCGCAGTATGTTACGTTTCACAAAGATCGCGATGATGCTGTCGCATCATCGGGCGGTGTTGCCATTGTAATTCATAAGGGCATAGCGCGTCAACGTTTACAGCTACAAACGCCCCTTAAGCAGTGGCGGTTCGGGTTGTTCTCGTAAACAAACTCATCGCTATTTGCTCGCTTTACATACCTCCACATTACCGATTCAATAAACATGAATTTCAGTCCTTTATAGATGTATTGCCAGAATCGTATTTCTTCTTGGTGATTTCAATGCACATATCTGCCTGTGGGGCGATTCTCGTATAGATGCGCGAGGTCGTCTTGTTGAACAGTTCCTTTTTTTCTTCTGGTGCATGTCTGCTGAATAAGAAGCAACCCGCATATTACTGTCTTGCAAACAGAACCTTTTCTTCAATTGATCTTAGCATATTTTCCCCGTCTATACTGCCTGAACTTGTATGGAATGTTACCAACAATCCTTACGAGAGCGACCACTTTCCCATACTGCTAATAACATCTAAAGAAAACGAATGTCCGCCACAGGCTCCTAGTTGGAAGGTTCATACAGCGGATTGGGAGAAATTCGGCACTATTACTAGTATTTCATGGGCTCACATGTCTTCGTTAGGAAATGATGCTGCAGCAGAATATTTTACAGCCTTCATAATATATGCCGCATCTAAATGCATATCTGAAGTAAGTGGTTTGGCATGCAAACAACGTGTCCCGTGGTGAAACGACGAATGTAGAATCGCTGGTAGGAAACAGAACAAAGCGTGGGGGTTGCTACGCGCTTCTCCCATTGCAGAGAATCTTATCACCTTTAACAAAGTAAGGCCCCAAGGCAGGACAACGCGTCGAGAGGCCAGTAGAGAGAGTTGCAGACGTTTTTACCGGGTATCAACTCGTGTATAGATGAGGCCAAAGTCTCGAAAAAGTTAATAAAATTAGAGGGCGACAAACATATTCACTCCCTTTGGTAAACACACAGGGCGATACTCTGCAAGACCAGGCAGACTCACTTGGGGAGCACTTTCAGAGCGTGTCAAGTTTAAACCATTATTCACAATCCTTCCTCAATTATTAGTAAATAGAAGAATGTAAGCTATTTATAAGAAAATGTAGACAGAATGAACCGCAGAACCGTTCCTTGAGTATTTGCCGAGTTGCGAGCTGTCTTGATCGCATGCAAGAGCTCTGCACCGGGATCTAAGAGAATCATGTATGAAATGTTCAAAAACTGACACAATGACACACAAGTTACATTAGTCGCACTTTTCAACGCTATTTGGACTGCAGGATACCTTCTAACCACATGGAAAAAGCCATTGTGGTCCCGGTTCTGAAACAAGGCAAAGAGCCTTCCTCTGATGCAAGTTACCGCCCGATAGCCCGCACAAGTTCACTTGGTAAGGTATTTGAAAAAATTATTACTCGGCGACTGATCCAATTCCATGAACTGAGCAAAATGCTTGATACCTATCAGGGTGGCTTCGGAGAAGGGCGGTCCACAACCAATCATTTTGTACCTATGGAAGGACATATCCGGGACGCATTTGTACACAAACAGTTTTAGAGCGCAGCTCTTTGGCGTCCGTTCCTGGGTTTCGCGTCGTCGTCGGCGTTGTCGTCGGCCTCGTAACCAGCTCCGCCCCCCTTTCATCCCCCCAGCGCTAGCAGCGACCGACTGATA
The DNA here is from genome assembly GCF_023375885.2 of Dermacentor andersoni. NCBI lineage: Eukaryota > Metazoa > Arthropoda > Arachnida > Ixodida > Ixodidae > Dermacentor > Dermacentor andersoni. The sequence goes on from NW_027314758.1 coordinate 1,768,159, forward strand.
CCGCTGGATGCCGCTGACGCCGCTAGAGAGTCAAGATAACGTGACTGCATAGAACACCGTCGCCGCCATGCAGAAAGAGGAGGAAAGGGTCCCCCCCCCCTGTTCTTGTGTGGCGGATAGGGTGCTCTTCAGTTGCCGACGCCCCGGTTATTTCACGTAGGCCCCGGCACGTCGACGAATACGTGACCACCTTCCCACGGCTAGACCTGGTTCTTAGCGCTGCGGAAGCGAGAGTATCATATTGTTTGTGTCGGCATCGGCGGCGTTGTCCCTGAAACCAACTCCGCAGCTGGGGTTGACTCACTATCGGCGTCAGCGGCATCAGTCAGTCGCTGCTATCTCTTCCCTCCTTCCTTTATCGTGTTGTCCGCTTGCTGCGCGCGCTTCTGCCCCCATCGTTTGCCGCTGGGTGTACACGCCGCCCCCCTCCCCCCTCTTCCTGCGAGTCTCCGGTTGTCAAAGCGCCGGCTCGAACTTAATTCCTTTCTTCGCTCCTCCTCCAATGCAACCCCTGTGCGGTGGCAATCAGAGAGCCAGATCGGTGGCGGCGGATCTGTATATGTGCACCTCCCGAGCCGAAATTGCCGCTGCCGTTCGCCCTGTGCGGTGGCAATCAGAGAGCCAGATCGGTGGCGGCGGATCTGTATATGTGCACCGCCCGAGCCGAAATTGCCGCTGCCGTTCGCCACTGCGAAATTATCTGCCAGTTCTTTCTGAGCCATGAGCGAGACGACCGATGGAAGTCCTCCGTCTGCTGCTGCTGCTGCTGCTGCTAAACGAGCTGCCAGAGCAGAGGCCCAGCGCCGTCGCCGTCAGAATCCAGAGGTGCTTGCCGCCGAAGCAGAAGCTTAACGTCGCCGCCGTCGAGATGATCCAGGAGTACGCGTCGCCGAAGCAGAGGCTAAGCGCCGCTGCCGAGAAGACCCTGCCGTTCGCGCCGCCGAAGCGGAGGCTCATCGCCGCCGTCGAGAGCAACCAGCAGTAAGCGAGGCTGAAGCAGAAGCACAAAGCTTCCTTCATGACTGTCAAGAACTGTTAGTGGAGTCTTTGTTAAAGGAATACGTGTGAAAAATAAAAAAAAATTCTGTGATAGCGCATACATGTGTTGCTCGATTTCTTTGCCTCAATCTATCGAAAAGGTGAAACAGCTTATTTGCTGCGCTCAAATTCCGCATTAGGAAGTAACGTAATCGTCGGTAATTTTTTTTCTTATCCATATTCCTTGATATGTAGAAGGCGTACGACACAACATGGCACCACGAAATCTTGAGATACTTGTCAGAAATGGCCATCAAGGGCAATTTCCTAAACCTAATAGAAGATTATTTGTCTAATCGTGCCTTGCGAGCAAAAGTAGGCAATGTACTGTCACGTCCTTTTATACAGGAAACTGGTGTACCCCAGGGAGGCGTGCTCAGTTGCATACTCTTTATTGTTAAGATGATAACACTTCGGGCTTCCTTACCACCGGCCATTTTTTTATTCCGTCTACGTGGACGACATTCAAATAGGTTTCAAATCCTGTAACCTCGCAGTGTGCGAGAGACAGGTACAGCATTCCTTGAACAAAGTGTCAAATTGGGCAGAGAAAATGAATTTAAAATCAATCCTCACAAAAGTTCTTCTGTTCTTTTTACAAGAAACAGAGGCCTGGTTCCGGATCCTTGCTTAGAACGTACAGAGAGCATACATCAGCCTCACATATTTTCCCAGAATACAATCTAATCATAAGCATCCATGTTGTAACATCGTTAACGATATGACATATGCTACATTCATCCGTAATTGTCCCTCTGTAAAACAGCCCTTTAAAATACGGGTGAAGGAGCCTAGCGTTTAAATGGATGTCCCACGGCTCGAGCATCGCTTAATGCATCCAACCAAGTTGTTACCCCCTTGGGAGTGGCAGGTGGTAGAATGTGACGTATCCTTTCTAAAAGTTACAAAGCACGCTCCAGAGGTCGAAATCCGAATGCATTTCCTGGAACTTCAGTATAAGCACTCCTGCACAAAGATCTACAAAGAGGCTTCCAAGTCACATGCCGGGGTATCATACGCAGCGGTCGGTCCATCCTTCTCGGAATCTGATGTACTGCATCCGGAAACATGCTTATTTACGGCCGAAGACTACGCAATACGGTCGGCTGTGATGTATATAAGGAAATCAAAACTCCAAAAAGCCGTTATATAGACTCCCTAAGCGTCGTGAAGGTTTTGACGTCACTCTATAAGCCCAAAAATCCAGTCATTACTGAACTCTATTCCTACCTTTGTAAAGCTTATTTAATCAGGGGCATCGAGGGGGCATCGAGGGGACATCCATAGGGGCATCGAGGGCAACGTTCTGGCGAATCAGATGGCCACGTCCATTTCATCGCGTGCTGTGAATCCTACCGGTGCTGTCCGTGCCACATACCTGAAGCCTTTCTTACGAAAGAAACTTCGAAACCACTGGCGACGTATGTGGGACGCAGAAACAAACGATAAGCTGCGCGTGATAAAGCCACAGTTATGTTTTAGGCGCTCCGCAGCAAAATCACGGTGAACAAATGTTCTATTCGGTCATCTGAGGATAGGACACACATTTGACACTTACAATTTTCTACTCACTGGAAATGAACGTCCAACCTGTGATAGATGTGGTGAAAGGCTCACCTTCCTTCACGTCCTCCTGGAGTGTCGGGACGCCGAAGCTGAGAGAAAGCAAAATTTTCTTCTTGCATACCGCTATTCTGCCCCTCTTCACCCCGGTATGTTTTCTTTGCCAAGAACCGCTCATTACCACTAAAGCAGTCCTCAGTTTTTTAATAATTTTATTCTACATGTTATAAGTCCATTACATTCGTAGCGCATCCTCTTTCGAGAGGATGCCTGCGCGATAATTTTTTTTACATAGCTCATGCCTCCAGGCCCTTCTGTTTCCAGGGCTCTAATGAGGCAGTAGTGCCCTAGCTAATTTCAGCATCTGACATATTTTGTACATTGTATCATTCTTTGGCAATCGGTTTTTATGTTCATAGTACATGTAATTCATCATCGACAAGTTCTTATTACAGTTCGATTTTACGCACTTTAGAGGGACTATTTTGAAGGCCCCTTTACAGCCACGTCACATCGACTTCATAGAACTCATAACTGCACTGCGAACTCATCAACACGGACCTGGTGCTCTTTAGCAATACCTGGCCTTTGTGCCAATAAACACCACACATTCATTCATTCCTTGAGCATTGCTTAATGCATCCAACTAAGCTGTTGCCTGTTTGTGGGTGGCAGACGGTAGAATGCGACATATCCTTTCTAGAAGTTCCAAAGCACGCCCCAGAGGTCTAAATCCGAATGCGTTTCCTAGAACTCCTGTACAAACACTCCTGCACAGAGTTCTACACACAGGCGTCGAAGTCGAATGCCGGGGTATCCCATGCAGCCATCGGTCCATCCTTCTCGAAATCCGATGTACTGCATCCGCAAACAAGTAGCTTTACGGCTCAGGCCTACGCACTATTATCGGCTGTGAAGCATATAAGGAAATCAAATCTTCAAAAATCAGTTATATATACGGACTCCCTAAGTGTCGTTAAGGCCTTGATGTCATTCTGTAAGCACAAAAATCTAGCAATTAGGGACTCTATTCCTTCTCGCGTAAAGCGTATATATCTAACTTGCATGTGATTATATGCTGGGTGCTTGGCCACAGGGGCACCGAGGGCAACGTTCTGGCAGACCAGATGGCCACGTCAATTGCATCGCATGCTGTTAATCCCACCGCTGCAGTCCCTTTTACAGATCTGACGTCCTTCTTACGAAGGAAACTGCGAAACTTTAGGCGATGCTAGTGGGACATGGAAACAAATAATAAGCTACACGTAATAAAGTCACAATTAGGTTTCTGGCCTTCTGCAACAAAATCACGCCAAACAGATATCCTATTCCATCGTCTCAGAATAGGACGCACATTTGGCACCCATAACTTTTTACTCACTGAAAATGAGCCCCCAACCTGTGTTAGATGCGGGAAGAAGCTGACCGTCCTCCACGTCCTCTTGGAGTGTCGGGAAGCCGAATCTGAGAGAAAGAAACATTTTGCCCTAGCATATCGCCAACACATCCCCCTTCATCCTGTAATCTATGTGTCACAGACAAAAAAACATATTCTTTGTAGCTGTAATATATTGCATTCAACATTGTTGGGAATTTGCGAGAATGCCTTCTACCTACTCCACACTGAAGAATTCTGCAATTTTTTCCTCCTAAATATTCATTTGGCAAAGAAGCCATATACTTTCGTGCTACCGAGTGATATGCACATAAATTATATAAAAAAATTCAATGGAGTCTAAAATGTAAATTTTTTACCCGTGTTGATCTCTCGTGGAATCACCCTGGCACTACTTAATCTGAAAACTAAGACATCAGCTCCATGTACAAGGTGGCATGTGTAGTGCCTGAGAACTGAAGGGAAACTCGGGGCTGCCTTTATCATCACCCAAAATCCATATCATATCGTTCTAGTACACTATTGAAACATTAGGTTACCTTCACATATTTCTCCATAGCATTCGACAGACGACAACATTCCTTCTCCTTTACAGCGTGGTTTCAGAAGGTCTTTCGGCTATTTCAGCTTTGTAGCGCAGCTCAGAAAGAGCAAAAAAGGAAGGAGGTAGGGGTAATCTAAGGGAACGGAAACCAGAGTGAGCGCTAACTTCCAATTGATGGTTTATTTCGTGACACAAGACTACTTATACACTCAGCAAACCATATGACATCAACAGATTACAAAGAAACCAAGCAACAAAACCGATAGTAACCAAGTGGCAACATGTTCAGACAGCCTGTGGCTGCAGTCGGAGATACGCCAATTCATTGCTTGATAATGATAATGAAGGTGAGCTTACACATGCACGGTCCAGACCAATGATAGCCTTTGCTTCGATGATTTCTCTTGTGAGCTGATTACGACTGCGACCTAGAATGACGCATTTCTCTAAGACAGGTTCGCAACCACACGTTTTGCAGTGCTGTGCAAGAAACCCCTCAGCTGTAATACAATTCTTGGCATTGTAACCATGTTCGCGCAGCCTGTCATTCACACATCGGCCAGTTTGGCTAACGTAACGTTTTCCACACTTGAGTGGAAAACAATAAACAACACAATGTGCGCAATTAACGAACTTATTTTTGTGGTTATTATCCCAGCAAAGAGGAGCTACCTTATTCGGATTAGTGAGCTTGCAAGTCCTCATGAGCTTGTTAGCGGCAGAAAACGCTACACGAACATTCGCTCGCTGGGCGATTTTCTTAAGATTATGTGAGACGGTCTGAACATAAGGGATGATGCTTGTCCTACCCCGAGAAGTGACAGGATCATCTGCGTGCTGGTTATCTTTTCTACACTCTCTTAGAATTCGTTCTGCTATTGACACTTATAGGGACATGGGATAACCAGCCTGCCAAAGCTGTTCGCACTGAGAGGCAAAACTAGACGAAACACTATGGTGGCAGGACTTTTTCAAAGCATTATTAAGGCAAAGGTTAGCAATGCTTCTATTGACCAACTTAGAATGGGCAGACTGAAACGGAAGAAGTGGTTTGTTAGCACGAGGTTCATAGTACCAACACGTATGAATATACGAACTAGCTAAGCGCAAATCCAAAAACCGGATCTCACGATCCTGTGGGAACGCAAGGGGCGCAAGGCATTCTTGGACTATTGGCACTACCGAGGCAACCTCAGTCTCAAGGTCAGCCGGAGAACACTGAACACAAAACAAAAAATTTTCCAAATAACGAAATATTTAAAAAATTTTAGTCTGATAAAGGCTCACTGACATGGCGACGTCTAGGCGAGCTAAAGATAAATCATTGAAAAGCGGGTCAATGCACGAACCAATGCGCACTGCGTTTTTCTGCAAATAGATGGTGTCATGGTGCTATCACACAACCAGCCACGGAACTTCACAGATTTGAAAAATTGCTAATAAATTATTGTTATTATGTCGGATAGTTAATAGTACAAGGGCCTGGAATGACTAAAAAATGCCATGAATGTTACATTATACATTCAAAAATTAAATATGGATTGCTATAAATAATAAATGTTCGCTCTTTACAGGCTTACAATTACTAGCTGTATAGGAGTGTAAAATATATATACTGTTAAAATTGCAAGCCTGTAAGTGATGTTTGTCTTTGCTAAAAATACATGGAAATCAGAAGGTAAAGCATTTGAACGCGTGTGGTCTTTTATTTCCCTAGCCCTTATGCACAATGTTTTGAAAGCTGGCACTCCATCTGCACTGCAGCATTCGAGTTTAAGCCTTCAATTGGAAGCAATGCTATGATTTGAGACTTCGAAGACACTGTATATATCCAACATACGTACATCACCGAATAATGAATGAATGAATGTTTGATGTTTATTGGCGCAAGGGGCAAGCATGACCAAAGAGCGCCATATCTGTGGTAATGAGTTTGCAGTGTAATTATGATTTCTATGAAGTTGGTGTGACGTGGCTGTAAAAGCGCCTTAAATATAGTCGCGCTAAAGTGCGTAAAATCTGCATAATACGATTATGGCGATGACGCATGACGTGTACTATGAACATTAAGATTCATTTAAAAAGAATGATACGATGTGTAAAAATATATCACGTTATAAGATATGCTAGACAACTACTGTCTCCTTAGAGCCCTTGAAACACAAGGGCCTGGAGGCATGTGCTATGCAAAACAATTATCGCAGCGCCATCCTCTCGAGCGAGGATGCTCTACGAATTTATCGGGTTTATAACATGTAGAACGACATCATTTAAGAAGTTGAGGACTGCCTTGGTGTTAAAAAGCGGTTCCTTACCAAGAAACATAGCCGGGTGTAGAGGGATGTAATAACGGTACACAAGCGGAAAATGTTTATCTCTGTTTCGGCTTCCCGACACTCCAGGAGTGCGTGGAAGACGGTCAGCCTCTCACCGCATCTACCACAGGTTGGAGGTTCACTTCCAGTATGTAGAAAATGATGGTTCCCAAATGTGTGTCCTATTTTGAGGCAACAGAATAGGACATCTGTTCGCCGAGATTTTGTTGGGGAGGGCAAAGAACCTAATTGTGGCTTTATCACGTGCAGTTTAATATTTACGTCTGCGTTGTCAGTCGTTTCGCAGTCTCTTTCGTATGAAAGGTTTCAGATCTGTGAGAGGCCCGAAGCAGTAGTATTAACAGCAGGGGATGCAATTGACGTGGCCATCTGGTCTGCCAGTACGTTACCTTCAATTCCCCTATGGCCAGGTACCCAGCATATAATGATATGCTGGCTAGATATATAAGCTTTCCACAGGTCGGAATAGACCTCAGTGAGCACTGGATTTTTATATTTGCAGAGTGACATTAAGGCCTTCACCACACCTAGGGAGCCTGTATAATAACGGCCTTTTGAAGTTTTGATTTACTTATATGCTTTACAGCCGACCATAGTGCGTAGGCCTCTGCCGTAAAGATACTTGTTTCTAGATGTAGTACATCGGATTCCGAGAAGGATGGACCGACGGCTGCATAAGACACTCCGGCATGTGACTTGAGAGCGTCTGTGTAGAACTCTGTGCACGAGTGCTTGTACTGAAATTCTAGGAAATACATTCTTATTTCGACCTCTGGAGCGTGTTTTGTAACTTTTAGAAAGGATACGTCGCATTCTATCACTTGCCACTGCCAAGGAGGTAAAAGCTTGGTTAGGTGCATTAAGCGAAGCTCGAGGAGAGGGACATGCATTTCATCGCTAAGTTCCTTCACACGTAGCGAGAAAGGATGTCTTATAGAGAGACGATTGCGGAAAAATGTAGCACACGTCATGTCGGTTACGGTATTAAAATATGGATGTTCACGATTAGAGTGCACTTTAAGGAAATAGGTAAAGCAGATGTATGATCTCTCGCGGCGGAGCGCCCACTCATTCGACTCGGCATATAAGCTTTCAATCGGACTTGTTCTGAACGCGCCAGTGGCTAACCGGATACCTAGATGGTGGACCGGATCCAGTATTCTTGGCGCGCTCGGGGCGGCAGAGCTATACTCTACGGCAATATAATCCAACCTTGACCGAATTAGGCTCTTGTAGAGATTCATTAGACATTTCCTGTCGCTACCCCATGTTGTGTGCGATAGAAGTTGCATTATGTTCATTGTTTTTAGATATTTTCCTTTAAGATGTTTAATGTGCCGGACGAAAGTGAGTCTATAGTGATGTATAACATCTAGAAATTTGTGTTCTTTGTATACAGGTATCTGTTCTCCACACAGTTCTAAGCAAGGATCTGGGATCAGGCCTCTCTTTCTTGTAAAAAGAAGGCAAGAACATTTTTTAGGATTAATCTTAAATCCATTTTTGTTCACCCACTTTGAAACTTTGTTCAGGCCATGCTGTGCCTGTCTCTCGCACACTGCGAGGTTACAGGATTTGAAAGCTATTTGAATCTCGTCCCCGTAGACAGAATAAAAGATGGCCGGTGGTAATGAAGCACGAAGCGTGTTCATTTTCACGATAAAGAGCGTGCAGCTGAGCATGCCACCTTGGGGTACACCCGTTTCTTGCGTAGAAGGACGTGAAAGTACATTGCCGACTTTTATCCGGAAGGTACGATTGGACAGATAGCTTTCTATTAGGTTTAGCATATTACCATGGATGCCCATTTCTGACAAGTCTCTTAAGATTCTGTAACGCCACGTTGTGTCGTACGCCTTCTCTATATCGACGAATATGGATAAGAAAAACTGTTTGTGTACAAATGCGCCCCGGATATTTGCTTCAATACGTACAAGATGATCAGTTGTGGAGAGCCCTTCTCTAAAGCCACACTGATAGGGATCAAGGATTTTGCTCAGTTCAAGGAAGTGAATGAGTCGCCGATTAATCATTTTTTCAAATACCTTACGAAGGCAACTTGTGAAGGCTCTCGGGTGGTAGCTTGCCACTGAGGAAGAATCTTTGCCTTGTTTCAAAACAGGGACCACAATGACTTCTTTCCATGCAGTTGGAAGGTATCCTGCAGCCCAAATGGTGTTCAAAAGTGCGAGTAGTGTAACTTGGGTGTCATTGTGTAAGTGTTTGATCATTTCATACATGGTTCCCTCAGATCCTGCTGCGGAGCTATTGCATGCGCTCACGACAGCTCTCAACTCGGCAACACTAAAAGCACGGTTGTAAGGCTCATTCTCTCGACTTTTTCTTGAGAATGGCTTACGTTCTTCTATTTGTTTATATTTAAGAAAAGATTGTGAATAATTGGTTGAGCTTGAGTAAGTCAGGGGGTGCTGTCTACGTGAAGCCGAGGGCAAAGGGGTGTGTTGCCGCCGCCGGGGGTCCGTAAGGTCCAAACACCCGGCACTGGTTCCACCCCCAGCATCCCCTTTTCCCCGGACACGGCTAAGCCGCGCACGCTTAGACGCGGCAGGGTCCAAACCTCGTGTGCTCGGGTACGTGGTGCCGCAACACACCAAACGCCTGCTGACGCAGTCGCCCCTGCGGGGATCACCGAAAAAGTGCCTAACAGTATTGTTTTGAATAGTAGATTGTTGCCAAGGAAAAGGGCTCTACTGAAAGGTGCAAAGGCGCACATTATTTTCACTTCCTGTCACAGCCTATACAAGGCTGACAGAATTTGTCAAATAAGAAATAAAAATATAAATATATAATGTCTGTAATGGAATACTAAATTGTTGTCATCCTGTTTTATGGATAGACCTGTTTTATAGACATGTATTACGGCGAGACTACTTGTTCTCCATAAAGACATGGAGAACGGGTGAACCCTCCAATCTTGTTGCATGTTGACAGCTCACTGCTCATCACAAGGTAAGAATGTGTACATGCCACCCATTATTGTTCTCCACATTCCCAATTCCAGCCACCTTGCTTGTGTTTCCATTGGAATCAGGCTGTACCAAGCGTAAAAAGATAAAAACAAAAAAGTAAAGTCTGGTTGCCAAAAAAACATGCGTCCAAGTGTCTATGCTCCTTTCTAGACCGGGTATGCCTGAACCCGTTATCTTGTGACGAGGTGTAACATGAGAGTGCAGAAGCACCACCATTCATTCGCTTCGTCTCGACTGTCTTACCATTTGGCCAGTCACTGTCACTCATGAGGATGTAACCTCATACTCAATCACACACTTATGCTTTTTCATCATTGTAACAAATTGATGAGTGAAATATTAAGCGCGTGACCTGCTAAATAAACCGTCGAGGCTTCACAGCTGTCTCGCAATAAATATTTCATAACGGCCTTGTGGAATAAATATTTAACGTTGGCGCTTGTCCCATGTCTACTCTTTTATTCATGCCATGCCTGCTTTTTGCTTTCACAAATCACGTCATATATGCACATATGTGTGCATACTTTGTTAGCATACAAGGGTTATGTCATCTCGTTTTCTGATTCTTTCGTTCAGCACACAGTGTTCGTACATACAGGTTGTCTCAGCTAACTTGGACGCAGTTGTCAAAAAGCCCATGCTTTTTTCAGAACAGAAGTCGCGTGGATGGTGTTAGTTTATCTAAACTTGCTGTAAGATTTTGTTTTTCGTCTATTTTTGCGTAATTAACCAACATAAATTAATTACCTTTTTAAATATAGCTTGAAACGTTCAGGCGTCAATAGGAAAGTTGTGGAGCTTCACAAACGTTAGCCAACCCAGGTAATTACAACGAGATAGACTTAGCGTGGTTGCTTTTATTCGTGAAAAATAAAAGGCCGCCGAGTGCTTCCGCACGCTTTCCGCAAGTTTAAAGAATACCCCGTGACAGCGCACTGTGTGCGCCCGAATGCGCCACGATTACAGCGCTCTCATGAGTGATTTGTAATAACATCGCCAGCGCCGCGCCTTCCATTCGCTTACGAGAAAGAGCTTGAACCTCTGCTCGGCTCTGCCATTACCCGCAGCGGCTGGCAACGGCGCTCTGAAAAGCGCTTCGTCAGCAGCCGCTCGCACCTGTCGCCGAAGAACGCGCCGTGATCAGCCGTTTATTCCGATAACACGAGAAGAGTAAGTTTTTCCAAGTGTTCAAGTCGATGCGGAATATAGGGAAATACACACAAAACATGCATCATAGATCTGGAACATATGCGAGAGAGAGCATAATTTGTTACAACGCCGCTTTTCTTCCAAGCTGTGCCAGCGACTAGATACATATGAGCTCGACTTTCTATTACTGTCGGGCCGCGCAACCGTTTCGAAGAATTTGTGTGCAGTGCCTAAAATATGCCGTACTCAAGCGAGCCGAAGGCGAACGTGGTCTTAATCTTGGAAGCGGCATGGGGCGACAAGAGCAAAGCTGCCAAGGTATACAGAAATTGGCAATGGGGGGGGGGCGGGGGGACACCTAGCGCGAACACAATTATGAAGAGTTACTTGACGCTGGAAGAAACAGGTAGCTTCAAGAAGATGCGCCACTGAAAGGGGACCATCAGTCAAAAGGCTGAAGAAGACATTTTGGCTCATGACTGCAAACTCTCATTCCAGCGTGCGTGATGTGAGTAGTGAGGTCAGCATTCGAAAGTCTACGGTGTCAGGAGTTCTTAGGAAGGCTGGAATGCATCCGTACGACCTGCAACTATATCAAAAGCTGGAAAAAATAGACTTTCAACGGCGGCTTCAATTCTGAAATTGGATCGTTGTGCACATTGACCAAATACCGGATTTGGTTGACAAAGTGCTCTGGACAGATCAGGCAACCTTCTCCAGAAATTCTCAAGTCAACATCCATAATGCGCATTACTTGAGTGATACGAACCCGCATTGGGTGGCGCAGACCGGACACCAGTACCAATGGTCATTTATAATGTGGTGCGGTATCTTGACGGAAAAATAATTCATTCCTTCATTCACAAAACATTATTAGTGTCCACAAGCCCGGTCTTTTCAGACCGAGGTGGGCCGCGTCCACGTTGGCACCGCCAGGCCGAGCCTTATGGCGTCATCGTGGACCCTCTGGACAGGCCGTAGTTGATCTTGATAATAAGAGCTTGATATCATCTTGAGCCAGTAAAGCAATTTTTCTTCGGGGTCGGCGAGAGTCGCGGGACAGCCCGCCAGCATGTGTCTGATGCCAATGATGCCATTGCACACGTTACATTCTTTCCAAATTTCTCTTTCGGGGTGAATTTTATTTATGAAATGTGGAGTGGGGTACGTCCCGGTTTGCAGTAATGGTAGCGTCACTGCCTGAGCCCTGTTCAGTCTTACGTGTGGCAGTGGGAATTGCCTACGCCCCAAGTAGTAATATTTAGTGATGCCGTTCTAAGTTGGTAAGTGATCTTTATACTCCCTGGAATGGTAGTGGGCGTCGGTACGGTTCCGACTGGCACGGCAAGCAAGTCCTCGTGCCAGGTCGTTGGTAACCTCGTTGAGGTTGGGCCGAGTCTCGTCCACTTGTCCCATATGTACAAGAAACCATCGGATATCAGTTTTGATAGCTTCGACCTTGTCGATAAATTTAGCCGCAGTCCCAGCTACATCGCCTTTGTCAAAGCTCTTAATTGCTGCTTTGGAATCGCTATGGATGAAAGATTATTTACGGTTCCTGATGGCTAGAGCAATCGCGGCTTGCTCCGCCACCGTGGAATCCTTAGTGAAGATGGTGACGGCGTCCCGTACCTCGCCCCGGCTATCGACCACCAAGGCGGTGTAGGCCTCTTTGCCTTTGACCCAGGCAGCGTCTACAAGGGCCGCCTGTTGTCCTAGCTGTTCAATTTCTTTCAATAAAGCTTTCGCTCTCGCTTTTCTCCTGCTAACATTGTGTTTTGGGTGCATATTTCTCGGGAGGGGAGTGGTTCTGATCGCGTCTCTAAGGTTCGCGCTCAATTCTACCTCGGATTCCTTCGGGTTCATCGATCTATTGGGGTCTGTCCCTATCGCTTTAGGTATAAGCCTGCCCGCTCGCGTTTTCCTCAGTCTTTCGTGCTGCGCCATCTGTTGCGCTTCCGTCATCACTTCTATCGTATTGTGCACGCCCAGGTTCATGAGCTTCACGTTCGAAATGCTGATGGCTATGCCTAGGGTAGCCTTCACTAACTCGGCCTGCGACCACTTAAATAGACCTGCCACGTAGGTGAAGTGACAGAGAGCGAAGGCATGCACTAACCTTAGAGCGCTGTCCTCCCCCAGGCATCTGTGTCTGTTGCTGATTCTCCTTAGTAACTTGATGACTTGGCCCGTCTTGTTTGAAATGTGTTGAATGGCATTGAGGTTTGTCTTTGCGTTTTCCATCTTTGCAGGATGGATTGTTTGGCCTCGATCAGATGCGCGAGCCTATTTTCTATGCTCTCTATGTTTTCTTCGATCTTAATTTCTTTAGTGGCCTCCCTGAGGTCCTCTTCGAGCTGGTTGATCCACGTCTCGAAGGACTGTCTCCCGCTTCTATAGGTTCCGAATGCAGCCTCTTCGATCTAACTTTCCTAAAAAGGTCCCAGTCCGTGCACCGAAAGGATCTAGTCTCATATTTCGGCATACCTATACCAATGTGTATGATATAGTGGTCGCTGCCTAGATCGGTGCCCGAGTTTTCCCAACTAGCTTGTTTCGAATTGTTGACAAAAGTCAGGTCGGGTGTAGAGTCCCTGCGCGTGGACGTGCCACAGCGGGTGGGGAAAGCCGGATCAGTGATCAGGCACAGTCCCAGGTCCGTGGCAAGGTCCCGTAAGCCCTCACCTTTCTTTGTATTCCAAGCGTATCCCCACGCTTGGTAGGGAGCATTAAAGTCCCCTCCGATGATGAGCGGGGAGCTCTTCGCGACTGCGAGTGCCTTGTTGAAAAGTGCCCTAAAGCTTTGTTTCTTGTAGGTGGGACGGTATGGGCCAGTGAAGCGCGACAGTCGCTTTTCTGAAAGGCCCATACGTCGAATGGGTGACCAGAGAAGCACCAGAGAACCCGGAGTAAAGTGCACGTCACGATGGTGGTCTCTGATGCTCCTGTGAGGCCTCGAGACGGGTGCGGGCGAGCTGGCGCGCGTGGTCGGCGTGTGCGATCGCGTCGCGGGCGTATTCAGTGGTTGAACGTGTGGCCGAAGGCAACAAAGTGTCCAAGGGCAACGCGGGTTCTCGGCCATATAGGAGATAGAATGGTGAATTGCCGGCGGTGTCGTGGCGCGATGGATTATACGCGAACGTCACATATGGTAAGTGAAAATCCCAGTCGTGGTGGTCGGTCGCAAGGTACTTTGAAAGCATGTCGGTGATGGTCCGGTTGAGGCGCTCCGTGAGGATCCTGGTGCAAGCGTCCCGTCTGCGGGTGTTAGGACGTGCTGAACTTGTGCTTTGTTGAGCAAGAGCGGAGGATGCCCTCGACGACTGCCGACAGAAAGCTGCGACCACGGTCAGTGATTAATTTGGCGCGGAGCACCATGCACGAAAATGATGTCATAGAGCAGAAAGTCAGCAATGTCAGTAGCACAGCTTGTCGGAAGGGCTCTGGTGATTGCGTACCGCGTCGCATAATCAGTAGCGACGGCGACCAATTTATTTCCGGAGCCAGAGAGAGGAAACGGTCCAAGAAGATCTAGACCAACACGGAAAAAGGGTTCCGGTGGGATGTCGATCGGCTGGAGACATCCAGCTGGAGGTGTGGAGAGCTTCTTCCGGCGCTGACAGGGCTCACAAGCGGCAACGTAGCGCCGCACGGAGAGAGCGAGACCCGGCCAAAAGAACCGACGGCGTACACGGTCGTATGTGCGCGAGACGCCCAAGTGTCCAGCCAAGGGAGCGTCGTGAAGTTGTTGGAGGACAGTCGAACGCAGGTGTGATGGAATTACGAGCAGAAGGTCAAGGCCGTGTGGATCGAGATTGCGGTGGTATAATGTCCCCTCCTTAAGGAGAAACATCCGGGGAGAGGCGTCGCCAGGCGTTGACTCCAGATGGTCGATGAGGGCTCGTAATGAAGGATCGTGGCGTTGCTCGTTGCCGATTTCAAGCAATTGGGAGAAAGAGAAAACGCAAGCGATGGCGTCCGCATCAGCTGCTTCTTCGACGGGGTAGCTGGACAAACAATCGGCATCCTGGTGCAAGCGTCCCGTCTTATATACCACGGAGAAGGTATATTCTTGCAGGCGTAATGCCCAGTGAGCGAGTCGTCCCGTGGGGTCCTTGAGTGAGGATAGCCAGAAGAGCGCGTGGTGATCAGTGATGACGCAGAAGGGGCGTCCATACAAGTATGGACGAAACTTCGCAACAGCCCACACAAGAGCGAGGCACTCGCGCTCTGTGATTGAATAATTGCGCTCAGCGGGTGATAGAAGTCGGCTGGCATAGCTATAACGCGGTCATGTCCACGCTGGCGTTGTGCTAACACTGCTCCTATGCCGTGACCACTGGCATCAGTTCGAACTTTCGTTGAGGCAGACGGGTCAAAGTGGGCCAGAATTGGAGGCGTGGTAAGGAGAGTAGTGAGCTGCGAAAAAGATTCGGCATGGTCAGGTCCCCAAGAAAATGGGGCATCTTTCTTCAAGAGGTCGGTAAGGGGACGTGCGATAGTCGCAAAATCCTTCACAAAGCGTCGGAAATATGAGCACTGCCCTACGAAACTACGAACGTCCTTGGTAGACTTCGGAACAGGAAAGTTCGTAACGGCGCGAATTTTGTCCGGATCAGGTCGCACGCCTCTGGCGTCCACGAGGTGTCCAAGGACGGTGATTTGGCGGCAAGCGAAGTGACATTTGACGAGTTCAACTGGAGACCGGCGCGGCGAAACACGTCAAGAATCGCTGAAAGACGGTCTAGATACGTGTCAAATGTGGGCGAATAAACGATTACGTCATCCAGATAGCACGAACAGGTGGACCACTTGAACCCCTGAAGCAAAGAGTCCATCATTCGTTTCAAGGTGGCGGGCGCGTTACAGAGACCGAAAGGCATCACCTTGAACTGATAAAAGCCGTCAGGGGTAATAAATGCAGTTTTCTCTCGGTCCATGTCGTCGACGGATATCTGCCAGTAGCCGGACCATAAGTCGATAGAAGAAAAATAGGTGGCACCGTACAAGCAGTCTAGAACGTCACCAATACGTGGCCAAAGGTACACGTCCTTTTTTGTGATTTTGTTCAGGTGGCGATAATCTGCACAAAAACGCCACGTTCCATCCTTCTTTTTGACAAGTACGACGGGAGGAGCCCAGGGACTACAGGAAGGCTCGATAATGTCCTTTGCAAGCATCTTTTTGACTTCCTGTTGGATAACAGCTCGTTCGGACGCAGAAACACGATATGGACGTCGGTGAATAGGGTTCGTATCGCCAGTGTTTATGTGATGGGTCACGACGGGCGTTTGACCTAAGGGTCGGTTGTCACACTCAAAAATGTCGCGATAGCCGTCAAGAACGCGGCAAAGGGCTTCAGCTTGAACAGGTGTAAGGTCAGAGGAAACCATCTTCTCAATATCGACGTCAGTACTGTGCGATGACGTCACGGTATGGGCTGAGCTTTGACGATCTTCCACTGTAAATGGCTCGATCTTATCATCCTGCAAAGCGCTAATTATAGCCAATGAAATCCCCTGAGGCAGAAATTGCGCGGTGAGCGCGAAATTGACAAGGGGAAGGCATGTGCGGTTGCCAGTAATTGTCAGCACAGTGTACGGCACGGTAAGACCATGTGTAAGTATAACTGCCGGAATTGGTGCGACCACGTAATTACCGTCAGGTACAGCTGGTGAGGACAACAAGTCGACGTGTGTCACAGATTGAGGCGGTAGGCGAATAAAATCCATGCAGCTCAAACGGCTTGGAGGCGGGTCCACAGGGTCGGCAAGAAGAGGCAAGTCAAGGCGAAGTGAGCCGGCCGAACAGTCAATGAGGGCCGAATAATTGGCAAGGAAATCCAGACCGAGAATGAGGTCGTGAGGGCAATGCTCGATGACGGTGAAGAGAACGACGGTTTGTCTCTCAGCAATGGTGAGTCGGGTAGAGCACCTGCCAACAATAGCGACAGTCCCTCCGTCGGCGACTTGTACAAATCGGTTCGGGGCGGGCGTCAGAACTTTCTTGAGCCGACGGTGAAGAGCAGCACTTATAATGGACACATGCGCCCCAGTGTCAATCAAAGCGCACACAGGAACATTGTCGACGAGAACGTCCAAAAGATTCTTGTTCGTGGGCAAGGTGAAGCGAGGATTTGGTGCCAATGTCGTCTTTGCAGCTTCACCTCCAGAAGCTGCACTGTCTAGTTTTCCGGTCGGGGGTGCGGCGAGTAGGTCGGAGAAGGAGCACGGCGTGACGGGAGCGAACGAGATTGACGACGGGAGGGAGAAGGCGAGTGGGAGTAGCGGGGTCGTGTCAGAGGTGTCGCAGGGTCAGATGATGGAGCGGGCATAGAAGGGGCGAAGGAAAAGGACGTGTTAGAGGGGCGAGGGTGGTAACCAGGAGAATAGCGCGTCGGAGAAGTCCAGCGGCTGCGGCAGTGGCGAGCGATATGTCCAATGCGTCGGCAATTAAAACAGATCGGCCTGTCGTCCACTGTTCGCCATTCGGAGGGGTTGCGCTCTCCGTAAGAGGACTAAGAAGAGCGCGGTGGGGACGTGCGGGGAGAAAGAGCTTCCGAGCGTATGGAACGAATCGATTGCAGGCCGACGTTGGACAACTCTTGACGGACGACGGCCTGGATGAAGGAGATTGTCATCGGAGAATGATCAGGTGACGGGAATGAAGGGGCCGCCGGTTGTGCCACTTCGACCTCACGACGAATGATGCGGGTCAAGTTGTCACATCGCGACGGCTGGTGGAAGAGGTCTTCACAGGATGACGTAGCAGCTTGTTTGGGAAGCCGCGTGATGTGCTGGGATACCCGGCGGCTTTTAGCATGCTCAAGACGGCGGCACTCCTTGAGGATCCCATCGATGCTGGTGACGTTCGTAAACACCAATAAATTGAAGGCGTCGTCAGCAATGTCTTTGAGGACGTGATTAACCTTATCGTCCTCAGACATGGCCGGGTCAGCCTTGGCACAAAGGGCCAAGACGTCGAGAATGTACGCAACGTAGGACTCGGTCGACGTCTGTACACGTGTGGCAAGGGATTTCTTGGCATTGACTTGGCGACAGAACGGATTGCCGAAAAGGTCGCGGAGCTTCTCTTTGAAGAGATCCCAGCTCGAGATCTCTTCGTGAGTCTGGAACCATGCAAGTGGAGCTCCGTCGAGGTAGAAAAGAACGTTCGCAAGCATAATAGTCGGATCCCACCTGTGACTGGTGCTGACACGTTCGTATAAGCGGAGCCAGTCGTCAACATCAGGACTGCTGACTCCGTTGAAAACACCAGGATTTCGAGGGGGGGAAACGGCGACGTAGGTCGGGGCTGCAGGCGGCGGTGGTAGCGTAGCTGAAGTGCCGCCAGCAGGAGCCGAAGTTCCACTGTCGCCGTTGCGACCGCTGCGAAGCTCCATGACGGGTACGGGGAACGCCCACCTCCACCAAATTAATGTTACGTGTAGTTGGAGCCCAATAATATATAAAATTTATTTACAGGGAAGCTAACGGAAGGCCAAAATGGCGACGCTATATCAAGCGGGCCCACGTCGCTTCTTCCTCTTCAGTGCAGCCTCACTGTGGCGGCTGTTCCGTAGCACTATCCATTAATATTGACACGTGTCTGGAACATTCGACGATCCTGTATAAAAGCCGACGCGCTTGACCCGCTGATCAGATTTCCGACGATCGCCGACTGTGTTCGCTGCTTTCGTTGTGTTATAAGTGTAGCCTGTTTTGTGGGCACAGGTTCGCCCAATAAAATCTAGTTTTGCCTTTCACAGTATTGCTACTGTGTTCTTAACGTCACCACCACGTGACAATATTGAATAGGTTAATTTTGCTGTTACCCGCGATCGATCTCTTTGGAGCGCCCCCTGACGTCCTGGAGAGCGATTTTACACTTTCTGATTCTGACGGGAAGAATTCGTCGTCGTCGCATCTCGTTTCGAGTTTCTTGAATCGGTGTTCGGCCGTTAACCTCCGTTTACATAGTTTATCCACGTTAAAGTTAGTCCTTTCCGTCGTCTCCCTAATTTCTTTGATTACCTCTTTCAGCTCGCTGAGAACTGAGAAAACCGAGTCAGTTTCGAGGCTTATTGCTCTTTTTTTTCGGAGCGGGGGAGTTATCTCCCTCGCTTGGTCGTTTCTTTGACTTACTGGTCTGGCTATTGCTACTCTGGCAGGGCTCGGCTGTGCCTTCTTTTTCAGTTCTGCTACCTGTTTGGTCAGCTCTTCATTAGCTTTACGCAAAGAGGTTACCTCCCTAATCAACTCTTCTATTCTGGCATCACTGCTTTCAGTCACCGCCGGCGTAGTGGCGCCACCGACGATTCTCACTGCACCTTTGACTTTATCCGCCCAGGCGGTTCCAACTGTCGGCTTGGCACCAGGCGTTCCATCTAAGCGCGCCTGCGCTCTTCCCGACTTGGAGCGGCTTCTCTCCCTCGCGGCCGATCGCGAACGGGCGCGTTCCCTTCGCACCTGCGCTCCTCCCGACTTGGAGCGGCTTCTCTCCCTCGTGGCCCATCGTGACCGGGCGCGTTCCCTTCGGCGAGCTCATACCACATAGGGTGTTTGAAATCTCTGCTTGCACGCCTTGTCGACGGTGTGATGGTCTCCTCCAAAGAACTTGCACTTGGGCATGCGAACGGGGTCCGCTCGTGGGTTGGGGGCTCCCCACCCTCTACACTGAACAGAGTCAGGCGTGGGGCACACGTCCGAGCGGTGTCCTACCCTACCACAAGTAAAGCACACATCAAATTGTTTCCTGTAGAGATAACATCTCAACAAGGTCGGCCCGTAGCGCACAAATTTTGGCACTCTCAGTCCGTCGAAGATGACGATGACTGAGCCCGACGTCTTGATGCGCTTGGCGGCCAAAGCTAGCGGGTTGCGCTCATGCATAATATTTCTTGTGATAGTGGACTGGGAGTCCCTGATGTCGACTTGTCTAATCACCCCTTTGCACGTGGCGTGCGGGGCTGTCTCGTACGCATTGACTTGGTACTCCGTTTCCACGATTTTGAAGGACTTGATTCTCACGTACCTTGCCGCGTGGTCTGGTTCAGGCGTGCTCACCACCACGATATTTTGTGTGAAGTTGTGGCACACCATGTCTTCACTTGCTTGCTCTGCCGTTAGGCCTGAAGCCCCGATCACTGCAGTTCCAATAGCGGTGGTACTTACATTGCTCAAATTTAGTCTTCCTCGTTGCCTGATTATAATCTTCTGATGCTCATCGGGCAGTTGGGGCATCCTTGAGGTCTTGACTATACGATACTTGATCGAGCCGGTGTTGGTGGCGGGTCCCTTATTTATTTATTTATTTATTTATTTATTTATTTATTTATTTATTTATTTGTGATACCCTCAAGGTACACATTTGTACATTGCAGAGGGGAGGGGTGAGAATACATTCGAAGAGTAAAAAATGCAGGATTAGTTCAAGGAATTTCCAAGGAACAAAAGCAATATGAAGAAAGCAGTAATGCATTCATAACAAATAACAGACTTACATAACATGAAAATACAGAAAGAATACACTTTAGCAAGCAGACAATGTTCATGAATAAGTACATAATTATGCCATTTGCCACCATACATTATTTTATGTTGATTAGCAAGCGTATGGCGTCTCCGCCGTACGCTTGCGAGGAACTTGGCGTCGCGTTCGCCGCTTTGCTGCTCTTCTTTCCAGCACGGGATCGCCGTCCGGTAGCCACTTGCCAACCGAAATCTTCCTCGTTGTTGTCCTCTTCCATACGGGAGTCTGCCATGTCCGCCTGGCACGTAGGCCGGCAAGGCCTAATGGGCCTTGCTCCTCGCTAGGGTTAGCTCCGCACGTAGTGGGATGAAAAGAAAAAGTCCAAGAAAATTGTCAAAAATTGGTTCCCACCTCGAAACTTCGTATCAGACGAGTCTGGGCAACTTCGCGAATCTGATAATGTGCTTGAAATCGTCGTACCTCGAAAAATTGGCCAGCGGAACATCGAAAAATACGGAGCCGATGTGAGAGACGTATCTGCTCCGTGCTCTTCTTCTTCTTCCCCCCGGAAAAATAATTTGCCCCATATATTTTTACCACATGCTCACTGCTCAGCGGTACGTGAATGACATCTTGGAAGGCCTAGTCGATGATTCTTGTTGTGATCTTCCTCTTGCGTTTTTAAAGCGGGCTTGGTATTGCACAACGGTGCATCAGCTCACAGCAGCAGCCTTGCCCGAGAATGGCTTGAGGAAGCCTTCAAACGCCAGTAGGTCGGGTGACATGGACCAGTGGCATGGCCTGTAAGGTCACCGGACTTGACACCTCTTGACTTCTTGTGGGGACATGTGAAAGACTGAGTGTACTGCAAACCGACAACCACACCGAAGAGCTAAATCCAGAAATTGCTGAAGCCTGCAGGGACATACCGTATTGCGCCATCAAAAAAGCTACATCGGACGTGCTGAAGAGGTGCCAATACTGCTTTATGGCAGAGGGCGACTTGTTTGAACAGATTCTTTAGACGGGCATCACAGTGAGCAAATCTCTACAACCATTATCCATGAAAAGAACCGTGTGTGTGAAACTTTTGTACTACGTGGAAAATGCAGGTAAGTAATATCAAATTACAAAGTCTCTGCCGACGAGGAATGGACAGGAAGCTAAAAAGCAACCTTCTAAGTCAGTTTACAGTTCTGCCTTTATTGACAACCAGCTTAATTCACACGACGTTATCAAGCTTGTCATAATGCGTGTTTGCTTGTTGGGGTCTTGCTCTCAAATTCGAACTCATCAGGTTATCATTTTTCCTCCGCATGCATTCAACTAGCGTGAGAGTGCGATTATCGCCGCAGAAACGGGAGCCGTGCTTTAGTTCAACTGCCACCCGATCCCACTTGCATTTATCTCGGAACTAAGCACCCTGCAAAGCTCTGTCGTGGGCAGCACGAAAGGCGCAAAGCGACCGATATTTTTTACCAAGAACGGTTGACAGCGCTGTAATCGTGGCGCATACGGGCGCACAAAGCGCGATGTCACGTGGTATTCTTTAAGGCGGTAACTGGTGACACGTCACGTGACTGTGACGTTATTTAAACAAGTATGGCATGTACCGGTTCATAGTATTGCGCGCGCAGCTGGACCTGGAGCTACTTCAGCTTTTCAGCCCACCCAAAACACAGTCTTACGGTTTCTTACTGTATTGTGGGCTAGAATGTGGTTCCAGTTAGTCGCGCTGGAAGAACCGGATGGTGTTCGAGCTTGCGATCGCGAGCAACACTTAGGCGCAACGCTCGAGCAGCTCGTTTCTTTAAAGCCTTGCAGCGCGTTTATGGTTGGTATTGTGGTCTTGTGCAGCTCCTCTTACGTTTTTCAGTGCTGTTGCTCTTGTTTGTTGAATTTGCTGTTGTGAATTGGGCACATGTGTGCCCTCAGCTTGGCAGCATCTTTTTTATCTTATAGCGAAAACGTTTGAACTCGTTCTAAACATTTGTTGCTGCAGTTACCGCTTAGTGTTGTGCATCGATCGCAAAAATTTTTTTTCATCCTTCGTGGTATTGCTGTTGCTGATATTGCCCAAGTAAGTGAACTGTTGCAATTTTTTATGGCACTCAATGTAGCATTTACCTCTACTGTTTCTTGTATTGCATGTTCATACTGTTTCCCTGTTCTCGGATTTTGGCGGCTAGCAAATGGCGACTTGCTTCAGGACCTGCTCGCCACAGCTGAAAAGGCCCATGTTGAGCAGCCCGAATGTGACCTACGAAGACAAATTTTGAAGAACCTGGCCCAGCCGCTCATAGTTCTACTCAGGCTCAATATTGTTGTATAGCCTGGCTGTCTTGAAGACCAAGATATTTTCTTACATTTCTTCCAACTAGTTTGCTCAGTTGCTCTTTACTATTTCTCCTTTTGATGGTGCTATGCGAGGTGCCATGTTTGTGCAAATGTTCCCTGCAACTTGTTTGGAAACACGACGTAGGTGCGTTGCAGGAACCTGCATTATGTTATAGATGTGAGATGCACGCGAATATTTCCGGTGTAGGTTTGCAGGTCCATGCATGCCACTCTCACACAAATGCCATGTTTCCATTGTATGAATCTTCCTTCATCTTGCTGCACTTCACAGGGCGTGTTTGTTTAATCTCTTGATCTGTTATATAGAATGCTGATACGGCTTGAATCTTACCCTGATCCTCTTGTGCAACAAAAAGCTTTTTAGGCACTGCATTAGGGAATAATGTCTGGATAACCATATGACAATTTTCGCCTCTATAACCTTTCTTTTCGCCCATTTATATCAGTGAAGTTGTCAACCACTTGTTACTTTGTTGGAACAGGGTGCCGTGCAGTGACAGAATTTCTCATCACAATATGAAAACCTGTGACGGAGATTTTTGTGACTCACCAGCACTTCCTCTTGGGCAAATTGGTGAAGTCTTCTACACATGGTTTTGGGCACAAAAAGATATTTAAAGAGGAAGGACACATGAAAGTGCAAACTACCAACTCGCGTAATATTTCAATGGATGAAACATGCATGTGGACTAGAGTAGATCTAGGAACATCAGACAGAAAGACACGTACGTGAAACACACCGGACAACCGATATGCAAGTTGTTCCTCAAATGTTCTGTTGCCGCATTTTCATAGTTTACGTGTAAAACTTTGCCATGCAGCCTCTCGGCGTTGTATAAACCTGTATACTTTGATCTCGTGGCAGTCTGCGCGCTATTTTGTTTGTGCATGCCATGTGTTCTCGTACACATTTATCGCGCTCCCTGGATGAATATTTTTGCCAACGATATCCTGAGCCACGTAAGTAAATTGATCGTCCCTGTCCTCGTGTATCCTTGGGCGGTTCTAAAGCGTGAATAAAAAAATTAAATTATTCGGTTTTACGTGCCAAAGCCACTTTCTGATTATGAGGCACGCCGTAGTGGAGGACTGCGGAAATTTCGACCACCTGAGGTTTTTTAACGTGCACCTAAATCTAAGTACACGAGTGTTTTCGCATTTCGGCCCCATCGATATGCGGCCGCCGTGGCCGGGATTCGATCCCTCGACCTCGTGCTGAGCAACCACGGTGGGTAAAGCGTTAATCACGTCGCCGAGGTTCAACGCACTAATTTGCACTGAAAGTGCACAGTATATGTCTATTACATGCATGTGCAACGAGGAAATAATAATTTTGTCTGTAGCTGTGCCAGGATCAATATTTCTTGCACACAAATGTGAAAAAGTCCACTAAGCCAATTGTATGGTTCACATAGTTATTCATTAGTATATTATTTGTTTGTTCGTTTGTTTCAGTTCGTATGAGTACTGTAACAATCCAAGCTTCACTCACGACGGGGCCAGAGAAATGTCGCATATTGCACCATTCAAAGCCAAGAACATAGGAACGGCTCAAAAAGAACCTGCCACGCAGTAAGCAAAACTCTCACAGCAGACCAGCACCGTCCTTTAACTGTATCATACAAGTTCAGTGATCAAAGACTCCTTGCAAATTGTTGACACTGCTGGACGAAACAAAAAGTATTTTATGGTTGAAAAATAAACATCTAAACAGGGAAAACAATGCGTTCACGTGTTTATTTGTATGGTGTGTTACGTATTTGTACTAACGAGTACGGAGAAAATTTAATGGCGTTTAACTATATGTCACATGTCAATTACGCGCAGATCGCGTGTAATTATTGTCAGAGCTAGTTAAACGCCTCTAATAAACTGGATATTGTTGACTTGAAAACGCGACACGGAGCAAAAAAAACAAGACCTGGTCTGTTTTATAGTACAATAAAAATATACAAGAACATCCACACCCAGCCGAGGGCCAACGGCCAACCGGTGCTTACGAAATGTTTGGTCGTAGTCGGCCCGCGTGCAGTGTGCACTCGGCCGCGTCGGCTACAGTGGTCGGGCGTAAGTTGTCGATTGTCGTTAGACGGGAGGCCTGTGTCAATCCCTGATGCCGGGCGGCCATCGGGTGCCGAGGTCGGGCCAATCGTTTTGCGGTCGGCCAGAGAACTTAGACCGATATTGTAACGGGGACTTTCTGCTGCTTGGGTTTAGCGGCCCGCTGATACTTCTTATGTTTCATATAATTGTACACGCAATAACAAGTTCTTATGGTTAACTGAAGCATGTTTTGTGTAATAATAAAGCTAAAACAATTCTTTACATGCTGCTTTAGTAGCAAATAATCATTGTGACCGACAAAACCATGGATGGAACGGTGCTTGCCTGGCTCTCCGAGAATGATGCCAATGCGAAGTCACAATATACCGGCATTCCCATGCATACCACGGCGCAGCACCGCCAGATTTCCCTCTAGGTAATATAGTGAGAAACTCTATGGGAAAAGTAAACATGTCCGCAATAGAGATTAGTAAGAGGCGATTGGAAGATTAGCGAAAGAAAAGTAGGGAAACGGCAAAAAGCGGAGACGTACACAAGCAAAGTACGCAAGAGGTGGTCAGAAAATTTGGTTGTGGGAGTTCAGTGTTTTTTTTTTTGTCTTCTTTAACTTAAGTAGGATGTCAGGCAACATAATAGCAAGAATTTGGTGGCGCAACCCACCGCCTAGTTCCAAAGAGGACGCTCATAACATCCATCCATCTATCCATCCTCAGTCATGCAACCGGCCCCGCACATTCCGAAGTTAAAGCGATTGCCACAGAGGGCGAAAAATCAACCGCGGCACGTTCCAGCATAAGCGCGCAAGTGGAGCTACTGTAATTGGGTGAATTACCATAATTTTAATTTTTTATGCTAGGGCTCAACGCGGCTAAATATTTCATCTATAAATGTACATATAACCGCCATACATAGTTAACGTGTAATCTTTTGCAAAGACAGACAATTGTTTTCTTAAACTTACGTTAATAAAGCCTGTGCTTTATTACTTGAATACTTGAATGAATGTTTCTAGACCTCTTCGATGTGTGATAAGCAGCAGCCCACTGGTATTGATTGCAGTCCGTGCCGTTTACCTATTCAAATTGTAGGCGGTTATATTTGACGAGCACATCGAAATTGGATTTCACCGCTCTTTATGCGCACGCGCGAGGAGCAGTGGTTGCGAGAGAGAAATGTGGTTACTTTAGGTGCTCAAAATTTCGCGTCATTTAGGTACTACGGGGAAGAAAACCACTTGCTCCGTTTTCCCTAGCCGAGCTTGCAGCACAGAATCGACAGGATGCGTGGCCGGCAAGGCGAAAAAGCCGCGTCCGAGGTGAGTTTGTTGCTATTGCGACTGTAGCATATTAAATTTTATAGTCTCAAGGGGATACGTTTGGAAGTGAGGTGTCTTCTCGGATGACTTTAGTGGTAAGGCATTACGTCGTGCCGATGCATTGTTCATTAGTGTCGTTGATCAAGGTCAGCTTACCACACACTTCAGGGGAATCGCGGCAACGGACAGTTTACGAATTCAACTGCGGTGCCGATGCATTAGTTCTTAATGTAACTGAGAATACAGCACACTTGGAGGTTCGTGGGAATGGAAATCTTGTACTCTGTATGTGTAAGTACTAAAACTTGCGTCGCCATGCAATCTGAGCCGTAGATCGTTGTGAAAGCTGTACAGCCACACTGGCAAAACACTACGCCCTGCGGATGAATACGGAAGAAATGTATGCTAAATAAAAATGGACGTCATGCAATTTCATAGCAGTAGACCTTTGTGAAAGCTGTACAGTAACACTGATATTGGCTAGTTAATAATCCCGGCTGTTACGATGTCTAACTCATATACGGGGCGCTCGATGTGGGTGAAACAAGGGCTCAGATCGCTACAACCGCATGCGAAATAGCTCTGAATGTCTGCCAGTACACTTGTTCGGCGTCTCCGTGCTTGTACTGCGGCAGGAGACGTGACGGCAAGTGGGCGCGTATATCACAGTGGCCGCTTTCCACTCTTGGTATACTTTGCCGCAATACAATGCGCATGCTTCATTGCGCGACATTGGTGCCCTGCAGCGAAGCTGGCTTTAGGCAAACGACATTATGCAACGCTAGAGCCATGTTGTCCTTCACTGCGGATAGAAAACGCATACACGTCTTTTTGTTCAAGCTATTTGAGCTGCATCATTTTGTCGATGTTTAACCCTCTGTACTAAATGAAGAGGATAACGTACGCCTGTGTGGGTGATTTAAAAGATTGATAAAAAGCCTGGTAACATATGTGCAGTCAGTCAAAAAACACTATTTATGCAGGCGTCCACGCTCCTGTAAAAAAAAATGCAATTCAGTGATGACTCTTTGGAGGTGGATCCGCACCTATATAAGCACGGCCGGCTCATCAGTCACAAAGTAGGAGCTGAAGAGAAATTTTTAATGCTCATTACACATTGACAGCGATTCATTTGTGGCCAGCCAGTGACAAACGCATTGCACGAAATAGTGAGACTTCGTTTAATCCGCAATGCTTATGTGGCGAACAGGAGAGCAAAAGGTGAAAGAATGTTTTCATACAAGGCAAGTCATCCATGTAGTGGAATTGCATTTACCGTTGGTGTAGTGTTGATGCACTTTCTGAAGCCCAACCTTTAATGCAACTTAGTTTTCGTTGGTGCAAGTGCTTCTACTGGAAACATCCAAAGTATGCTTTATGAAATCAGGTTGCCGTCTTGTAATTTTTGAAATTTTCCTCTGGTCTTAAGTCTTTTCTGAATCTGGAAGAGCTGGCTGATTGTACATTTCATCTCGAGATAGTTCACACACTTCCAGCAGCACAGGTTACCACACTTTGTTGAGCGCAGATGAGCACTGCAAATTCTATCATTTTGATGAGGCACCGATCTAATGCCGCTCACTCTTGCCACAACACTTTTTCAACTTGTACTGTACTTGTTTCTTCCACCTTCCATTTGCAGCACCAGGGCTAAGGCACAACAGCAATAACATTTCCAGCAGAAAATGCTTGCTCCTTGGCATCTGATCTCCCCATTCATTTGCTACTTTCTTCAAGATTTTCTTTTTATGTGATGTTCTTGCCTTCACACACTGTCAGACTTCTCCTTCATGCGTTTCCTTAATACTCCTTCTGTCCGCTTCTTGCTCGACACACCGTACATGCCTTCAGTCATGTCCAATTGATCGATGCAGCCTTGTCCTTTTTTCTCTCTCCTCCAGAACCTGCAACTTTCGACAACCACTCCCCAGCATTATTTTGCTTCTTTTTGTGATAGTGCCTGGCTATCTGTTGCTGATGCCACACATTCACTTTGCGATGGTTTATTAGACCACATACATAAATTAGTAGCTGTATAAAACCTTGACCCTCCAGCACTTCCACAAAATTCATGCAGAAGTGGAAACACAGATTACACTTCATTCCTCACCACAGTTTACTATGTCTGCATCAAAGCTTGATATTACCTACACGTCTGCACTGTCTTTGTGTCTTCCTTTGTAGCTGTAGGTCACTGCATGAGCAGAAAAAGATTTTGTTGCTTAAATGTTCATGTGCTTAAGTAGGCAATGTAGTGTACTTGATTTTTACACTGCTTAACTCAATTGGTGGTATACCTGCACTATAACATGCACAAACTGAACAGCATATCCAAACAAGAAAATTGCTGGCCTATCACAGTTAGGTTGAGTCATTTAAATGAAAGTTGGGACAGTTTTTGTATGGGATGGCTGATGGCATTCAGGCTCATCATGTCAACCTCAAAGTGGGAGCAAAAACACAGTACATGTATAAAAGATGCGCAGTTTTATTAGATTGCGGTGCTTTATATGCACCTAACTTCAAGCACAATGATGTCTTTGCGTGTCACCTGTGTCGATATGAAGCCACTGCAGCTGGTGAGCAATGTGCTTGCAGATGGCACTGGCTACATTCCTTTGGAAAGGCATCCTCATGTTGCACAATGTAGTGAAGATGAAGGCTTTTAAATTAATGTGTACTTTATTTTTTTTTTACCTTTCACCTACTGTTGCCAACACAAATGATGTCTCCTGGTAAGCCGAATGCCTGTGAACATTGCAAGGCACAGTGTCAGGCAACCGTTTATAATCTTCAGCATAATACTGTAGAAGGCGGCCTTCTGGTTTGTATACATGAAAGCACCAGGAAAGCAAGCTAGATAGACTAAACACTAGCTGACTTGACAGCTCTGTACAGCCTGTACTGCTTACAGAAAGCAAGTCACACTGGTCATGGGACCTGTAGCAGCGGCATGCAAATAGAGGTTTGTATTTCCTGTAGTACATATACATAGCCTTTCCTTGAAAAATATGTTTGGTCACTTTTCATTAACTTTACCTAGTCAGGACATGCATTATCACTTAAACTGCTTGGTCTTCAAATAAAACGAGCATTTTCTGCATAGTAACCTTTACTTACATGAAATATGTGGTGGTGTTGACCTGTAGAAGTGTACAGAATACATAAAATCTTGAAGCACTTAAGCAGAATTTATAAACAATGCTAAATTTAGGTGGACTGACAAACTGGACTGTACAACACAGATAATATAGAGCACTTGCAAGACAGTTTCTTGATGGCCTAGTTCCTAGAAGGTATTTAGAACGAAAACAGTGTCAACTGATTGGAAAAAGAAAGGGGACAGACACAGTGCTCACTTATGACTCAAGGTTTTTGTGTGTGTGTGCAGTAATATATAAGAGGTGGGTTCAAAAAGAAACCAAACATTTGCAATAGCGTGCCAATCAGCAGAGGGAGCGCGCTGCGGCTACTGAGCGCATGTAGCGGCAGGTTTAGACAACAAACTGCGATTTGCCGCATTTTGCTCTGACCGTTAGTTGGCGAGCTACAGCCGCTGAAGTGAGCACATGAACAAGCTGCTCTTCGGATTGGTGCCAAAATGACAATGAAGGAATTGGAAGAACAGTGTGTGTGTGTGAAGTTATGCTACAAACTTGGGAAAACTTTCACAGAGACATTTCAGTTGCTTAGCCAAGCATACGGGGAGGACTATATGAGTCGCAAGCAGTGCTATGATTGGTTCAAGCGTATTGAAGACGGAACAATGTTGGTCGGTGACGATCCCAAGCCTGAACAGCCTTCCACATCCACAGATGATGACCGCATCGAGAAAGTTCGAAGTGTGATTCGTGGAAATCGTTGTTTGACTGTTCGAGAAGTCGCTGATGAAGTGGGTATCAGCGTAGGATCATGTCATGAAAGTTTGAGTGACAAACTTGGGATGCGTCGTGTCAGTGCAAAATTTGTGCCATATTTGTTGTCTGGTGCACAGAAGCAGACCCATGTTGAAATCAGCCAGGAAATGCTTGCCGCTGCCAATGACGACGAAAACTTTCTTAAGAACATCATAACAGGCGATGAGACATGGGTTTATGCCTACAATATTGAAACGAAAGTGCAGTCGTCGCAGTGGGTGGCCAAAGGTTCTCCTTGTCCAAAAAAAAGCACGCATGAGTCGGTCAAAAATGAAGGTGATGTTGGTTGTGTTTTTTTACTGCAAAGGTATTGTCCATCAGGAATTTGTGCCACATTGTTAGATGGTAAACAAAGAAGTTTGCCAGGGAACCCTAGCATGTTTGAGAGATTCTGTCTGCAGTAAGAGGCCTGAATTGTGGGAAAATCAGGCTTGAATGTTGCATCATGACAATGCCCTGGCTCACATGTCGCTCCTTTCCGCAGCTACTTAGCGAAATACCACACTCCTTTTGTGCCCCACCCACCATATTCTCAGGACCTAGACCCTTTCCAAATCGTAGAGGAGATGCAGGACAATGTGAGAAGAGACCTGCATGCCATTCCAGAAATTGCATTCCAGGAGGCTTTCCAAAAATGGAAGATGGGAAGAGTGCATTGCAAGTAGAGGGGACTACTTTGAAGGGGACAGCACTTAAGATGTTGTACCATAAGCAGCAAAGCTGTTACAGCAAAAGTTAGGTTTCTTTTTCAACACACCTCATATGCATGGAAAGGGTGGAGTTCAAGTCAGGTGCAACAAGAACCCCCAATGTGAGGTCGAATGTAGAGTTTAATGTCCAAACCACAGCAGTAAGCTGGTAACCCTTAAATGGTAAGCAGAACAGTAATGCTACGGAAACTGTCATGCCCTTCATAATTGTAACAACCGTTGGAATGTTGAAGTGTCTTTTTAATGTCCCATTAATGTCCACTATTCTCATTCTAAATGGGCAAATGCACCTCCATTCATTTACCATAAGACATATCAAGAGAGCAACCCCACTAATGCTAGTTCTTTCGAGGTAGCTGAAGCAAAATAGCATTTCGTTCAGTTAGTATTGATGGAAGTTTTCAAACACTCCTATCATAAAATAGGTCAGTTGTCCATCTTGAGCAAGGCAGTTATTAGCTGGTATAATGTCAGAATTTGTTTATCATTTAATGGTAGACCTGCTGACGATAATGTAAGCAGAATGCTGCTGAGACCAATGAGAAAGTCTGAAAAAGAAAATAATTATTACATTGTTCCAGCCATCATTCCCTAAGGTGTCCACCCTGCCCCATCGTAAGCAATCACTTCACATCCAAGCATGCATATCTTGCGCATTTCTTTATTTTACTCTTTCTCTATTGTGTAGGACTGGCCATATTAGCTTAAAGCACTAGAAATCAATAACAATGACATCAGCATTGCCGCTGAGGAAAGACTGTAGTTAAAGAAAACAGGAAAAAATCATACAAGGAAAGTAAGGAACACACAGGAGCACCTATTCACAACTGGAAGTTTATTGGTGAAAAAACTGGTACAACACAAATTATTAAGGAAAAAAAATGTTCACGGAAAAACTGTACATGTGTAACAGAACCTTGTGGGTGCATAAAGAAAAAAAGACTAAATGTTAACCTTATCACCCAAAGGGTCCCTGAAACTATTTTAGTTGTGTGTTACCTACACGTACACAGTATCTCTCCTCGAATGGTTACTCAAAAAAGCTTCATGTCACCATGCTATATAAAGAGCTGCAAGTGGTTAAAAATTACCCTCTTCTAAAGCCTTTCCTCTCCAATGTCACTTTTATTCTATGCGGCCTTGGCTATGTCCTGCCTCATTGGACACGACATCGTACAGTGACAGTAGTGTTGGCTACTTGCAATTTACTTGAACCTAGTGTGTTCCCGTGTCACTTAGAGATGCAGCTTTTTTTTGTTATTGTGGCGATGATGGCCTCAAAACGAAGTTTATATAGAGCGCTTATGCTTTGTACAGTGTGCAGTCGCAGTAACTTACTCTCTGCACTCACCTGCGGTACAAGAATATAAGTGCAATAGGTACGGTGCAAGTTTCTGTCACCACATGTACCCCTCTGCTGCTTTACTTTGGTTGCTGTCGTCACTGTGCTATTGTTAAACATTATTGCATTCTTTTTCACTCTTTGCCTGCACATCTACAGCCTGGCACATCTATAGCAAAGCCCTGCTTTTTTGGAGAAACTCTCTAATTCATACCTACCCTACCACACAAATACAAATGTACTATCGACCCAAAAAGTTAACGAATGAAGTGATCTCACAAAAAGCTGAATATCTCCGCAGCCTCAAAACGAAGCCTGGTATTCCTATTTCCAGCCTCTACTAGTATATGCGAACATTGTTATGTACGGTTTTACTAGCTACTTTTAAAGGCTGCTCGGATATTTAACGTTTTCTGAAATCCCGTGGTCCGTAAACTTTAGTCGATAGTATGTGTGTAGACAACAGTGGCAGACAATCCGCTATCTCAGGCAAGTCTACCATTGGACTCAAGAAACATCTATATGTCTTACATATAGATGTAAGACATATAGGTACAGGTACATACAGGTACATCAATTACTATGCCTTCATATCCTACTAAAAATAAGCTTAATGAGGAGGCTTGCGTTGTGTATGATGTCATGTGGGAAGCCAATCCACTTCATGAAAAAAGATCACTTGTTCATTCTACTAGAGGTGGCTCAAAACCTGGGGAGTGGTGCCACTGTGACATCTAGCAATGGTGGTGTTTAATACCTAATAATTACACAATTGATGCAGAATACCTTAATTTTATTTCATCATTCATCATTAGTACAGGAGGAGGTCCCGGAGTTACAAAAACTGTCAGTGGGACCTATTAGTAGTTTAACAATATAGTAATTAATACATTATAGCGACATAGCAGTGATACACATCAGAATACACGAAGTTAATGAAGCAAGTAATCAAATACAAGGAAGGTGCTAACAAATACAAGCAAATGAAATAGATGCTGCGTATGAATAAATAAAAATGTAGTACCTGGCACGTTATGGAAACATAGGGATGACACATATCGAAGAACACAAGATTAATGTACGAGATAATTAGAAACAAAAATATGCTTACAATATGCAAAGTATGAGAGAGAATGAAACCTTTATTTTAAGCAGTGACTTGTCAGTCGAGGTGGGAGGGTCCCTTATTCCAGGAACCCTCTGGCTTGGATCGCCCTCCGGGCCCGGGCGACTAGTTCGCGCTGGTCGACCAGGTCAGGCTTGGAGATCTCAGCCTCCCACGTTTCAGCGAGAAAGTTTTGGTCTGCGTCTGCTGGGGCTACTAGTGGTGCCGCTGTGATGGTTTCTCGGGTTTTCTTGCATTGCAGTAGGAGGTGCGCCAGGCTGTCTGGCACGTTGCAGTGTGAACGGGTGTAGCTGTATAGCGTCGGGTGGAAATGATGCAGTAAGCTTCCATGGGTGAAGGTATTGCTCTGGAGTCGCCTGTAGTCAGTGCCTTCGTTTCTCGTTAGTTTTGGATGTGGTGGAGGGTATACCCTGCGTCCAAGGCGATAGTGCTGCAGTAGTGCTTGATAAGTTAGCGGTATTGTTTCTGTTTCCTCCGCTGATTTGGGTGGGTGGGACATGCCTAGATTCTCGTGCGGGGAGGCCCGGTTGACGCTTGCGCGGGCCGCGGCGTGTGCCGCTTCATTCCCCTCGAGTCCCTCATGTCCCGGAACCCACATGATGCAGGTGTAGGGGGAGGAGTGTCGCCACGCTTCAGTAAGTTGATCGCTTTTATAGAGATCCTGCCCTTCATGTAGTTACGTGCTGCTGCTTGAGAGTCGGTGAAGACCACTATGGCATGCTCACTTGTGTGAGTGGCGAGTGCTATAGCGGCCTCCTCTGCTGTGTCGGCGCGTTTGGCGAGAATGGTCGCCAACGCCAGTGTCGTACCCTTGTGGTCTGTGACGCTGATGGCGAAGGCATTTCGGCCCGGATACTTGGCTGCGTCCACGTAGCGCGCCTGCGGGTCGTTACGGTGCTTGCGTCTGATGGCGTTTACCCTGGCGAGCCGTCTGCCTCGATGGTGTTCTGGATGCATGTTTCGAGGTATCTGAAGAACTTGTAGACATTCCCGGAGCTTCGGCGTGATCTTTTCCTTGCATTCGTCATCGTGTTCTGGGTTGGTTACGTAACCTGTGCGTCGGAGGATTGCTCGGCCTGTGGTTGTTAGCTTGAGTCTCTCGATCTGGTTGATGAGGTGCGCTTCCGCGAGTTCTTCCCAGGAGTTGTGAACTCCCATGCGAAGCAATCGGTCAGTGGAGGCGGTTGTCGGTTGTCCTAGGGCGAGCTTCGTGGCCTTTCGTATGAGAAGGTTTAGCTTTTGTTTCTCGGCTGTCTTCAGGTTGAGGTAAGGAGTTCCGTATGTAATGCGGCTGTAAAGAAGGGCTTGTACCATTTGCAAAGTTTCGTGCTCTTTGAGGCCATTGCGGCGATTGGCCACCCGTCGTATCAGATGAGTAAGCTGTGCCACGGTGTTGTGTAGCCTAGGGAGTGTGGCGGAGCCGGACCCGTCCTTGTGTACATGGACTCCCGAGAATTCGAAGTGAGTCGACCTTCGGTATCGGGACTCCCTGAAGAAGGACTTGTGGGTCCGGTGCGTCGTGGCTTGGGGGCCGGCCCCGGGTGCGTGCCCCGAGTACTAACAGCTCGGATTTCTCCGGGGCACAGTGGAGGCCGCAGGTGTTGAGGTATCGTTCGATGATGTTGACCGCCTCCTGAAGACGGGTCTCCTGTTCCCCCGTGCTCGTGCCTCTCGTCCACAGTGTGATATCTTCTGCATACAGAGCATGGAATATCCCTGGGACGGTGTCTAGGAGGCGGGGAAGTTTGAGGAGGGCCACGTTGAAGAGGAGTGGCGAGACTACCGAACCTTGTGGCGTACCCCTGTTAGGTAGGTGAAATGCCTTGCTCCGGAGGTTGGCAATCCCCACCGTGGCCGCACGGTTGGTGAGGAAAGCGCTCATGTAGGCGTATGTTTTGGCACCGCATCCGATATCTTCCAGGTTACGGAGAATGGCTTCATGGCTCACGTTATCAAAGGCGCCCTTTACTTCTAGAGCTAGAATGGAAGACTTGCTGTGTTTGCTCAAATGGTCAAGAATATCTTCCTTCAGCTGGAAAAGAACGTCCTGCGTGGAAAGCATCTGGCGGAAGCCGAACATGGTGTGCGGATAGCGATTGTTTTCCTCGAGATATGTGGTGAGCCTCTCGTTGACCATGTGTTCAAGCAGTTTCCCGGCACAGGATGTAAGTGAGATGGGGCGGAGATTTGCGATGGAGATGGGTTTGTTTGGCTTGGGTACCATGGTTACCTCCGAGTGTTTCCAGGCTGTTGGTAGGTCGCCCTTTATCCAGCAGTCGTTATAGTACCGAAGGAGAGCCGTCAGCGCCCGAGGGGGTAGCTGTCGGAGGTGCTTGTTGGTGACTCTGTCTTTGCCCGGGCTCGTATTGCGTGTTAGCCTAGAAAGGGCCGCCTGTAACTCTGCCTGTGTGAAAGGCCGATCTAGCTCTTCGTTCGGCGCTCCTTGGTACTCCCTGGGGGTGGAAAGGTTGGTGGCAGTGGTTTGTGGGTTAGCTGAGCCGTATAGCTTCGTCTGAAGTTCTTGGAGGAGCTGATCCTCTGTGCCGCCATAGTTGTGGATTAGTCGGTGAATCGTAAGTCTTTGTTGGGTTTTGGTGTGGGTGTCGTCGACCAGGGCTCGCAGTATATGCCAAGTATTCTTTGTGCTGAGGGTCCCTTGAAGTTGGTCGCAGAAGGATCGCCAGTTCTGACTCGCTAGCTGTTCAGCGTACTCCTGTGCCTGCATGCTTAACAGGGCAATTCGGCGCTGGCGCTTGCGGTTGAGCTTTTGGCGTCGCCAACGTTTGAGGAGCGATCGCCGAGCCTCCCATAAGTGCAGCAGGTGATTATCGACCGCCGGATTGTCCTCGTCTAGTTGAATCGTCCTGGTGTGGCCGTCAGCCGCCCCTACGATACCGTTCAGCCAGGCTTCAATGTTTTTGATGTCCGAATCGTTGTCAAGCTCATTCCTATACGCGTTCCAGTCGGTGAGTCGTGCCTTTCCTGTCTTGGGCGCGCGGTGGGATTGTTCAACCTCGATTTGAATTATGTGGTGATCGCTCCCTAGCGTGTCCGGAAGTCGGGTCCACGTGGCCTTTCGCACGTCTCGAGTGAACGTGAGATCAGGATTGGTGTCCCTCGACACGCTGTTGCCCACTCGGGTGGGTTGGAGCAGGTCATTCCATAACGTAAGACCGTGCTGCTGTGCGGCATCGTGAACCCGTGCCCCTTTCTTGGTGGTATTGGGGTAGCCCCAGGCGGCGTGTGGGGCGTTAAAGTCCCCTACCACAACAAGCCGGTTGCCATTAACGTTCTTGCGAAGGTCCCGGACGAAGTGGTCGTAGTGGAGTAGCTGCTCCCGCGGCGGGCTGTAAAGGTTGACCAGGTATAGGCTCTGTTGATTCTTGCGAGTCGGCAACACCTCCACTATGGTGTGTTCGATTTCAGTGTCTTCAATTTCGTGAGGCTGTGCGGTTAGTGTCTTCTTGACAAGAATTGCGGTGCGGGCAGTGTGTGCCATAGTGTTGTAGCCGGGAAGCTTTATTTTCTTGGTGTTGGTTTCCTGTAGCGCAATTATGTCCGGACTGTTTGCTTTGAGATATTCTTGCAGGTTGGCCGAGCGGGGTCTATAGGATCTGCAATTCCAGTGCCAAATGCGGAGGGTGGGAAGTGGCTCGGTATGTCTACGTTTGGGAGCCGCCATGTTGGTGGTTGTCCTCCACCTGGAGTAGGTGGTTTGGTGTTGTCGAGCTAGAATCCTCCGCGGATTCCACTCGTGCTGTCTTTCGTCCTTTGCGCTTGGTTCCTAACTGCTCCGCCAGATGTTCATGAGTCACGAAATTCTTGTAAGCATATGTCATGAAGTTGTGTTGTTGTGCCATGAAGCCATTCAGTTTGGCGTCGAGTGTGGTGACCGTACGGGTTAGTGGCTCTACCTTTTCCATGATTTTAGTTACCACTGTCTGTATGGTTCTGTCTGCTGATGCGAGAAGTTTTGTAGTGAGGGTTTCCTCGAAGACTTGAAGGCGTCGTTCAACAAGGTCAAGAATTTTCGCTTCATGTGCTTGCAGCCGTTCGTCTACCCGCTTCATTATTCTAGCTTCTACCTGTTTTAGTATGCTTTCTTCTACTCTCTTCGCTACTTTTTCCTCGAGTTCTGGCGTGTTGCACTCGGCTACCGGTTGTTGTATCGTCCTCCGTAGATCATGTACTTTATGTTCAAGAGTCCGTATCGTCGCTGTCTCGGCCGAAGTGTTCGGGTTGCGTGAGGAATTCGAGGCGCTGCTTCCGTTCGCCGCGGCGACGTAAGTGATTCGCCTAACGGAGCGAGACCGTGACCGAGACCGTGACCGAGAGCGGGATGTAGAGCCCGATCTTAGGATAGAGCGAGAGCGTCTCCGGCCAGGTTTTTGTTGAGGCGAGGGCCCCCGTGACCTGTCCTAGGTGGTAACCAGCGCGGGGAAGTCTTCGGTGCTCGAGCTCCAGTGATTCTCTCGGGCGCGAGCGTTGTCAAGCTGCTGTCTTCTTACTTGGTAGGGAGGCGGGTTATTACGGAGCTTCTTCTTACATTCCTTGCCTGCGGTTTCGTGGTCTCCGCCGCAAATCTTGCACTTCGGGTGACAATCATGTTCTTCCGTGACTCCATCGCGCCCGCATGTGTAGCAGAAGTTGGCTCTCGGCTGAGGACACATATCCTGTCGGTGTCCGATGGCGCCGCAGGTTCTGCAGTATTGGACGGATTTTCGGTAGGGCTTGCATCTGTAGTCACCGCTCTGGTACGTTACGTAATAAGGGACGTGCTGTCCGTCGAAGGTGATAACCGCGGCTGTTGAAGATCCTAGCATTCGCGCGCCGAGAACCGTGTATCTTGAGTCCACTCGAAGGCCGGCAGCAATCTCCGCGGGACTTGTACCCGGTTCGAGGCCGTATATAACTCCGCGGCACACATCGTCTGGGTGTCGAATGTGGGGATTTACTTGACAGACGGTTCCGCCGAGTTGTATGGTGTTGATGTGCTGCAATTTAGAAGCTCGTTCCGTACTTGCCGTGCTCGCGATGATCACGTCCTCCAGTTTCTGCACTTGTACACGGACGTTATCGTGAAAGTCTTGCTGGACCAAACCGCTGGATCTTCCGATGGCATGTGTCACTGCGATGAGTGTGTGCTTCGAGAGGTCCAGTCCTGCTTGAGGGCGGAAGACGATTTTGAAGTCATCAGTAGGGAAGGGTCGCATCCTCAGCATGCCGTGACGCTGCGGCAGAGCTTGTGCTTGAGGTTTGGGGTCTGGTTTCAAGACTTCTATGGCTCTTTCCTCGGCAGATTTATTGTCTTCTTTTGCTGATCTGCCTTTGCGACAAA
This sequence comes from Dermacentor andersoni, assembly GCF_023375885.2. NCBI lineage: Eukaryota > Metazoa > Arthropoda > Arachnida > Ixodida > Ixodidae > Dermacentor > Dermacentor andersoni. The sequence goes on from NW_027314758.1 coordinate 1,806,816, forward strand.
CTTGTAGCCACTCGATGTGGGCTTTACCCGTCGTTTTGCCGCTGTTCGCGTCATATGTCCACTGTGGTGTGGTGTCGGAGTTAGCCGCGGTCACCTCCATTCGCGCCGTTGTCGGCTCTTGTAAAGCGTTCGCCATCTATTTCCAGAAAAGCGGGCGCGCTTCGCCTCAGATGCTTGTTCTGCGTGATTCACTTTTTCTGCGAGAGCGCCGTGCTCGTGCACCGCGGGCCTGCAGGCGCGAGCCGCTGGTCTGCCGCTCGTGCCACGGGTGCCCCGGCGTTAGGGTTATCTTGGAGCGCACGGTCACAGAATGTTCAGGGTTCGATTATTCGAGTAAAGGTCTACTCACTGCGTCGTGGCTGGTGTCAAACGATGCCTTGCAACTTCAGGAATCCGAGGTTACCAAATTCGCTGTTTCCAAGCAATGTTCCACACAAAATAGCGAGAAAAGCAGGAGCCCATGTGAGGTACGACTGTGCTCCTCGGCCCCCTGGCGGTCTTTCATGCAAAGTATAAGTGAAATATATACTGTGCGACAAAAAACTTAAAATGTCTAAAAATAAGGAAGGAAAGAAAGGCAATGGGATATAGAGAATAAAAGCGATACATTAGGCAAATGCAGAAGCACTGAAAGTGGTAAAATAAATTTGTATATTATATATGTTCATAGTAATGAGTCTGTAGCCAGTAGTGTCGATAGCAAATATTTCTTCATATCTCTCTTGAATGTTAATGTTGTGCGGCAGGCTTTAATATGGGGTGGTTTAATTTAGTGTTTAATCGCCATAAAAGAGCAGTAAACATTGACAATTAGTGTTTATTTGAGGAAGGAAAGAATTGTCAGTGGAATATCTCGTATTGTTAGTGTTGGTAAGAGCAGATATATTAAATGCTGAACCCTTGATGACCACCAGTTAGTACGCTACTGACGGTGCACTTGCACAAAACTCAAAATAATTTCAGAGCCCTGAAAACGAAGCTTTTTTTTCCCTACTCATCGGGTGTTTCACAATCTGCCCTAATGGTGTTTTTTTCGAGTATGGCTGGAGTACATATTTGTGCTGTGCGAATGTTCAAAATGTCAAACGTAAATCAAATAGTTGTTGACCATTTGACTTGTATTCAATTGGAGAACACGCAATTAGATGTTATCAAATCTTTCTTTCTGTCAATAATTACACATACTGGAATCTTTAGGGAGAAAGTCAGGTGCATGTGGTGACCATTCTCAAAGAAAACTGCACTTCCTGAGCGGAAATATACAGCAGGTACTTTTTTGCTTTGCTTAGTAATTTCTAGTCGCGCAGTAAGGATGCCTCGCCTTTAGGCAGCCAACGGATTTGTTTTCTCAGTTGAGGCTGTAAAAATTATCATTTGGACAATGTGAACATGTTCCTGATGTCCTCTTGGTGCGGCAGATACTATCACCTTTCAGTCACTCTCATTTACAAACTTAGTTGACCAGAATCCTGGTTGTGACTGGCATTACATGTGTCAAACAATCTAAAAAACATCTCTTCTAAAGCTTTCCCCGGTTTCTTTTCCACCTCTCAAGTTTCAAAATCCGCCATAATGCCTTTGGCATTGTGTGCTGCTAATCCCAAGGGCACCGAATCAAGTTACGACTGCAGCAGCTGCATTTCACGGGGAAGAAATGCAAGAACACCTGTTTACCATGCATTGAGCGCACATTGAAGAATTCCAGGTGGTCAAAATTAATCTGGAGTCCCCCACTATGGTGTGTCTCATAATCATGTCGTGGTTTTTGCACATAAGACCCCAGACTCACCTCTTGTGTTCCCTGTAAGTAGCATTGGTTACACGCATTTAAGGCCATACTGCTCCACTCAAGGCCCATATGTACCGTATTTTCGCGATTCTAAGCACCCCCCTCTACTTTCACGAAAACATTTGGAAAAAAATTTGCATACGAATCTAAGCACCCCCTTATTTGTTAGGAAGAGCGCGTAGCCAAGAACGCCAAGCGCGCTTGCTCGCTCTGTCATCGAGCCGGACCCGTCGGAGTCCCGAGGTGGAACGGCGTCCGCGCCGCGATCTTGCCGCACAGCCGGACTGCAGAGCCGCGCGGACTCGTGAGTGGCAGTGATAGTGACTAAGCATCCGACACAAGCGGTGGGATCACTGTCTGCACCGATTTTTCTTTTGGATGTTTGAAAAATAAAATGTCATTTCTCGCACCCATCTCGTCGTGATGTCGCAGCGAAAATGGAGAGGGGGGGGGTCATTCCAGATTTTTCGAATCTAAGCACCCCCCCTCACTTTGGGCATCGCGATCATGAAAAAAAGGGGGTGCTTAGAATCGAGTAAATACGGTAGTAGGGGTTTTCATATTCTGATATTTCTGGATAGAATTAAATATGGATATTTGACGAAACTGACCTATTGAATATTGAATAACAAATGTGTTCACATTTCAGAGATGTGTGGAGTATTTTTGAAAAAAAAGAAAAGAAACTTTACATTGCAAGGGTGGACTTTTAACATTGTTGGTAGAACATTTTTTTAGTGCTTAGCGCAGAAACCATAGACAAGACAGATGAGAGAAGAGACACACGCAAGTGGTACTTTGAACGATTTATTGGAAGTTGGATCACGGGTTTATACATGCAAGCATTTGCTAGCATTCTTGATAAACCTGGCCAGATTGATGTTATATTCCTGTATTGCAGGCAGAAAAGCATTTGAGCTTGTTTGACACTCTAAACTAATTGAGAAGCTCGAAATCACAAATTTTCTGCCATACTTAATTGGCTGAATCTCTGCATACTTAACTAAGCACAAACAATTCATCAGCATAAGCGATTGCCCTTCCCATGAAGTGCCATTTACTTCCAGTGTTCCTCAAAGCAGCATGCTTGGCCTCTTGTCATTTTTAATATATATTAATGGCATAGAAGTAGTCAGTCACCTCTTTTAAATAAAGTTGTTTGCTGATGATTGTTTGTTTATTTAATGAAATACATTTCTGTGAGCCCAAACTTCTGTTATTTCAATCCCAAAATTGGCCTTCGCCGGATAATTCGAAGCTCACTGGTCATGTTCGCCCAAATACAGCCATGTTATGCGCTGAAGCATATGCAACTTACTGTGGTGAAGCATACCAAGAATTGAAAAGGGCCACTGTCACAGGACATAGCACGTGTTCCTTGATTATACAGGCATGCAGTCTCCTGTCACAGTAGGAGCACCTAGCCACCTAATAAGCATACTGGCAGCCATTCAGAGCTGTTTCTTACGTTTCAGTGGTGATTTGAGTCCTTTTTTTCACCTTCCATGCATGTCTCGTATATGAGGCCGTTAATGAGGCCTAGTACGTGTTCTTGAAGTGAATGTGCCGTGCACAGAGAAGTGGAAAACAATCATGTGTTTTGGGAAAGCTAGCAAAAAGGAAGGCAGTAAGTTGAAAAAACTGCGATAAGCCGAGGAGATGTTCAAAGCCAACAAAAGAGTGTGAATATATCAAACTCTTAAGGCCTGCCCATACACCTATTAGGCATCTTGGTGCTCATACTGTGACTGGAGACTGCACATGTGCATGTACGTAAATTAGGGAACATGTGCTGTCTTGCAACAATGGCACCTTTCCCTGCTTGGTATAGTTCTATGCATAACGTGGCTGTATTGCAGTGAAGCTAACATTAAGAAAAATAGTAAACTGGGCGAGTTGGTAGCTGTTGGTGGTTGCACGTGTAGCGCTAAACTGAAACGCGGCTAAAGTTAATTTTAAAGTCAAATACTGCAAAGTGAAGCAATGGCATGTTTCAATGTTTTTTATGTCTTTTGTTTAATTCGACCAGTCTCAATGGTCCCCTCAGGATCGAATTAACGGGCATGCCTCATAATCAGAACTGGTTTTGGCAAGTAAAACCCCAGAAAGATGATCAAATTAATGGAAGTCGACTGTATATATGGCTCATGAGTAGAGCCACACTGTCTAAAACCAGTACAACAAGAAAACACCAAGAAACCTAAATGATTCATTGCAAATGCAGTCAACTTTCATGGCATGCGCAAATAATCTAACTTTCTCACGGACAATGATAGTGATAGTTTGCTGATACATTGTTCAGCGGCCGAGAGGATTTGCCCAGTTTCTACTACTAATCTTACACACTTGCGCTTATCCCTGTATATAACAGCGGTGTCATTTAGAAGAGGGCGACATGGACATGTATTGCAATGCAAATCAAGAAAATTGTCACCTGATACACTATATTTCTGTGCTCTCTTAAGTGCTCATTAATGCATCTTCCGGTTTGGCCTATGTAGCATCTACCGCATGACAGTGGAATATGATAGACCACTCCTACAGCGCATCCGACGAACTCATCTTTGCGATTCTACCACAAACCGGCTTTTTTGTCCTTATTGGGTTAGTGGTTTTACACAAGGTGCTTAGCTTATTTGGAGCTGAAAAAACACCCGCACGTTACCTTGGCTTCCTATCTTTTTCAGGCTATGTGATATCTGGTGTATATACGGAATCGCAGCGGTTTTCACCTGGTCACGGCGTCTAGCTCTTGCATTTGCACGGAGGCATCGTCTCGAACCTTCCTGTTTGAGCAGTCTTTCTGCCACCGACACCAACACGTGGTTAGGGTAACCAGCCTCCTGAAGACTTGCAGCCTGTTGCTGGAAACTGGTTTTCATTAGGACGTTTTTGAAACACATGTTAGTTACGAAGGGTGCAAGATTGGGCTTGTTGATAAATTATGCTTCAAAGTCAGGTTAACAGCGCAAAGCCACCAGAAGGGATAGAAGAGAGAACGGAACACTGAACTTCCAACTGTTTATTTTCTTTTCAGAAAGCATCGCTATTTATACAGTCACACAATAGCCCACCAACCATGCTTAGAACGCCACGACAAAGCTACTCAAAATTCAACATGGTGATAGCCCGAGGTATCTGATCTCCTTGTCAGTGAGAGCGATAGAGGGGTGCTGATGCAACCATCCTTTAAACGTAGAATTTCTCCCGCTTTGATTATCTCACGTGTAACACGGTCTCCGTGTTTTGCAACGATAAAACATTTTTTTAATTTCGGCCTACATCCACATGCGCAGCAGTGGGCAGAAAGCCATCCCTATTAGTTAGTTATGCCCCTCTTCACCAAATTCAAGTGGGCTGAATGAAATTGGAGAAGGGGTTTCTTAGCTCATGGACTGTAAGCCTAGCAAGTCCTACTATCAGTAGAGATGAACTGAAAGTCAAGAAACTGAAACGTATTGCACTTCAAAAGTCACTTCAAGACGTCTCAAACACTCGCAAAAAATCTTAGACATCAGGACATTTTTCTAGAAAACTATTACTAGGGAAATCCAGAAACACTAAAAAAATGTTGACAAATCTAAAAGCTCGCTGAAAAACTGTTAGTCCCATGAGGTGGTCATATATGTGCCTATCTAATTGTGCTAAATATAGGTTGCTAAAGACGGGAGCCAGCCCTATGCAAATGCCTTTCTTCTGCAGATGCAGCCTATTGTTCCACTGTGCAAAGGTTGACGACATGTAAAAACACCATAATTCTAAATACCCTTCTACTGAAACAACCTGCTTCCTGTGAAAACCTTACGGCGCCATATTTGTCAATACAATCCTCGACACATTGAATAAGGTCATTGAGCAGGATAGAATAATATAATTCTTTGACCTTGAAGGCCTTGAAGCCCTTTTTGCCGTGAAACCTAACAAAATCAAGGATTCGTCAGAAACTTTTAGAAGAAACTGGTCATCAATCTCTTTAACGTTCAGCTTTGAAACCAGGTACAGGGCAGCTTGCTTCTGCCAGGTACCCCTTTCGGAAATTATGACCCGAAAAGGAACATCCTTGTGCACTTACTAAAAATTACATCTCTGAACTTTTCTTTAGTTTATCGAGATTCAACTTTCTCTAAATTTCACTTGGTTTCGCTGCTACTTTCATAAGTGATACATCCTTGCGCTCATTGAACACTGCAGAAATTGCTTGACTGGCTTTTTCCAAGAAACATTTAAAGAAAAAAACTGCAAAACCACCCTCTTTGTCAACTGGTATGACACACAATGAATTGCTCTTCACGTAAGACCACATATTACAGGTAACTTAGAAGGTAGGGGCTTACATCATAACAGGGCATCTAAACCTTCCAAGTTCATCCTCACACCATCTTCTTGCGGGGCTGTTCTGGACACTATACTTATGACGGACAGGGAAGTTCCGGTTTAGTCCAGCTGGTAGCTCGGGCAAATTTTGGACCGAGGCCAAGAACTTTGCACACACTGTTGGGAAGAATGAAACCTTCAGAAACGTAGACATTACTTGTTGCTTTCTATCAATCCTTGTTCACGTGAGCCCGTAGTAGTCTTATTTGAGGTTGTCAAAGGAACTTGGTGACCTATCAGCTAAGTGCAGGTGCCTCCACAGAAGATTCCTTGCGACGCACGGCTCATACTGATCAAACATCTGCACGCTGAGGTAATCTGTGTGGAGACACGCCTGCTGAAGTCGTTTAGCACGTACAATCTTCAAAATTATTTTTCCGTGACCGACATCCGAATGGTGCGAAACCAGTAAACAACGATTTTATATCCTGTGGAAGCTGCTTGTTATGATTACAGAACCTTAGGACACACATGCTGCTGGCAGCCGTGGCAATGAGGGCAACAGTATGCCCGGAATCCCGAGGAACATATTGAAAAAAGCCTGTTGTACTAGAAATGAAATCGACAAGGGTGGCAATATGGGCTTGTTGGTCGGTCATCATGGAATGGTATCTGGGTGGTGCAGCAAAACATGGACACAATAAAAGAAAGCTAGAACTACCTGTGAGCACATATATATGCACAAGTGCATGGTCGAATAAACTCACAGGTGTTTAATTTGTTTTCTTCTGTTGCTACTTTTTCTTGCATTTTGATTGCTACATATATTGTACTTGCCGCAGAAAGCATCAGCTGGCAGTCGCCACTGTATTTTGCTATGCAATTTGTATTTTGTTATGCAATCTTAGCATCTCAGCGCGCGCCTGAAGGCGAAATCGTTGCCTAGGCAAACTATCGCCGAAGTGGAACGTTTCAGAATACGTCCCCAAGTATGTGCACAAATATTTCACTGAAAAACATTTCAGGCGTATCTTTGCTTTGTTTTTACTAAAATTTCGCAGCAACACAGCATTTCCTTACTCCAAGTTATTTATGAATCACTAGATGGCATTATCTACGTCGTTCATACGTACTTTAGGCAGTGAAAACGGCACACCCACCTGCGAGCTTCTCCGATACCGACGTGTCTAAGGCGATGATATACATATTATTCTGGACAAATCGGGCGAAGCCAACATGCTAAGCATATCATGAACGATGAGTACCAACAAATGGGATCTTGTTTTGAAATTGAACTAGAACTGAAGCAAACGAAAACGCAGGTTAAGATTACGGTATATTGCGGTAGAGATTATGGTTACGGTAGTACCAATGTAGTGGTTTCAATACCACTTTTCATCAGGCCTATAAGAAAGTGGCGGCCAGATGCAGCTGTATACCGATAAAGCATGAAGTTAAATTACAAATATTGCCCTTGCAATGAAGGTCGGCGCAAGCTGGCTGAGAGGGTTTGCTTACCTCCAGAGATGGCGCGTATACAAAGACACACACGTATCGATGCAGGACTTTCTAGAGGCTCCACAAATACTCACAGGATCTATTCAATGACATTGCGTTATGCATAACGGCACATGAAAGCTTCGAGACTCAGCTGCGTTAGTTACGCCAACTTCGAAAAGTAAACAGGAAGCTGCCATGGCACTTTTTGCAGGAAGCAGGTGGCGCTTCATGCATCAGAAACAGAAACTAGCAAAACCAATTTTTTTTTATATAGGCGTTAATTTTGTTCTCAGAGCTCAGAACAGGGCGTCCGTGTCATTGAAGGATTCAGTCCCAGTTTAAATGGTTTAAATTCTTCAAACAGTTTGTATTTTTTGCACCGCCAGTACACAGAAGCGTCTTATTTATTTATTTATTTATTTATTTATTTATTTATTTATTTATTTATTTATTGTCACACTCTCAAGGCCCGTAGGCATTACAGAGAGGAGTGGTGATGATTACAAACATATCCGATAACAATATTCTTGAAGTTTGTGGCGTCAGAAATGGCAGTGATGCAGGCAGGGAGGCAGTTCCAGTCATTCGTCGTTCTTGGTATGAAGGAATCAAAATAAACGTTGGTGCGACAAGTTGGAACCTGAAACGCTTTTGACGATTTTCTACAAACGTACTGAGTCGTTAGAGTAGGTCCTTCTGATCATTAATTGACACATCTAAGTGCCCCGCGTAAAGCGTGTAATTTGTCATAAGGTTTTAAAAATGCACATCGCTGCTGATCGCAGCGCACTGCTCGGCGGAATTTTAAGCCGCCCCTACCCATATGACCGAAATCACCCATACGACGTCATTGGGGCGAGCTATCCGATTGGCTGACCAGGGCGCGTGATCGATAATTTTTCCAACTTTATGGTAAACAAATGATATTCGTAATAGTTGGAATGTTAGTTAATTTGTTTTTATGAAGAGAAAGTAACATAAAGTGAATGTACAAGAACAATATTTCAGTACACTTAAGCACTTCCGGCACACAGCAAGTGTCGTCTGCTTGTGTTACAACGTATTCCATTTTGACGAGAGCTCCGCGGTCAGAGTCGGTCTTAGTCTTTTCGCGAGCACTATGATTCGACTTTGTTGCCTTGTGGACTGCAAACGTAGCGACTGGCAATATGTCAAGCTGCGACATCGTGTCCCTCTGCAAGGCAGCGTACGAGCGAACTGGCTGCTGCGTATCGGACTGCCGCTATCCGATCGGCGCCAGGATTTGCGCATTTGTGGCCGTCACTCTACACCGGAAGATTACTAACGCAATAGCGTTTCGCGAGTCCGGTATTAGGGCAAACGCAAGCGCAAGGGGACAGAGTCTGGCCGCTTAACTGTGCCGTAACGGGATGAGCCATGACATGAGCAGAAGGGCAAATGTGAATGGTCTGCACGGTGCAGCCACCTGGTGGCACAGAGCTCAACCATACACAGTAGCAGCTAAGAAATGTATTTTTCTTTGCTGCTGGTGTGTATTTTTTGCAGGAGTGTAATCATCAACACGTTGTTTTTTATAAATGTTTAAAATGTTTTACACTTGGTTAGAGCAATATTAGCGCTTTGTTTGGCTGGTTAAGCGCCGCGCCAACAAGTGTATGGACCGTGCAGACCGATCAGGCCGCTCACGTACGTCTACGCTAAAGTTCCTTTATCAGCTTGAGTTTATGCCTCCAGTCATTTGCCGAAATGACCAGCTTGCCTGTGGTTACCGGAATACAAGACACGTTCGACGCTACGACAGAATGCTCGCAACGCACGCTGCTTCGATAGCTCTTGCTTGGGGTCGACGGCCAAGCGGCTAGTGGCGAGGTCTCGCGTGGGCGCGGTTAGGGTGGCTAGAAGGGGAGGTGTGAATACCGGCGGCGCTTTCCTTCGGGCGCGCGTGACCCCCTTGCGCACCGATGCCACCAGGGGGAACGTGGCGCTGCTGCTCGCGGCGTGGTAGGGTGCCTCGATGTTCGCCCGCCCTCCGTTTAGGGTGAGGACAACCACGTCGTCTGCTAGCGCGGCCGCCATTTTCTTGCATACGCTGGTCGCGGTGCGCGCGTTGGCTGCGTGACGCGCCTTGAATGTGCTGGCCCCGCTAGCAGTGGGGGCTTGTATGGGCCTTTACCTTTGATAATTATTCCTTTTCTAGGGTAGATGAAAACTAGGAGTAAAGATTCGGTGACGCATTCGCAATTTCTACACGATTAGCGAAGGTATATCGGATATGTTTTTTTTTAACGTCAGGTGAGCACGGCGGGCAACTTCTCGCCGTCGTGAACTTGCTGTCGTTGCGCTTAGATATGGACATAGCGGTAAGTAGGCGAAGTACGCGAAGGAAGGGAACTGCTGCATATTCAACTACGGATGCACCGCATGTTTACGTCCACTAGCAATATTCTTCGCCGTGGTGACATAGGATTACCTGGCTGCAAACTGTCATGCGTACACCATGCAACCAAAACATGAAGGCTTAGGCGCAAGGAAAAACAATGATTTAATACCTTGATCCACAAATACGTGATGTTTAATATGATAACGAACACACTTCACTGCAGTTATAATGCTGCTTATGATTACTACACTTAACTTTTTCTCATGCTTATGTGCATATATACGAAAAGTTCATACTTATTACAGCGTATTTAAGTTAAACTAACACCAGCACAAGTTTTGCTTCCGGGACCTCCGACACGTGTGGCTTGGTACTGACGTAAATGAATACGTAGCCGCAGTCTTGTGTAGGTAGCTATCAGCATTTTAGTTATTGCTTCCCTGTGGTCTGCACATGTGTTCAGGCATGGCCGGTCTACCTTCGCAAGGTATTCTGTAAACGATTTCAGCGGGGACTTCATCGTGTGTATATTGTTTGTACACCACGCGATAACACCCGTGAAGTGCTCCTCGTAGTTCTTTAGAGTGCGGATCACATCACTGCTCGGATAGATCAAGTTCCGTCCATCCCTTACATACTCCTTGAGAACTGTCAAAGAGGCATATTCATTGCTTGCTGCTCCAAGGAAGGCATCCTTGCATTGGGAACAGGATACGTGCTTTACGTTGCTTTTCAGGATGAAGCCGCCCAGGTAGTATAAAATACAACATTCCGTTGACGTCAGCTCCTCAATGAACAAAATCTCAGAGTCGTCTATTTCTTCCGACAAATTTTCTGAGCACTGCTTCTTTGCTTGAGAAAGGAGGTCGACGAGGTACTCTCGATCGTCAAACTCATAGTTTGTTGTTCGCGGTGTGTGTAGAAACTGGCTCACGCTCACAAGCCTCAGAGCACATTTTAAGTCATATGCCGTTGGCACTGGCTTCATTAGGCGTACTACAGAAAAAGGATTTTCGAGGCAGTCTTGAAGTAGCTTGCTCGTTAGGAAAAATTCGTAGCGTTCATTGCCCAGGAAAACTTCTTGGAGGCGAAGGACGACTGTCGTGGAAATGAGGAGCCCAGCTTGGGATGGTTTCCATTGAGATGTGGCGCCCATATTCATCCCTTGAATTGTTTCTGCTGCAAGGCGCAAGGTTTTCAGAGCAGCATAATATTTGTCCATATTTCGGTTGCTTAAAGCTGAAGTGGGATGGCGTGACGACATCAAGGCATACCACTTTGGCACCAGATCCATGAACCATGCTGTCGTTTCGGCAGATGGGTCAAGCAGCCCTTCTTTTACCAAAAATCGGATGGCAGGCGCAGCTTCTCTGAAGAATTGGAGAGCTACACTAACCTTCATTTTTGTGAAGTGGCCGCTGCTCACATGAACCTCCGATATGGCAGGGGCTACTTTAAGTTCCTTCTCTGCGTCGTATTCCACCACTGCCAGGACGTGCTCCAGTTTCACGTTCGGTGACGGAAGGTTGTTGTCGAGCACGGTGGCAGCGCTCAGTGTAAAGACTTTGGAACTTAAAAGTTGCCCTCGTAGGTTCTTCAACACATGTGCTGCATCGGCAGTGAAAAAAAGCTCTTTACCGTCCAAACATGGGTGTGGTATGGAGCACACTGTGGTGGAATTTCTGTGGCTCGAAAACCCGAATTCTCGCCACATTGCTCGATTTGCTGATCCCATGTCACATGTCACTGCACGGACTCTTAGGAAAATCTGGCTGCAGCGCCGGGTGATGTCGAGAACATAGTCTTTGAGCAGGGCACCTTCCACGTGTCGGCCAGTGAATTCATATCCGATGACTTGCTTCCACTGCTTATTAATTCCGCCCAACATGAACACCAACGCGTGATTGGCGGGCTCCTCTGGCTTTGAAGGAAGTGTTGTACCTCCAAGGAGAATGTCTTCACTTCTATCCAATTCAAACGCTGTAGCTATTTCCATCTCGTCTAGAAACAGCACGCAGTCTTTTTCCATGTTTTCCATAGTCTCAGCCTTGCACTTCATGACATCAAAAACTTCTTGAAGAATTCCAGGAAGGAACCTCAGTCCCTTGATCCTCCGCGCCAACGTCCTGCTGGACGGAAGAGGATAACCCAACTTCCTCAGTGTCTCATAGCCGGTCGTTCCGCAAGCAACCTAATTTGCAAACCTTGTTTAACTGTCTCCGCAGACCATGTGTGACCCTGGGTGCTATTTTTAGAAAGAGCGGAAATCTGATCTGAATTCAAGAACCGCGTATTTCTTGCGAAATTATCCGCCTTACTTTCAAGCTTTTGCACTTGCTTTTTGAGGTTTTGCATTGCGTTCTTAGCAATTGTGTGATGTTCTTGAAGAGTGGCGTATTTTCTTTCCATGTCTGCCAACTGCTTTTTCAACTCAGCACAATTCCCTTGCGCCTCACTAGCTGTGGGAGTTTCATCTGTCGAGCTTGGGATTCCGACGTTCAAAGCTTCGTCACCTGGGTTGAGTTGAGTTGAGTTGAGTTGAGTGGTTGTAGGCTACTGGTGGGATTAGCCTTGCAGTAGCTGCCGGCAATTGCTCCACCGTAGCGACACTTAAAATACATAAATCATATAAATCAGACACAGACCTCACAACTACACTACACATAGTCACACCTAAGGTCACCATGTGGAGGCCAAATCCGTGTCCTGCAGGTAATTTAAAAGAAGGCGAGAAACCTCCTTCCTATCTAACCGGTTCCCGCGCGGGAAAACAATGTCCTGTATAGAACTGTGGGGAATTCCTGTCCTCTTGAGGGACCCGAATAACACGCTCCTTTCCGCGTCATACAGAGTACAGCACATAAGGTAATGTTCTATGTCACCGCACACACCACACGTTGAACATAATGGTGACAACGCCAGGCCAGTCTTACACATCCACGCAGGGGTACGAGCAGAGCCCGTGCGAATGCGGAGCAGTAAAGTGGCTTGGTTTCTTTTGAGACCCTTAGTCACACATGGCTTGTGAGGTGAGCTCCACAAAGAGTGGAAGTGGCACGACACCGCTTCTCTGAAGAGTCTCTTGTCCTCTTGAGGCACTTTTCTCAAAGGATTCCCAGACAGCGCTCTATGGGCAAGGCTGTCCGCCATCTCGTTGCCTATGATACCTATGTGCGAGGGCACCCATTGGAATCGTATGGAGAAGCCTTTGATAAGGAGAGTGTGCACCGAGCGTAGGGAGCTTAGACATAAAGCATCAGTAGGGAACCCATACTCTAACCTTTGAAGGGCGGATTTCGAATCTGTAAGAATGACTACGGGTTGAGGCGTACAAAGCCGTAGCTTTTTTAGGGCTGCTTCAATGGCAACGCTTTCGGCCGTTGTGGAGGACACGATTGTAGTGAAGCGAACCGACCAATCATACTGTAAAGCGGGAATATGAAAAGCAGCTGCACTAGATCCTCTGACCTTGTCCACAGAGCCATCAGTAAAAATTTGAAGATGACGTGCATATTCAGTTTCAAGATGTTCCAGTACGAGCGAACGTGTTGCCGCCAAAGGAGAACTCCGCTTAGCACGAACGTGAGGAATTGTCAACGAACAATCGAGGCTCGCGAAAGACCAAGGTGGATTCAACCTCTTAGTTCGACCTCTAGCGTCAAGACCCAGGTAACCAATAGTATTAAGGGCCAAGTACGCTCGGGACTCGGATCTCTTTCGAAGGCTCTGTAGAAGGGCTCGACCGGCTATCGTCTGTTTGAGGCGGCCAATTTGCATCAATAGCCTTTGTGAAGCGACTAGGCTAAGAGGTCTCGATAGAGACTCATAAAGTACTGCATTATTAGGAGCAGACTGCGGAACGCCAAGAGCCCTCCTTAGGCCCTTTCTGTGCAAAACCTCAAGTCGTTCCAGCTGTGATAGTGAGGGGGAAATTAAAGGGAGCTGGTACATTATTCGACTCGTCACTAGTGCATCGTGCAGCCTGATCATTGAAGAAGGGTGATTTCCCCATTGCTCACTTGCAACTCTACGGATCACATTGAGACGCGGAGATAGTGATGTCACAATAGAGTCCACAGCTCGTCGCCACTGTAGACGGTAGTCAATAATTACGCCCAAAAAGCGTTTGTACTTCAATTGACGAAGGCAAGATTGATCAATGTCTATCTTCAGCCGCGCATACCGTCTTCCTCTACCTGGAAACATGATGAAGCCAGATTTTTCCACCGAGAGAGTCAACCCTACACCTTGAAGGTAATTTTGAACTGAAAGTAAGGCCTGTCGAGCTATCAGAGCTAAACGCTTGTGTTGATATCCGCTTAACCAAATACAAATGTCGTCCGCGTATATCGACATATGGATATGCCTGCAATGTTTTTGCACTTCAGCGGGAAGACCAGCCATTACAACATTAAACAGCGTCGGGGAAAGAACACTTCCCTGAGGTACACCTCGCGATACCGCCCTTTCGGTGCTTATGGTACTTCCTAACCGCACTTGGATTTTACGATCACTGATAAGTGAGTGAATGAAGCGCAGAAGATAGCCCTGTACGCCTATGTCCATCAAGCTATTTAGTACTGAACTTTGAAGTACGTTATCATAAGCCTTTGATACGTCTAGGAAAATAGCTAGTGTTGAGAGGCCGAAAGCTCTTTGATGTTCAATGTGGCTTATCAAGTCCAAGACGCTATCTTGCGCGCTTAGACCTGTGCGGAATCCAGTCATGCATGTTGGCAGAGCCCTTCTATCTTCAAGCCACCATGATAAACGCTTACTTGCCAGCTTCTCCATGAGCTTAGCCACACACGACGTCAATGATACAGGTCGATACGAGGCCAAGTCTGTCATTTCTTTGCCGGGTTTCAGCACTGGGACAACACAAGCCACCTTCCATGAAGGAGGGACGTCGCCAGTCTCCCATACTCGATTGAGAAAGCTTAGGAGCATCTTCCGGTGTTCTAGAGGTAGGTTCTGCATCATCTGGTTGGTAATGTCGTCAGGACCTGGTGCACATCGACGCCGCAGGCTGCTGAGTGCTGTCTGTAGCTCTCGAAGTGTGAACGGGGCGTCCATAACAGACGTAGATGTTGCAGGCCGAGCGCACTGATGAATTCCTGAGCTTGCACGTACAAATGCATCTGCAAATTCCTCTGCCAAGCAAGCGAGAGGTTTCTGCTTTAGCAGTGCAAGCGCTTCGAAAGGCTTACGAGGACGAGAATCACCAGCAAGGCTGCCAATGACTCGCCAAATTCTCGTCATTGGTGAAAAAACAGACAAGCTGGCGCAGAAGGACGCCCACTGCGACCTACAGAGCTTGTTCGTATGGCGACGAATGGCAGAGTTAAGCCTGTTATAGGTCGTCTTCAAGGATCTGTCGTCCTTCTTCCGCATCATTTGTCGCTCCGCCCTTCTGCGCGCTGCGCAAAGGTTCCTGAGTTTTAAATCTGGAGTCGGAAAATGATTAGGCAACTTGACCGCCGTGGTAGCTGCCATCTTGCCATAAATCATTTTTTCTATCACATCTCCAGAAACACGTGCAAGTTGCTCCCTGTATTTGTCCCAATTAACAACATGGCTTCTTTTAGTGCCGCGCGTATTGAAGTCGGCAGTAAACACAAAAATTGGGTAGTGATCACTTCCCATGCGGTCAGGTGCAGTTGACCACTTCACACGAATGTCAGGTGAATGCAGAGTGAGGTCTATAGATGTGGCTGAGGCGGGAGGCCGGAAGAAAGTGGGACTTCCGTCATTGGCCACGCACAGGTCCAAACTGTCGATAACTTCTACCAGTTCGCGTCCGCGGGAGTCTGTGTTCCTGTCACCCCAGACCGAGTGATGGGCGTTGAAGTCACCGCAGATAATTCGGGGCGCTGGGCAACGGTCACAAAGCTGCTGGAGAAACAAATCCATTGCTACCTTCTTTCGCGGAGACACGTATACGGATGCAACTGAAAGAGTTCGAAAGCCGAGCCGTATCTTCACAGCCGCTACCTCAATGCTATCGGTGCAAAGATCGGTAACGTTCACAGCCACATGAGGAATCTCTCTTCGTACGTAAAGGGCGGCACTTCCTGTGGGAAATGACTTTATGCTGCAATTCTTGTGCGCAACATATCCAGTCAAAGATCTCCCCCTTGGTAGGCCAGCCTCCGAGAGCGCCAATACTGGAACACAAGTTTCTTTCAAAAATAATTTCAGTTCTGCTAATCGACTTAGAATCCCAGCGCAGTTCCATTGCATAATAAACGGCACTTTTCGGTGATTTTTGGTTGCACGAGGTTGAAGAAAACTAGCCATATTATAAGGCAAAGTTCGCTGCGAAGGCGGTAATCATGGACTCAAACGAAAGAACGAGCTGTAGAAAGGTCTTCAGGGTGCCAGCCTGCATCGCTTGAACATAGGAGCGGAGGACTTCAAACAGAACTCGCAGAAGGTCGGACAGATCCCGATTTTTGAGCTCCTTATTTTGTTGAACGCACTGCCTCACCACTTCAACAAAAGATGCGGACTGGGACTCACTCTTCGTCGCTGCAGCTGGTTTCTTCGTCTCTTTTGAGGCAAGGGAATGTCCTCCTTGGCTTCGAGTCTGGTTGTGATCTGGTCGCTGAGGAACTTGGACAGTTTTGGTTGAAGCAGATCGAACAACCGACTCACTCACAGAGGACTTTGCCGTCTTGCTAGGGTCAGGTCGCTCACTGACGTCGCTTGTTACCAAGCCACGAACTTCCGACTCTAACGCAGGGAACTCAACTTCCGACTCTAACGCAGGGAACTTGTCACTTCCAGGTGTCGGCTTCTCAGTAGGTCGTGGTTTGGGACCACTAATGAAGGACACTCGACGGTGTAAGGCGCTTACACGGAAGGGGCAGCCACCGAAACTCGCTGGATGGTCGCCCCCACAATTAGCGCAAGCAAAATCTGCCTTGCAGGCTTTGTAATCGTGGGCGCCACCACATCGTTTGCAACGTTGATCTTTGATGCAAACTTTGGCTACATGCCCAAAGCGTTGGCACTTAAAGCATCGGGGAGGAGTTTCAACGAATTCTTTGACTGCATGCTTGGTGAAACCGAGGTTAATTTTCTCTGGGCGCTCGGTGTTGGGAGCAAACGTTAGCACAACAGAGGTAGTAGGCTTCGCTGCCCATTCTTTTTCTTGAGTTTCCACCCGGCGCATCATACGTTTCACGTGCAATACACCTTGCGGTTTCAAGTAGTCAAGAAGGTCGCTTTCTGAATACCACACTGGTACTCCCCTAATAACACATGTGTTCGTCATGTAGGAGTGGGGCAACCGGGCTTTAACTCTTATGTCACAAAGCTGAGAGCACCGGAGAAGAACGTCAACTTGCTCTTCCGTTGCGATATCTAGATGAAGAGCACCTTGCGTAGTGAAGCGACTGCGAATCGGAGCAGATCCCAGCAGCACTTTAATGGCTTCGAAGAGCCTGATAGGGTTCTGCTCTCTAAAATCAGCACCTTTCTCTGTTGGTAAAACTATCACTGGGATTCCGACCGTTCTTTGCTTCCGATGACTCACCACCTTGAAGCCGTCGCTGTCCACTTCCGCCATATCAGCCACTTCCTCGTCAGGGTTGACGATAGTGGAGTCGTCCCCACTGAGCGATAATGACGTACTGGACTGCTGATCGTCCCTGATGACTGGCAGCTCCACGCCTTGCGAGGCCATGGCCGCCTCCGCCACGCTGGCTTCCTTCGGATGGCGCTGTCCCTTTAAAGATGTCGGCGCCGGAGCAGCCGTACCCTTTCCATAGGGACAGTACCGCCTTAAAGATGCGGCCGTCTTCCCAGGATATAAATAACTCACTCAATGAATAGCAAAACTTAGGGAAAATTACAGAGCTGAGGTGACAACAGATCGAACAGCGTCGTCGTCTTCTCGTCACCTGGGTTGTTGACTTGGAAGTTGTTCTATGACGCCTCTTGCGATACCGTGTGAGTTGACTCGGGGAGCATTTCCCCTGCCTCTGATCCAGCGTGAGGTACTTCAGCGGGGTTGCTTGCCTCTTCATTGGTGGATATGGGCACAGGCTGCGTTCTGTCTCTAGGTGGCTTTCGCTTCCTTAGGGAAACTGGAAGCAGAGAGGTACACAAACCGATTATCAAACTAAGCACTAAGATTAGGGAAAACGCGGTATCTCAAGACGGTAAAATCAAGACAATGCGGAAACAAGGCATGCCCAGCGTCTCGGCAATTTTTATTGAGTTTTTAGTTTTGCACAAAGAAAACCTAAGGGTAGAGGGGCAAATAGGTATACATAAGTATCTGACTAGGTATCCGCTCCCTGTATTAATTACAATGTCGCCTTGGTTAATTACACATTAATTAGCCAACGCGATTGATGCCCTTTTTCAAGAGATGTGTTAAGTGGGTGCGTTGAGATTAAGGTTGTTGCGCGAACCGATCGACAGTACAACTGATTAGGTAGAAATGCTTCTCGATAAGAGCGGCAGAAGCAGCATTGATACACACACGCGCACATACGCACGTACGTGCATACATACATACATACATACATACATACATACATACATACATACATACATACATACATACATACATACATACATACATACATACATACATACATACATACATACATACATACATACATACATACATGCGTAACCTGTAAAAATCAAAATAAGTGATGCGCGTCTGCTGAAATGTTTCCGAGCGACCACCACTCTTTCGGTAACGAATGTATGCACTTTCAAAGAATGAGGCGGTAAATCAAATGGGAAATACCTACCTCTGAATGGGAAAACCGTTGGTACAGCATTTGGCTTCAGCTTCCTCCATCCATCTGCTCGGTTTTGTTCAAAACAGGATTCTTCAAAGTGAGCCTGCACGAAAAATTGTTGTTAATATAAATGGCTTATTCACCCGAGAAATAAGATTAAATGACATTAAAACAAGGAAACCGAACGAACTTACACCGGCAGGCATATGGGCTCACATCAGCACACATGCACAAAATAAGGCGTAATTCACAAATTTTTTTCACCTCCATGCGCTACTTCTGTGACTTATAAGCTGGAATAAATGTCATCAATAGCATAATTTTCGCACACAAGAAAAAGTATAAAAGACCTTCATTTGAAGCTCCACAGCCACCGTAGTCCTCCACAAAGAAAGCAACAAAATCCCTATAAAGAAAGGCGTCAGACAGGGAGATACGATATCTCCAATGCTATTCACAGCATGTTTACAGGAGGTATTCAGAGGCCTGGAGTGGGAAGAATTGGGGATAAAATTTGATGGAGAATACCTTAGCAACTTGCTATTCGCTGATGATATTGCCTTGCTTAGTAACTCAGGAGACCAATTGCAATGCATGCTCACTGACCTGGAGAGGCAAAGCAGAAGGGTGGGTCTGAAAATTAATCTGCAGAAAACTAAAGTATTGTTTAACAGTCTCGGAAGAGAACAGCAGTTTACGATAGGTAGCGAAGCACTGGAAGTGGTAAGGGAATACATCTACTTGGGGCAGGTAGTGACCACGGATCCGGATCATGAGACTGAAATAACCAGAAGAATAAGAATGGGTTGGGGTGCGTTTGGCAGGCACTCTCAAATCATGAACAGCAGGTTGCCACTATCCCTCAAAAGGAAAGTGTACAACAGCTGTGTGTTACCAGTACTCACATATGGTGCAGAAACCTGGAGGCTTACGAAAAGGGTTCTGCTGAAATTGAGGGCGACGCAACGAGCTATGGAAAGAAGAATGATGGGTGTAACGTTAAGGGATAAGAAAAGAGCAGATTGGGTGAGGCAACAAACGCGGGTAAACGACACCTTAGTTGAAATCAAGAAAAAGAAATGGGCATGGGCCGGACATGTAATGAGGAGGGAAGATAACCGATGGTCACTAAGAGTTACGGACTGGATTCCAAGGGAAGGGAAGCGTAGCAGGGGGCGGCAGAAAGTTAGGTGGGCGGATGACATTAAGACGTTTGCAGGGACAACATGGCCACAATTAGTACATGACCGGGGTAGTTGGAGAATTATGGGAGAGGCCTTTGCCCTGCAGTGGGCGTAACTAGGCTGATGATGATGATGATGAATGTAAGCTTAATTGTCTGACGTGATTTTTTTTGATAGTTGAGGCCTCTCGGTCACCTGGCGATCTAATAAAGGTATTGGTAGTCATTTTAGAGCAACGTACACACGAACACCGATCCGAAAGCGGTAGCAAAACGCACAAAACCAGCGAGCGAGCATCGCAACGAACACCACCAGCCGCTACCATAGCTACCGTAGTGGCCGTATTGCTCATTGCGTAATTATGATTATATTAGTATTGATTTTGCCAGCGTCATCTCTCGGTTGCATAGTGTAGTCCACAACGCCACCGCTACTCTTATTTCCGTTGTACTGTGGAAGGTGAAGTGGCCCTTCTCTAAGTTTATATAGGTGCAGTCATATAGGTGTTCTGTGATGCAGCGCCGAGTGAGCGTGGGCCGGTGGTGCGTTGTTCTCGATGCCGCCGACCGCCTTTGTGCCGCTGGTTGCGGAAAACGCCGAAGACCGTCGGAGATTTCTTCCTTGTGGTTGGGCCTTAAGAATATCGCGTTTCATTGTGCGAGTACTTTACGTCTGGCTTTAGGAGAAACCACATATAACATAAATACCTAATTTCTTCATACGACACGCACCAGAACCGTGACCGACGATATCCAATAAACTTAAGCGGGCTCGGTGATGGGAGGCCTAGGTTTGAAAAGTGCGTATATGTCGTTGAGGATAGACTCAGTAAGACAGCGCGTGTCGAGGACATTCATGTTGTACAATGAAGTGCAAGCGACATAGGTGATCTTTGGGAAATCAACACGCCGGTGAAATTGTGGGCACAGCAAGGTCAGTAAGCCTCGATGGGACGGGTCTGTGCGGGAGTAGCGCCACTCTGTAGGTCTTCCGGCAAGCTATAGAGTGAGAGGCGAACACCAAGACATTTTCATTTACAACTGATGATTGCTATGTCTTTTGTGAACTGATGCCATAGGTTGAATAGATATATGGCGCATGGCTCACTTCGCTAAAAATTTTGGCAGTTCGCAACAAAGAAGGACCGCTAGTCAGTGAACGACTACATCGATGCTGGAACTTCGACGCCAAACCCAGTGTAAAGTCCGAGGAAGCTCGCTGTACATTCGTGTAAAGCAATAACTGTGTTTGGTGGTGCGTGTCGGTATGAGCGTGTGGCATTGAGCGGTACCAGATCCAGTTTCTAATAGTGATTCCTTCGGACCCAAATTATTTAGAGCACCCACTGTGCAACACAAATTAGCTGACCTAAATATAAATGACTAAATGAATGAATATGATACAATAATATGACCTAAATGCATCAATATGATAACTTCAATACGCTCACTCAAAATAAATTCAAATTTTTCCAATTTGCATGGCACTTTCGTGTTTCGCAGGCTTTTTTTCAGGCTTGAAAAGGATTTTATTAGGTAGTAGGTATCTGCAGCAGAAAGCTGGAGTGTAAATGTTTCAGGATGGCCAACAATTTCCGCATTGACACTTTTGCTTTGAATAATTCATAGGTTTAATGGTTATTCAATTAAGTAATTAGGCAAAATACAAAAATTTACTTGGTACAAGCAACAGCGAACGTTACCTTGGCACTTTTTCTAACCTTCGGCTCAAGTTGTATGGGACACATGGTATACATATGAAATTAATTATGCTTGAAATTGTGAAATCAAATACAGAATAATTGTAGTTAGAAAAATTGTACAGAAGCACTTAATATAGGAAATTGTACAACAATACTGCATAAACTGGCAGGTTTAATATTGTCACACACTAGGTCAGTGTAGAAAGCTTCATATAAGAATCTTTAGAAAATTTGCTTTTTCTTGGCTCAAGCTTCAAGCAATGTCACAAAACAGCATTAGTAAGTACCTTTGAGAGAGAGTTTCCTTTCTTCAAGGTGTTCTTTATTGTGCCTACAAGAACCCGCCGTGGTTGCTCAGTGGATATGGTGTTAGGCTGCTGAGCACGAGGTCGCGGGATCGAATCCCGGCCACGGCGGCCGCTTTTCGATGGGGGCGAAATGCGAAAACACCCGTGTATTTAGATTTAGGTGCACGTTAAAGAACCCCAGGGGGTCGAAATTTCCGGAGTCCTCCGCTACGGCGTGCCTCATAATCAGCAAGTGGTTTTGGCACGTAAAACCCCATAATTTAATTTTTTTAATTGTGCCTACAAGCATACTTGCAAAATGTGTGCAGCCGCAAGTTGGAGCAGAATTGTGCCTGCAGTTCCGAAAGTGTCAAAATAGAGACAGTGAAAATGACTTTTATATTCCCAGCTTCAACCATAAATGTCTTTCTTTTTCTTTTTCTCATCAAAGCATGGCACTCAAAGTAATGCACCGATGCAAATTACGCAGGCATGCATTTGGTCACTTAGCCCTTTAACCATAAATTACGTGCTCTACTCACCATAGAGGTTGTGCCAATAATGCCAATGATGGGTCACACTTGCTGAACCCGATTCTGCATTGCTCTCATTGCCAAAGACAACATGGCACAGTGGAGGCAGCACGGAGAATTGACGTAATCACTGCATCTGCTATTTCTGCAGCTGCCTTGGAATCTCCCCTAGCGAGGCGACTGTTTTTTTCCAGCGGCGGCTGCTGCTGTTGCTGCAGAAAAGGAACGCCGGAGACAGCGCAATCAAGTTGCCGGTATCACTTCCGCCAGGGGAAGCAAACTTAAAGCCGCTGGTGCTCCAGGACTGCGGCCACTTGGCACAGCGGAGGCAGCACGGACAATCGACGTAATCGCTGCACCTGCTATCTTTCCAAGTTGGCATTTTTTTTTTCGTGCAGTATCTCTTTCAACCCAAAATATTTCTGTTCACGCTGCCTTGACTGCTGCCGGGTTCTTAGCATTTTTTTTCTCTTAACCATTTACCTTTGTTGTACCGTGGCTGATGCTGCTCGGTTCCAGGAGGAGCTAAGAAAAGAAATGAATGACTTTATGGCAAGGTTGGAGCGTGAATTACGCAAAGAAATCCGCGAACTTAAGTCAAGCTTCGAATGGAACTTGGAATTTGATATAGTAAAGAAGGAACGTGATGAGATTATGCAAGAAAACACATCAATCAAAAAACTGATGAGAAGCTTGTTTTGGACTGCGAAGCCCTTCAAACGCAAGCGTTTAAGCTTGAGCAAAGCATCACTGCCTCCGAGCAGTACTTCAGAAATTGTAACCTCGAGGTGAAGGGTTTGCCTTTCACTCAGGGTGAAAGCATTCCTGACCCCCTGAGTGAGATTGGTAGACATGTTGGTGAGCCCATTTCGAAGTCAGATGTTGACGTCTGTCACCGTGTTCCAGCGAAAAACTCAAACGTTGCTCCTAACATTGTTGACCAGGTCAAATGTCGACCTAAGCATGACACTGTACTCGAGAAGGCAAGAAAGCTGAAACTTTCGACGCGTGACTTTGGCCATCAGTCTAGCGAACCTGTGTTCATCAACGAGCACCTTTGTTTTGGCATAAAACAGTTGCTCAGAATGGCAAACACGCAAAAAATGCGAAAAACTGGCGCTTTGCTTGGACACGTAGTATCAAGGTCTATGCGCGAAAATAGGAAAAATCTCCTGTCTTGCACATCCGTAGCGCGCGTGACGTAGAAAAGATTGTTTAAAGTGTTCCGGTTTTCATGAGCCTGTGTTCCGGTTTTCATGATGAACGCGTCACCGCGAGATGTCAGCAACATAATTAAAATCAACTCCGATGTATGTTTTCTTGCCTACAAGTTAACATTCGTTCGGCTAGACACAAAGAAGACGAGTTATGAGTTTTCTAGATGAGTTTAGTTTCCAGTTCGACGCTATCATGTTGACTGAAACATGGTATACATGTGGCGAAGAAATTTACAAACCGGACGGATATCAGAGGTTCCTTGTAAATCGATCCCGTAGGATGGGTAGTGGGCTTGCTATCTTGGTTAAAAATATGTTCAGCTTTGAAGTTCTTTCGGAATTTTCGTTTATTAGCAACGAAGTTGGATGTTTAACTTTGTTATCACACAATTATATTTGTTCCGCAGTGTACTGACCCCTTATTGACGACATAAATGCCTTTATTGAATTTCTAGACCGCCTCTTCAGCTAAGTAAGCGACAAGTTCAATTTAATTCTTGGGGGCGACTTTAACATTGATCGCCTGCAACGATCTCCTGCACAGGAAGCTCTTTTAATAACTGGGGAATCGTGTGGTAATTGTAAGGTGAAGAGTTCAGGAGGAGACAGTTGAGGTTCAACAGCAAATTTTGGTCCCAGCTTCAGGGTGCCTCTCACATACCCAGGTCTGCTCCTGTCTCCTGACTGCGCTCAACCATTCTCTCGCAGTTACACGATGTGCCCACCGCTGGTCATTTGGGTGTCTCCCGTACGTACGAGCGTGTGCGCATGTGATTTTTCTGGCCTATGCTATATGGCTCTGTTCGGAGCTACGTTGCTGCCTGCGAACTTTGCCAACGCCGCAAGAAGCCTCCGTTGTGTCCCGTTGGGCACCTTGAGCCTATCGATATCCCCATAAGCCGGTTTACCGCGTCGGCCGGGACCTCCTTGGCCCCTTTCCAACTTCATCGTCTGGCAACAAATGGGTGGCCGTTACGATGGACTATACCACGCGTTATGCCATAATGCGGGCCCTACCTACCAACTACGCAACTGATCCTACAGCACGGTGCCCCACGCTACCTACTCATTGATAGAGGCCACTGTTTTCTTTCTAAAGTTGTCGACGACCTTCTTCAATCTTGCTCCATGTCCCACAAGTTCACGATGCATACCACCAATAGACAAATGGACTTACTGAGCGTGTCAACCGTACACTCACGGACATGCTCTCCATGTACGTGTCTGATGATCACCGGGATTGGGACTGCACTTTACGCTTCGTGACATTTACATACAACTCGTCGCGTCATAATAAAACTGGTTACTCTCCGTTATATCAGCTATATGGCCGTGACCTATTCCTATCGTGTGACTCGCTGCTCCCTTCCGATGCCGACACTACCACGTTCTATGCTGAAGAAGCCATTGTTCTCGCGGCCACAGCACGTCGCATTGCCCGTGACAGTCTTCTGGCGTGTCGGACTATCGAAAAGCACAGTTACGACAGTCGTCGTCGGGGCGTTCATTTCAGCACTGGGTCACTTGTTCTGCTTTGTAAAGCCCCTCAGTTTTGATGTTTCCGCCACCCCGCTCTCCCCGACATTTCCTCCTCCACGCCTCCTGTCGCCCCAACGTTGTGTCGCCCCAGCCTCCTCCACTCACCCATTGGCCAATCTGTGTCACGTGGAACCAAGCGCCGCGCTTTTGTATATTCTTTTAGCGCGCTCCAACAGCTATTGTTGGTCCTGCGCGACGAAAGTACGCGCAACGTACTGATCGAGTCCGTTAGCGGAACAAATCGAGTGTGTTAGAGACGAGAACTTAATTGTGATGGCGTGCTGCTGCGCCTTCGGTTACCGCAACCGACACAGCGACGGCAACAGGCTCCTTTCGTTACCCTCCGTGAGAAAGACACGCAAGAAGAAGAAATGTGCGGATAAATAGGATCGGGCGGGCTGACTTGGAGGAAGTGGCAAAAAACGCGCGGCTTTGTTTAGTGCCACGGTTCCTCACAACCTCTTCTTCTGAGCCTAGTTGACGCCTGCTGCTTCGAAAAAGTGTATGTGTTCATGCTGTGCGTGCTTTCAGCTTGTTTAAGTTGACTTTTCTTTTTCCAAATGTGCTCTCTTTGTTTCATGTAGTTTCGCCTTGTGGCGAAAGTGCACGCATCTGCAGCTTGCCTTTGCCATAAAAGGGACTTTATTCATGCTTTTTATGAGCTCGACCAGAGGTTAGCAAATTCTCGACGCTTTTGCAAGGCTCACCATGATTTACGGATGCCGTCTTCTAGCTTCGAATGTACGCCCGCATGTATTGACTTGCCTTTCGGTGATTAATCTGTATGGCGACGCGAAGTGACTAAAGCTACGAGGGAGGTCGTAGTGAATTGCCACAGACAACTTTAGTCAGCTCGCCTGGGGATATTTAACGTGCACATTGATCGTAGTTGTACATGAGTCCGTAAATTCCTCGTTGGCGTTTCGTAATTTTCGCCCGAGCGCGGTTGTGCGCTGGATTGCATTTCTTTATGAGATTTTATTTACTGGTTGTAACAACGTGTCATTATTTCGTAATATTGACGGCACCTCCAGGGCACTAAAGTGGCAACGGGAACACGCGTCCTCAATATTTGAGGCATGAGCAGCGGCTACAGGAAGGTTTTGTGTTTATGATTGTAATGGCCAAAAACGCCGCAAGGGACAGTAGGCCCGCTGATTAACATTCTTGCAGCTTAACGTTAACATTCCTTTGCGTCCGATTTATTTAATGGGTATCGCATGCGTCATATGCACCTCTATCTGAACCTACGAAACCACGTGCACACACTTTCATGCTGTCATAACCTGAAGTTCTGCTAATTACGCGCATGTTTGAGCACACCACGTGCAAGCGTCGTGTTTCAGCAACACGAACTCTCAGCGTGTACGTGCTTTACGGCTTAAATAGTTGTATCTTTTCTTTTTTTTCCGCAATTCCAACACGAAATTCTTAAGGCCAGTTACCGACTGACGAAGCAAGATCTCATTTGAAAAAACTTCTCCCCAGGGCTCCAACGAACGTTTCCGCGGATTTCCTCCAGTAGCGCGTTAGCCATCGTCTGCTACCGCAGGATGGATGAGCGCCTCTTTGGAACGGGGCGCTGGGTTGCGCCACCACGCTCTTGCTATTATACTGCCTAATTTCCTACCTAGGTTAAACAATAAAAAAAGTATAAAAAGCACTATGAACTACAACACCCAAATTTTCTGATCCCATATTGCGAATTGTGCTTTTGTACAACTCCGTCTTTTGTCGTTTCCCTGCTTTTCTTCCTCCAATCCTCCAATCGCCTCTTACTAATGTCTATTTCGGACATGTTGGCTTTACCACTGCTCCCGCTGAACCCAAGGGCTTCAAGGAGGCCAGTGGTGCCTACATCAACCGCTGGGTAGACGTCTTCACATTCTAATAAAACATGTTCCATAGTTTCCCTGGCTTTATCGCAGCAAGCACACTCTTCTTCTTCCTTCTAGTATGTCGCTTTAGAGGTGACTGTTCTCAGGCATCCCGATCTCGCATCGAAAAGTAATGAGCTTCCCTTAGAGTTATCCTAAATGGTTTCTTTCATCATTTCGTTTTTTCCTCTTAAGTTGTTACTCATGGCAGGTTTCTTTTCCATTGCCGCCACACATGAGATTATTTCAGCCTCTCGGACTTTCCGCTTGACCTTCTTTGGTGCTGTGTTGCCCACCCTACAGGCTACATACTCGCTGGTAAGCTTTCTACTTCTTTTTCTCCACCGTGAATCAATGTTTTTCCTGTTCAGATACCTGAACACTCTCCCAGCCTATTCACTTTCTTCCATATTCCTTATCCGTTTTTCATACTCAATTTTGCTGCGAGCGTCCCTCACTTCAAAACTAGTCCAGTCCATATCACCCTGCACAGCTTCTTTCGCAGTCTTCCCGTGAGCGCCCGAAGCGAGGCGTCCCAGTGACCTTTGTTTCCCATCGAGTCCTGATTGTACCTCTGATTTAAAGCAAACCGCATTTACAAAAGTAAGTCCTGGAACGATAACATATTTCCACATACCCTGCAGCACCTCGTACCTATCGTATCCCCATCGAGCTGTGTGCTTCATTATGGCTGTTTTTCTCTGCCGCTTCACTGTTGTTTCTTCCTGGGTTTCCATATATCTATTGCCTTCGTTTATCGATATACTAAGGTATATATATTCTCTTACCCGAGGTATTTCCTGGCCCTGTATTGCCACTGGCTGTTCACTGTTTTCATTGAATGCCGTAACACCTGATTTTATAACACTGAATTTCAAACCTAAATTGTTGCCTTCCTGTCCCCAGATATTAACCAGATGTTGCATATCATTTTGCTTCTTAGCTACCAAAACAATGTTGTCCCCATAAAATAAACCTGGTAGCTGCTGCTCTACTACTATACCCGCCTGTGTGTATGAGAGTTAAACCCGATATTACTTCCTTCTAGCGTCCTCTCTTTCCTCACCATGTACATCATAAACAGCAGCGGGGATAAAGGGCACCCCTGCCTCAGTCCCTTGTTGACACGAACTTTCTCCTCGCTCCTCATCCCTTCCCACTCAACGCAAACGGTTTTTTCCAGGTGAATCTCTCTGAAAAGCTGTAGACAATCGTCACCTAAGCCTTTCCCTTCCGGAATATCCCACAAAATGTTGTGGTCTACGTTGTCATAGGCTCCTGTAATATCTAAAAAGGCTACATACAACGGTCTCCTTTCTGCTTTTGATATTTCAATACATTGAGTAAGAACAAAGAAGTTATCATCCAAACGCCTACCTATTATGAAGCCATTCTGAAGCTCTCCCAAAATGCTATTATTCTCTGCCCATGCTTGAAGCTTTAATTTGATTGCCTGCATTGCTAGCCTGTATATTACCGATGTATTGGTCAACGGTCTATACGAGTGAATTCTGTCCTTCTCCCCCTTACCTTTATAAATTAAATAATTTTACTTTGTCGCAAACTGCCTGGTATTCGTGTATCTTTTAAAGTTATTTCACTGCTTTCACGAGAGCTTCCTTACTTTTTGGTCCTAATTCATTTATCAGCCTAATGGAACCTCGTCTGTCCCTGGGGCTGTGCGTTTAGGAATATTCTCTTCCACTTTCTTCCAGTTGAAATTTGTCAGCACGAGCTCCTTCTTCACTTGGGTCTCTTTCATGCTCTTTTTTTCTACAAATACAACCTCGTCATTGCCTTGGATAGATTCGGCGGTTACTTTTCGGATGTAATTTATTGCCGCTTCTCCTTCTAGTCTGTTTTCATCTTCGTCTAGCATATGTTGTTGTATTGTTGATGACTTCCCGCCTAATATTTTTATGTGATTCCAAAATATTCTAGGTCCGGCCTTCTTTTTCTCACGTATTTCTGATAACCAACGTTCATCTTCACCTTTTTATTTCGCTTGCACCAGTATAAGAGCCATAAACCTTTTCTCCCGGTATATTTCCCATTTACTGGTTACTACCTCCTGCGGCAACTGCGCCTTCTTTGCCTGTATGTGCTCCCGAGATGCTTTCTGTCGTTCGGCGATCGCTTCTTGTATCTCCTTGTTCCACCAGCCTTACTGTTTCTTTTTTCCTTTCCAACGAACACGTTGTTTCTATTTCCGTATTACTGTCGTTATTACACTGAGTAGCTTACCATATTTCCGCTGTTTACTCTACCATTTGCCAAGTTCTTCCTTTACTCTAGTGACTATACATGCAATTAATTCAGCATTCCAATTTGGACTGGCCATTTGCGCTCCTTGCTCTTTTTCCCAAATACATATCCCATGTTCAAAACGATGCGTTTATGGTCACTCGCTATGTTGCTAAACCCTTCCTCATCGATGACCATTTCTCTCAACTTATCATGAATTCCTTCTGTCATCAGACAGTAATCAATGGTCGATTGCCGGTTTCCCACTTCCCACGTGATCTGCCCTTCACACTTAGGCCCTGTATTCACGATAACCAGGTTATGTTGCTCACAAAGTTCTACCATTGACTTCCTGTTGTCGTTATAGCCATCTAAATCCTGTATGTGGGCATTCATGTCCCCTAATCGGACAATTTCAGCACCTTTCCCGAAACCCTTAATATCAGTACTTATGCATTCCACTAACTCTTTATTCTTTTCTGTGCAATTTTTCCCGCTGCACAAATACGGACCAGCATGGGCGCATAGGCAGAGCCAGCATGGGCGGCGCCACCGTCGAAGCCGCGCCGAGCGGAGGACGAGGCAAGTGGGTGGTGCTACTTTTGGAGATTAAGGGGTTTTACTGCTTTGGTTAACCTAAAGAGGCAGGAATAGGGTTTCCAATTAACCTCCCGTTGCGTCGGTCTTTGCGAAAAACTGCTGCCCCGATACGTCGGATGCTATCACGTTCTTCGTGAAGTCACCAGCCTCACATATCAGGTATCACCTGTGACTGTGACTTCTGTGACTTATGATAAGCTGGAATAAATGTCATGAATAGCATAATTTTCGCACACAAGAAAAAGTATAAAAGACCTTCATTTGAAGCTCCACAGCCACCGTAGTCCTCCACAAAGAAAGCAACAAAATCCCTATAAAGAAAGGCGTCAGTCAGGGAGATACGATATATCCAATGCTATTCACAGCATGTTTACAGGAGGTATTCAGAGGCCTGGAGTGGGAAGAATTGGGGATAAAAGTTGATGGAGAATACCTTAGCAACTTGCGATTCGCTGATGATATTGCCTTGCTTAGTAACTCAGGAGACCAATTGCAATGCATGCTCACTGACCTGGAGAGGCAAAGCAGAAGGGTGGGTCTGAAAATTAATCTGCAGAAAACTAAAGTATTGTTTAACAGTCTCGGAAGAGAACAGCAGTTTACGATAGGTAGCGAAGCACTGGAAGTGGTAAGGGAATACATCTACTTGGGGCAGGTAGTGACCACGGATCCGGATCATGAGACTGAAATAACCAGAAGAATAAGAATGGGTTGGGGTGCGTTTGGCAGGCACTCTCAAATCATGAACAGCAGGTTGCCACTATCCCTCAAAAGGAAAGTGTACAACAGCTGTGTGTTACCAGTACTCACATATGGGGCAGAAACCTGGAGGCTTACGAAAAGGGTTCTGCTGAAATTGAGGGCGACGCAACGAGCTATGGAAAGAAGAATGATGGGTGTAACGTTAAGGGATAAGAAAAGAGCAGATTGGGTGAGGCAACAAACGCGGGTAAAAGACACCTTAGTTGAAATCAAGAAAAAGAAATGGGCATGGGCCGGACATGTAATGAGGACGGAAGATAACCGATGGTCACTAAGAGTTACGGACTGGATTCCAAGGGAAGGGAAGCGTAGCAGGGGGCGGCAGAAAGTTAGGTGGGCGGATGACACTAAGACGTTTGCAGGGACAACATGGCCACAATTAGTACATGACCGGGGTAGTTGGAGAATTATGGGAGAGGCCTTTGCCCTGCAGTGGGCGTAACTAGGCTGATGATGATGATGATGAATGTAAGCTTAATTGTCTGACGTGATTTGTTTTTCTAGTTGAGGCCTCTCGGTCACCTGGCGATCTTATAAAGGTATTGGTAGTCATTTTAGAGCAACGTACACACGAACACCGCTCCGAAAGCGGTAGCAAAACGCACAAAACCAGCGAGCGAGCATCGCAACGAACACCACCAGCCGCTACCATAGCTACCGTAGTGGCCGTATTGCTCATTGCGTAATTATGATTATATTAGTATTGATTTTGCCAGCGTCATCTCTCGGTTGCATAGTGTAGTTCACAACGCCACCGCTACTCTTATTTCCGTTGTACTGTGGAAGGTGAAGTGGCCCTTCTCTAAGTTTATATAGGTGCAGTCATATAGGTGTTCTGTGATGCAGCGCCGAGTGAGCGTGGGCCGGTGGTGCGTTGTTCTCGATGCCGCCGCGCCTTTGTGCCGCTGGTTGCGGAAAACGCCGAAGACCGTCGGAGATTTCTTCCTTGTGGTTGGGCCTTAAGAATATCGCGTTTCATTGTGCGAGTACTTTACGTCTGGCTTTAGGAGAAACCACATATAACATAAATACCTAATTTCTTCATACGACACGCACCAGAACCGTGACCGACGATATCCAATAAACTTAAGCCGGCTCGGTGATGGGAGGTCTAGGTTTGAAAAGTGCGTATATGTCGTTGAGGATAGACTCAGTAAGACAGCGCGTGTCGAGGACATTCATGTTGTACAATGAAGTGCAAGCGACATAGGTGATCTTTGGGAAATCAACACGCCGGTGAAATTGTGGGCACAGCAAGGTCAGTAAGCCTCGATGGGACGGGTCTGTGCGGGAGTAGCGCCACTCTGTAGGTCTTCCGGCAAGCTATAGAGTGAGAGGCGAACACCAAGACATTTTCATTTACAACTGATGATTGCTATGTCTTTTGTGAACTGATGCCATAGGTTGAATAGATATATGGCGCATGGCTCACTTCGCTAAAAATTTTGGCAGTTCGCAACAAAGAAGGACCGCTAGTCAGTGAACGACTACATCGATGCTGGAACTTCGACGCCAAACCCAGTGTAAAGTCCGAGGAAGCTCGCTGTACATTCGTGTAAAGCAATAACTGTGTTTGGTGGTGCGTGTCGGTATGAGCGTGTGGCATTGAGCGGTACCAGATCCAGTTTCTAATGGTGATTCCTTCGGTCCCAAATTATTTAGAGCACCCACTGTGCAACACAAATTAGCTGACCTAAATATAAATGACTAAATGAATGAATATGATACAATAATATGACCTAAATGCATCAATATGATAACTTCAATACGCTCACTCAAAATAAATTCAAATTTTTCCAATTTGCATGGCACTTTCGTGTTTCGCAGGCTTTTTTTCAGGCTTGAAAAGGATTTTATTAGGTAGTAGGTATCTGCAGCAGAATGCTGGAGTGCAAATGTTTCAGGATGGCCAACAATTTCCGCATTGACACTTTTGCTTTGAATAATTCATAGGTTTAATGATTATTCAATTAAGTAATTAGGCAAAATACAAAAATTTACTTGGTACAAGCAACAGCGAACGTTACCTTGGCACTTTTTCTAACCTTCGGCTCAAGTTGTATGGGACACATGGTATACATATGAAATTAATTATGCTTGAAATTGTGAAATCAAATACAGAATAATTGTAGTTAGAAAAATTGTACAGAAGCACTTAATATAGGAAATTGTACAACAATACTGCATAAACTGGCAGGTATAATATTGTCACACACTAGGTCAGTGTAGAAAGCTTCAAATAAGAATTTTTAGAAAATTTGCTTTTTCTTGGCTCAAGCTTCAAGCAATGTCACAAAACAGCATTAGTAAGTACCCTTGAGAGAGAGTTTCCTTTCTTCAAGGTGTTCTTTATTGTGCCTACAAGAACCCGCCGTGGTCGCTCAGTGGATATGGTGTTAGGCTGCTGAGCACGAGGTCGCGGGATCGAATCCCGGCCACGGCGGCTGCTTTTCGATGGGGGCGAAATGCGAAAACACCCGTGTATTTAGATTTAGGTGCACGTTAAAGAACCCCAGGGGGTCGAAATTTCCGGAGTCCTCCGCTACGGCGTGCCTCATAATCAGCAAGTGGTTTTGGCACGTAAAACCCCATAATTTAATTTTTTTTAATTGTGCCTACAAGCATACTTGCAAAATGTGTGAAGCCGCAAGTTGGAGCAGAATTGTGCCTGCAGTTCCGAAAGTGTCAAAATAGAGACAGTGAAAATGACTTTTATTTTCCTAGCTTCAACCATAAATGTCTTTCTTTTTCTTTTTCTCATCGAAGCATGGCACTCAAAGTAATGCACCGATGCAAATTACGCAGGCATGCGTTTGGTCACTTAGCCCTTTAACCATAAATTACGTGCTCTAATCACCATGGAGGTTGTGCCAATAATGCCAATGATGGGTCACACTTGCTGAACCCGATTCTGCATTGCTCTCATTGCCAAAGACAACATGGCACAGTGGAGGCAGCACGGAGAATTGACGTAATCACTGCTTCTGCTATTTCTGCAGCTGCCTTGGAATCTCCCCTAGCGAGGCGACTGTTTTTTTCCAGCGGCGGCTGCTGCTGTTGCTGCAGAAAAGGAACGCCGGAGACAGCGCAATCAAGTTGCCGGTATCACATCCGCCAGGGGAAGCAAGCTTAAAGCCGCTGGTGCTCCAGGACTGCGGCCACTTGGCACAGCGGAGGCAGCACGGACAATCGACGTAATCGCTGCACCTGCTATCTTTCCAAGTTGGCATTTTTTTTTTCGTGCAGTATCTCTTTCAACCCAAAATATTTCTGTTCACGCTGCCTTGACTGCTGCCAGGTTCTTAGCATTTTTTTTCTCTTAACCATTTACCTTTGTTGTACCGTGGCTGATGCTGCTCGGTTCCAGGAGGAGCTAAGAAAAGAAATGAATGACTTTATGGCAAGGTTGGAGAGTGAATTACGCAAAGAAATCCGCGAACTTAAGTCAAGCTTCGAATGGAGCTTGGAATTTGATATAGTAAAGAAGGAACGTGATGAGATTATGCAAAAAAACACATCAATCAAAAAACTGATGAGAAGCTTGTTTTGGACTGCGAAGCCCTTCAAACGCAAGCGTTTAAGCTTGAGCAAAGCATCACTGCCTCCGAGCAGTACTTCAGAAATTGTAACCTCGAGGTGAAGGGTTTGCCTTTCACTCAGGGTGAAAGCATTCCTGACACCCTGACTGAGATTGGTAGACATGTTGGTGAGCCCATTTCGAAGTCAGATGTTGACGTCTGTCACCGTGTTCCAGCGAAAAACTCCAACGTTGCTCCTAACATTGTTGACCAGGTCAAATGTCGACCTAAGCATGACACTGTACTCGAGAAGGCAAGAAAGCTGAAACTTTCGACCCGTGACTTTGGCCATCAGTCTAGCGAACCTGTGTTCATCAACGAGCACCTTTGTTTTGGCATAAAACAGTTGCTCAGAATGGCAAACACGCAAAAAATGCGAAAAACTGGCGCTTTGCTTGGACACGTAGTATCAAGGTCTATGCGCGAAAATAGGAAAAATCTCCTGTCTTGCACATCCGTAGCGCGCGTGACGTAGAAAAGATTGTTTAAAGTGTTCCGGTTTTCATGAGCCTGTGTTCCAGTTTTCATGATGAACGCGTCACCGCGAGATGTCAGCAACATAATTAAAATCAACTCCGATGTATGTTTTCTTGCCTACAGGTTAACATTCGTTCGGCTAGACACAAAGAAGACGAGTTATGAGTTTTCTAGACGAGTTTAGTTTCCAGTTCGACGCTATCATGTTGACTGAAACATGGTATACATGTGGCGAAGAAATTTACAAACCGGACGGATATCAGAGGTTCCTTGTAAATCGATCCCGTAGGATGGGTAGTGGGCTTGCTATCTTGGTTAAAAATATGTTCAGCTGTGAAGATCTTTCGGAATTTTCGTTTATTAGCAACGAAGTTAGATGTTTAACTTTGTTATCACACAATTATATTTGTTCCGCAGTGTACTGACCCCTTATTGCCGACATAAATGCCTTTATTGAATTTCTAGGCCGCCTCTTCAGCTAAGTAAGCGACAAGTTCAATTTAATTCTTGGGGGCGACTTTAACATTGATCGCCTGCAACGATCTCCTGCACAGGAAGCTCTTTTAATAACTGGGGAATCGTGTGGTAATTGTAAGGTGAAGAGTTCAGGAGGAGACAGTTGAGGTTCAACAGCAAATTTTGGTCCCAGCTTCAGGGTGTCTCTCACATACCCAGGTCTGCTCCTGTCTCCTGACTGCGCTCAACCATTCTCTCGCAGTTACACGATGTGCCCACCGCTGGTCATTTGGGTGTCTCCCGTACGTACGAGCGTGTGCGCATGTGATTTTTCTGGCCTATGCTATATGGCTCTGTTCGGAGGTACGTCGCTGCCTGCGAACTTTGCCAACGCCGCAAAAGCCTCCGTTGTGTCCCGTTGGGCACCTTGAGCCTATCGATATCCCCATAAGCCGGTTCACCGCGTCGGCCGGGACCTCCATGGCCCCTTTCCTACTTCATCGTCTGGCAACAAATGGGTGGCCGTTACGATGGACTATACCACGCGTTATGCCATAATGCGGGCCCTACCTACCAACTGCGCAACTGATCCTACAGCACGGTGCCCCACGCTACCTACTCATTGATAGAGGCCACTGTTTTCTTTCTAAAGTTGTCGACGACATTCTTCAATCTTGCTCCATGTCCCACAAGTTCACGATGCATACCACCAATAGACAAATGGACTTACTGAGCGGACATGCTCTCCATGTACGTGTCTGATGATCACCGGGATTGGGACTGCACTTTACGCTTCGTGACATTTACATACAACTTGTCGCGTCATAATAAAACTGGTTACTCTCCGTTATATCTGCTATATGGCCGTGACCTATTCCTATCGTGTGACTCGCTGCTCCCTTCCGATGCCGACACTACCACGTTCTATGCTGAAGAAGCCATTGTTCACGCGGCTACAGCACGTCGCATTGCCCGTGACAGTCTTCTGGCGTGTCGGACTATCGAAAAGCACAGTTACGACAGTCGTCGTCGGGGCGTTCATTTCAGCACTGGGTCACTTGTTCTGCTTTGTAAAGCCCATCAGTTTTGATGTTTCCGCCACCCCGCTCTCCCCGACATTTCCTCCTCCACGTCTCCTGTCGCCCCAACGTTGTGTCGCCCCAGCCTCCTCCACTCGCCCATTGGCCAATCTGTGTCACGTGGAACCAAGCGCCGCGCTTTTGTATATTCTTTTAGCGCGCTCCAACCGCTATTGTTGGTCCTGCGCGACGAAAGTACGCGCAACGTACTGATCGAGTCCGTTAGCGGAACAAATCGAGTGTGTTAGAGACGAGAACTTAATTGTGATGCCGTGCTGCTGCGCCTTCGGTTACCGCAACCGACACAGCGATGGCAACAGGCTCCTTTCGTTACCCTCCTTGAGAAAGACACGCAAGAAGAAGAAATGTGCGGATAAATAGGATCGGGCGGGCTGACTTGGAGGAAGTGGCAAAAAACGCGCGGCTTTGTTTAGTGCCACGGTTCCTCACAACCTCTTCTTCTGAGCCTAGTTGACGCCTGCTGCTTCGAAAAAGTGTATGTGTTCATGCTGTGCGTGCTTTCAGCTTGTTTAAGTTGACTTTTCTTTTTCCAAATGTGCTCTCTTTGTTTCATGTAGTTTCGCCTTGTGGCGAAAGTGCACGCATCTGCAGCTTGCCTTTGCCATAAAAGGGACTTTATTCATGCTTTTTATGAGCTCGACCAGAGGTTAGCAAATTCTCGACGCTTTTGCAAGGCTCACCATGATTTACGGATGCCGTCTTCTAGCTTCGAATGTACGCCCGCATGTATTGACTTGCCTTTCGGTGATTAATCTGTATGGCGACGCGAAGTGACTAAAGCTACGAGGGAGGTCGTAGTGAATTGCCACAGACAACTTTAGTCAGCTCGCCTGGGGATATTTAACGTGCACATTGATCGTAGTTGTACATGAGTCCGTAAATTCCTCGTTGGCGTTTCGTAATTTTCGCCCGAGCGCGGTTGTGCGCTGGATTGCATTTCTTTATGAGATTTTATTTACTGGTTGTAACAACGTGTCATTATTTCGTAATATTGACGGCACCTCCAGGGCACTAAAGTGGCAACGGGAACACGCGTCCTCAATATTTGAGGCATGAGCAGCGGCTACAGGAAGGTTTTGTGTTTATGATTGTAATGGCCAAAAACGCCGCAAGGGACAGTAGGCCCGCTGATTAACATTCTTGCAGCTTAACGTTAACATTCCTTTGCGTCCGATTTATTTAATGGGTATCGCATGCGTCATATGCACCTCTATCTGAACCTACGAAACCACGTGCACACACTTTCATGCTGTCATAACCTGAAGTTCTGCTAATTACGCGCATGTTTGAGCACACCACGTGCAAGCGTCGTGTTTCAGCAACACGAACTCTCAGCGTGTACGTGCTTTACGGCTTAAATAGTTGTATCTTTTCTTTTTTTTCCGCAATTCCAACACGAAATTCTTAAGGCCAGTTACCGACTGACGAAGCAAGATCTCATTTGAAAAAACTTCTCCCCAGGGCTCCAACGAACGTTTCCGCGGATTTCCTCCAGTAGCGCGTTAGCCATCGTCTGCTACCGCAGGATGGATGAGCGCCTCTTTGGAACGGGGCGCTGGGTTGCGCCACCACGCTCTTGCTATTATACTGCCTAATTTCCTACCTAGGTTAAACAATAAAAAAAGTATAAAAAGCACTATGAACTACAACACCCAAATTTTCTGATCCCATATTGCGAATTGTGCTTTTGTACAACTCCGTCTTTTGTCGTTTCCCTGCTTTTCTTCCTCCAATCCTCCAATCGCCTCTTACTAATGTCTATTTCGGACATGTTGGCTTTACCACTGCTCCCGCTGAACCCAAGGGCTTCAAGGAGGCCAGTGGTGCCTACATCAACCGCTGGGTAGACGTCTTCACATTCTAATAAAACATGTTCCATAGTTTCCCTGGCTTTATCGCAGCAAGCACACTCTTCTTCTTCCTTCTAGTATGTCGCTTTAGAGGTGACTGTTCTCAGGCATCCCGATCTCGCATCGAAAAGTAATGAGCTTCCCTTAGAGTTATCCTAAATGGTTTCTTTCATCATTTCGTTTTTTCCTCTTAAGTTGTTACTCATGGCAGGTTTCTTTTCCATTGCCGCCACACATGAGATTATTTCAGCCTCTCGGACTTTCCGCTTGACCTTCTTTGGTGCTGTGTTGCCCACCCTACAGGCTACATACTCGCTGGTAAGCTTTCTACTTCTTTTTCTCCACCGTGAATCAATGTTTTTCCTGTTCAGATACCTGAACACTCTCCCAGCCTATTCACTTTCTTCCATATTCCTTATCCGTTTTTCATACTCAATTTTGCTGCGAGCGTCCCTCACTTCAAAACTAGTCCAGTCCATAT
Organism: Dermacentor andersoni; assembly: GCF_023375885.2. Taxonomy (NCBI): domain Eukaryota; kingdom Metazoa; phylum Arthropoda; class Arachnida; order Ixodida; family Ixodidae; genus Dermacentor; species Dermacentor andersoni. The sequence continues at coordinate 1,845,433 of NW_027314758.1, forward strand.
CACCCTGCACAGCTTCTTTCGCAGTCTTCCCGTGAGCGCCCGAAGCGAGGCGTCCCAGTGACCTTTGTTTCCCATCGAGTCCTGATTGTACCTCTGATTTAAAGCAAACCGCATTTACAAAAGTAAGTCCTGGAACGATAACATATTTCCACATACCCTGCAGCACCTCGTACCTATCGTATCCCCATCGAGCTGTGTGCTTCATTATGGCTGTTTTTCTCTGCCGCTTCACTGTTGTTTCTTCCTGGGTTTCCATATATCTATTGCCTTCGTTTATCGATATACTAAGGTATATATATTCTCTTACCCGAGGTATTTCCTGGCCCTGTATTGCCACTGGCTGTTCACTGTTTTCATTGAATGCCGTAACACCTGATTTTATAACACTGAATTTCAAACCTAAATTGTTGCCTTCCTGTCCCCAGATATTAACCAGATGTTGCATATCATTTTGCTTCTTAGCTACCAAAACAATGTTGTCCCCATAAAATAAACCTGGTAGCTGCTGCTCTACTACTATACCCGCCTGTGTGTATGAGAGTTAAACCCGATATTACTTCCTTCTAGCGTCCTCTCTTTCCTCACCATGTACATCATAAACAGCAGCGGGGATAAAGGGCACCCCTGCCTCAGTCCCTTGTTGACACGAACTTTCTCCTCGCTCCTCATCCCTTCCCACTCAACGCAAACGGTTTTTTCCAGGTGAATCTCTCTGAAAAGCTGTAGACAATCGTCACCTAAGCCTTTCCCTTCCGGAATATCCCACAAAATGTTGTGGTCTACGTTGTCATAGGCTCCTGTAATATCTAAAAAGGCTACATACAACGGTCTCCTTTCTGCTTTTGATATTTCAATACATTGAGTAAGAACAAAGAAGTTATCATCCAAACGCCTACCTATTATGAAGCCATTCTGAAGCTCTCCCAAAATGCTATTATTCTCTGCCCATGCTTGAAGCTTTAATTTGATTGCCTGCATTGCTAGCCTGTATATTACCGATGTATTGGTCAACGGTCTATACGAGTGAATTCTGTCCTTCTCCCCCTTACCTTTATAAATTAAATAATTTTACTTTGTCGCAAACTGCCTGGTATTCGTGTATCTTTTAAAGTTATTTCACTGCTTTCACGAGAGCTTCCTTACTTTTTGGTCCTAATTCATTTATCAGCCTAATGGAACCTCGTCTGTCCCTGGGGCTGTGCGTTTAGGAATATTCTCTTCCACTTTCTTCCAGTTGAAATTTGTCAGCACGAGCTCCTTCTTCACTTGGGTCTCTTTCATGCTCTTTTTTTCTACAAATACAACCTCGTCATTGCCTTGGATAGATTCGGCGGTTACTTTTCGGATGTAATTTATTGCCGCTTCTCCTTCTAGTCTGTTTTCATCTTCGTCTAGCATATGTTGTTGTATTGTTGATGACTTCCCGCCTAATATTTTTATGTGATTCCAAAATATTCTAGGTCCGGCCTTCTTTTTCTCACGTATTTCTGATAACCAACGTTCATCTTCACCTTTTTATTTCGCTTGCACCAGTATAAGAGCCATAAACCTTTTCTCCCGGTATATTTCCCATTTACTGGTTACTACCTCCTGCGGCAACTGCGCCTTCTTTGCCTGTATGTGCTCCCGAGATGCTTTCTGTCGTTCGGCGATCGCTTCTTGTATCTCCTTGTTCCACCAGCCTTACTGTTTCTTTTTTCCTTTCCAACGAACACGTTGTTTCTATTTCCGTATTACTGTCGTTATTACACTGAGTAGCTTACCATATTTCCGCTGTTTACTCTACCATTTGCCAAGTTCTTCCTTTACTCTAGTGACTATACATGCAATTAATTCAGCATTCCAATTTGGACTGGCCATTTGCGCTCCTTGCTCTTTTTCCCAAATACATATCCCATGTTCAAAACGATGCGTTTATGGTCACTCGCTATGTTGCTAAACCCTTCCTCATCGATGACCATTTCTCTCAACTTATCATGAATTCCTTCTGTCATCAGACAGTAATCAATGGTCGATTGCCGGTTTCCCACTTCCCACGTGATCTGCCCTTCACACTTAGGCCCTGTATTCACGATAACCAGGTTATGTTGCTCACAAAGTTCTACCATTGACTTCCTGTTGTCGTTATAGCCATCTAAATCCTGTATGTGGGCATTCATGTCCCCTAATCGGACAATTTCAGCACCTTTCCCGAAACCCTTAATATCAGTACTTATGCATTCCACTAACTCTTTATTCTTTTCTGTGCAATTTTTCCCGCTCCACAAATACGGACCAGCATGGGCGCATAGGCAGAGCCAGCATGGGCGGCGCCACCGTCGAAGCCGCGCCGAGCGGAGGACGAGGCAAGTGGGTGGTGCTACTTTTGGAGATTAAGGGGTTTTACTGCTTTGGTTAACCTAAAGAGGCAGGAATAGGGTTTCCAATTAACCTCCCGTTGCGTCGGTCTTTGCGAAAAACTGCTGCCCCGATACGTCGGATGCTATCACGTTCTTCGTGAAGTCACCAGCCTCACATATCAGGTATCACCTGTGACTGTGACTTCTGTGACTTATGATAAGCTGGAATAAATGTCATGAATAGCATAATTTTCGCACACAAGAAAAAGTATAAAAGACCTTCATTTGAAGCTCCACAGCCACCGTAGTCCTCCACAAAGAAAGCAACAAAATCCCTATAAAGAAAGGCGTCAGTCAGGGAGATACGATATATCCAATGCTATTCACAGCATGTTTACAGGAGGTATTCAGAGGCCTGGAGTGGGAAGAATTGGGGATAAAAGTTGATGGAGAATACCTTAGCAACTTGCGATTCGCTGATGATATTGCCTTGCTTAGTAACTCAGGAGACCAATTGCAATGCATGCTCACTGACCTGGAGAGGCAAAGCAGAAGAGTGGGTCTGAAAATTAATCTGCAGAAAACTAAAGTATTGTTTAACAGTCTCGGAAGAGAACAGCAGTTTACGATAGGTAGCGAAGCACTGGAAGTGGTAAGGGAATACATCTACTTGGGGCAGGTAGTGACCACCGATCCGGATCATGAGACTGAAATAACCAGAAGAATAAGAATGGGTTGGGGTGCGTTTGGCAGGCACTCTCAAATCATGAACAGCAGGTTGCCACTATCCCTCAAAAGGAAAGTGTACAACAGCTGTGTGTTACCAGTACTCACATATGGGGCAGAAACCTGGAGGCTTACGAAAAGGGTTCTGCTGAAATTGAGGGCGACGCAACGAGCTATGGAAAGAAGAATGATGGGTGTAACGTTAAAGGATAAGAAAAGAGCAGATTGGGTGAGGCAACAAACGCGGGTAAAAGACACCTTAGTTGAAATCAAGAAAAAGAAATGGGCATGGGCCGGACATGTAATGAGGACGGAAGATAACCGATGGTCACTAAGAGTTACGGACTGGATTCCAAGGGAAGGGAAGCGTAGCAGGGGGCGGCAGAAAGTTAGGTGGGCGGATGACACTAAGACGTTTGCAGGGACAACATGGCCACAATTAGTACATGACCGGGGTAGTTGGAGAATTATGGGAGAGGCCTTTGCCCTGCAGTGGGCGTAACTAGGCTGATGATGATGATGATGAATGTAAGCTTAATTGTCTGACGTGATTTGTTTTTCTAGTTGAGGCCTCTCGGTCACCTGGCGATCTTATAAAGGTATTGGTAGTCATTTTAGAGCAACGTACACACGAACACCGCTCCGAAAGCGGTAGCAAAACGCACAAAACAGCGAGCGAGCATCGCAAACGAACACCACCAGCCGCTACCATAGCTACCGTAGTGGCCGTATTGCTCATTGCGTAATTATGATTATATTAGTATTGATTTTGCCAGCGTCATCTCTCGGTTGCATAGTGTAGTTCACAACGCCACCGCTACTCTTATTTCCGTTGTACTGTGGAAGGTGAAGTGGCCCTTCTCTAAGTTTATATAGGTGCAGTCATATAGGTGTTCTGTGATGCAGCGCCGAGTGAGCGTGGGCCGGTGGTGCGTTGTTCTCGATGCCGCCGCGCCTTTGTGCCGCTGGTTGCGGAAAACGCCGAAGACCGTCGGAGATTTCTTCCTTGTGGTTGGGCCTTAAGAATATCGCGTTTCATTGTGCGAGTACTTTACGTCTGGCTTTAGGAGAAACCACATATAACATAAATACCTAATTTCTTCATACGACACGCACCAGAACCGTGACCGACGATATCCAATAAACTTAAGCCGGCTCGGTGATGGGAGGTCTAGGTTTTGAAAAGTGCGTATATGTCGTTGAGGATAGACTCAGTAAGACAGCGCGTGTCGAGGACATTCATGTTGTACAATGAAGTGCAAGCGACATAGGTGATCTTTGGGAATCAACACGCCGGTGAAATTGTGGGCACAGCAAGGTCAGTAAGCCTCGATGGGACGGGTCTGTGCGGGAGTAGCGCCACTCTGTAGGTCTTCCGGCAAGCTATAGAGTGAGAGGCGAACACCAAGACATTTTCATTTACAACTGATGATTGCTATGTCTTTTGTGAACTGATGCCATAGGTTGAATAGATATATGGCGCATGGCTCACTTCGCTAAAAATTTTGGCAGTTCGCAACAAAGAAGGACCGCTAGTCAGTGAACGACTACATCGATGCTGGAACTTCGACGCCAAACCCAGTGTAAAGTCCGAGGAAGCTCGCTGTACATTCGTGTAAAGCAATAACTGTGTTTGGTGGTGCGTGTCGGTATGAGCGTGTGGCATTGAGCGGTACCAGATCCAGTTTCTAATGGTGATTCCTTCGGTCCCAAATTATTTAGAGCACCCACTGTGCAACACAAATTAGCTGACCTAAATATAAATGACTAAATGAATGAATATGATACAATAATATGACCTAAATGCATCAATATGATAACTTCAATACGCTCACTCAAAATAAATTCAAATTTTTCCAATTTGCATGGCACTTTCGTGTTTCGCAGGCTTTTTTTCAGGCTTGAAAAGGATTTTATTAGGTAGTAGGTATCTGCAGCAGAATGCTGGAGTGCAAATGTTTCAGGATGGCCAACAATTTCCGCATTGACACTTTTGCTTTGAATAATTCATAGGTTTAATGATTATTCAATTAAGTAATTAGGCAAAATACAAAAATTTACTTGGTACAAGCAACAGCGAACGTTACCTTGGCACTTTTTCTAACCTTCGGCTCAAGTTGTATGGGACACATGGTATACATATGAAATTAATTATGCTTGAAATTGTGAAATCAAATACAGAATAATTGTAGTTAGAAAAATTGTACAGAAGCACTTAATATAGGAAATTGTACAACAATACTGCATAAACTGGCAGGTATAATATTGTCACACACTAGGTCAGTGTAGAAAGCTTCAAATAAGAATTTTTAGAAAATTTGCTTTTTCTTGGCTCAAGCTTCAAGCAATGTCACAAAACAGCATTAGTAAGTACCCTTGAGAGAGAGTTTCCTTTCTTCAAGGTGTTCTTTATTGTGCCTACAAGAACCCGCCGTGGTCGCTCAGTGGATATGGTGTTAGGCTGCTGAGCACGAGGTCGCGGGATCGAATCCCGGCCACGGCGGCTGCTTTTCGATGGGGGCGAAATGCGAAAACACCCGTGTATTTAGATTTAGGTGCACGTTAAAGAACCCCAGGGGGTCGAAATTTCCGGAGTCCTCCGCTACGGCGTGCCTCATAATCAGCAAGTGGTTTTGGCACGTAAAACCCCATAATTTAATTTTTTTTAATTGTGCCTACAAGCATACTTGCAAAATGTGTGAAGCCGCAAGTTGGAGCAGAATTGTGCCTGCAGTTCCGAAAGTGTCAAAATAGAGACAGTGAAAATGACTTTTATTTTCCTAGCTTCAACCATAAATGTCTTTCTTTTTCTTTTTCTCATCGAAGCATGGCACTCAAAGTAATGCACCGATGCAAATTACGCAGGCATGCGTTTGGTCACTTAGCCCTTTAACCATAAATTACGTGCTCTAATCACCATGGAGGTTGTGCCAATAATGCCAATGATGGGTCACACTTGCTGAACCCGATTCTGCATTGCTCTCATTGCCAAAGACAACATGGCACAGTGGAGGCAGCACGGAGAATTGACGTAATCACTGCTTCTGCTATTTCTGCAGCTGCCTTGGAATCTCCCCTAGCGAGGCGACTGTTTTTTTCCAGCGGCGGCTGCTGCTGTTGCTGCAGAAAAGGAACGCCGGAGACAGCGCAATCAAGTTGCCGGTATCACATCCGCCAGGGGAAGCAAGCTTAAAGCCGCTGGTGCTCCAGGACTGCGGCCACTTGGCACAGCGGAGGCAGCACGGACAATCGACGTAATCGCTGCACCTGCTATCTTTCCAAGTTGGCATTTTTTTTTTCGTGCAGTATCTCTTTCAACCCAAAATATTTCTGTTCACGCTGCCTTGACTGCTGCCAGGTTCTTAGCATTTTTTTTCTCTTAACCATTTACCTTTGTTGTACCGTGGCTGATGCTGCTCGGTTCCAGGAGGAGCTAAGAAAAGAAATGAATGACTTTATGGCAAGGTTGGAGAGTGAATTACGCAAAGAAATCCGCGAACTTAAGTCAAGCTTCGAATGGAGCTTGGAATTTGATATAGTAAAGAAGGAACGTGATGAGATTATGCAAAAAAACACATCAATCAAAAAACTGATGAGAAGCTTGTTTTGGACTGCGAAGCCCTTCAAACGCAAGCGTTTAAGCTTGAGCAAAGCATCACTGCCTCCGAGCAGTACTTCAGAAATTGTAACCTCGAGGTGAAGGGTTTGCCTTTCACTCAGGGTGAAAGCATTCCTGACACCCTGACTGAGATTGGTAGACATGTTGGTGAGCCCATTTCGAAGTCAGATGTTGACGTCTGTCACCGTGTTCCAGCGAAAAACTCCAACGTTGCTCCTAACATTGTTGACCAGGTCAAATGTCGACCTAAGCATGACACTGTACTCGAGAAGGCAAGAAAGCTGAAACTTTCGACGCGTGACTTTGGCCATCAGTCTAGCGAACCTGTGTTCATCAACGAGCACCTTTGTTTTGGCATAAAACAGTTGCTCAGAATGGCAAACACGCAAAAAATGCGAAAAACTGGCGCTTTGCTTGGACACGTAGTATCAAGGTCTATGCGCGAAAATAGGAAAAATCTCCTGTCTTGCACATCCGTAGCGCGCGTGACGTAGAAAAGATTGTTTAAAGTGTTCCGGTTTTCATGAGCCTGTGTTCCAGTTTTCATGATGAACGCGTCACCGCGAGATGTCAGCAACATAATTAAAATCAACTCCGATGTATGTTTTCTTGCCTACAGGTTAACATTCGTTCGGCTAGACACAAAGAAGACGAGTTATGAGTTTTCTAGACGAGTTTAGTTTCCAGTTCGACGCTATCATGTTGACTGAAACATGGTATACATGTGGCGAAGAAATTTACAAACCGGACGGATATCAGAGGTTCCTTGTAAATCGATCCCGTAGGATGGGTAGTGGGCTTGCTATCTTGGTTAAAAATATGTTCAGCTGTGAAGATCTTTCGGAATTTTCGTTTATTAGCAACGAAGTTAGATGTTTAACTTTGTTATCACACAATTATATTTGTTCCGCAGTGTACTGACCCCTTATTGCCGACATAAATGCCTTTATTGAATTTCTAGGCCGCCTCTTCAGCTAAGTAAGCGACAAGTTCAATTTAATTCTTGGGGGCGACTTTAACATTGATCGCCTGCAACGATCTCCTGCACAGGAAGCTCTTTTAATAACTGGGGAATCGTGTGGTAATTGTAAGGTGAAGAGTTCAGGAGGAGACAGTTGAGGTTCAACAGCAAATTTTGGTCCCAGCTTCAGGGTGTCTCTCACATACCCAGGTCTGCTCCTGTCTCCTGACTGCGCTCAACCATTCTCTCGCAGTTACACGATGTGCCCACCGCTGGTCATTTGGGTGTCTCCCGTACGTACGAGCGTGTGCGCATGTGATTTTTCTGGCCTATGCTATATGGCTCTGTTCGGAGGTACGTCGCTGCCTGCGAACTTTGCCAACGCCGCAAAAGCCTCCGTTGTGTCCCGTTGGGCACCTTGAGCCTATCGATATCCCCATAAGCCGGTTCACCGCGTCGGCCGGGACCTCCATGGCCCCTTTCCTACTTCATCGTCTGGCAACAAATGGGTGGCCGTTACGATGGACTATACCACGCGTTATGCCATAATGCGGGCCCTACCTACCAACTGCGCAACTGATCCTACAGCACGGTGCCCCACGCTACCTACTCATTGATAGAGGCCACTGTTTTCTTTCTAAAGTTGTCGACGACATTCTTCAATCTTGCTCCATGTCCCACAAGTTCACGATGCATACCACCAATAGACAAATGGACTTACTGAGCGGACATGCTCTCCATGTACGTGTCTGATGATCACCGGGATTGGGACTGCACTTTACGCTTCGTGACATTTACATACAACTTGTCGCGTCATAATAAAACTGGTTACTCTCCGTTATATCTGCTATATGGCCGTGACCTATTCCTATCGTGTGACTCGCTGCTCCCTTCCGATGCCGACACTACCACGTTCTATGCTGAAGAAGCCATTGTTCACGCGGCTACAGCACGTCGCATTGCCCGTGACAGTCTTCTGGCGTGTCGGACTATCGAAAAGCACAGTTACGACAGTCGTCGTCGGGGCGTTCATTTCAGCACTGGGTCACTTGTTCTGCTTTGTAAAGCCCATCAGTTTTGATGTTTCCGCCACCCCGCTCTCCCCGACATTTCCTCCTCCACGTCTCCTGTCGCCCCAACGTTGTGTCGCCCCAGCCTCCTCCACTCGCCCATTGGCCAATCTGTGTCACGTGGAACCAAGCGCCGCGCTTTTGTATATTCTTTTAGCGCGCTCCAACCGCTATTGTTGGTCCTGCGCGACGAAAGTACGCGCAACGTACTGATCGAGTCCGTTAGCGGAACAAATCGAGTGTGTTAGAGACGAGAACTTAATTGTGATGCCGTGCTGCTGCGCCTTCGGTTACCGCAACCGACACAGCGATGGCAACAGGCTCCTTTCGTTACCCTCCGTGAGAAAGACACGCAAGAAGAAGAAATGTGCGGATAAATAGGATCGGGCGCGCTGACTTCGAGGAAGTGGCAAAAAACGCGCGGCTTTGTGAAGTGCCACGGTTCCTCACAACCTCTTCTTCTGAGCCTAGTTGACGCCTGCTGCTTCGAAAAAGTGTATGTGTTCATGCTGTGCGTGCTTTCAGCTTGTTTAAGTTGACTTTTCTTTTTCCAAATGTGCTCTCTTTGTTTCATGTAGTTTCGCCTTGTGGCGAAAGTGCACGCATCTGCACCTTGCCTTTGCCATAAAACGGACTTTATTCATGCTTTTTATGAGCTCGACCAGAGGTTAGCAAATTCTCGACGCTTTTGCAAGGCTCACCATGATTTACGGATGCCGTCTTCTAGCTTCGAATGTACACCCGCATGTATTGACTTGCCTTTCGGTGATTAATCTGTTTGGCGACGCGAAGTGACTAAAGCTACGAGGGAGGTCGTAGTGAATTGCCACAGACAACTTTAGTTAGCTCGCCTGGGGATATTACACGTGCACATTGATCGTAGTTGTACATGAGTCCGTAAATTCCTCGTTGGCGTTTCGTAATTTTCGCCCGAGCGCGGTTGTGCGCTGGATTGCATTTCTTTATGAGATTTTATTTACTGGTTGTAACAACGTGTCATTATTTCGTAATATTGACGGCACCTCCAGGGCACTAAAGTGGCAACGGGAACACGCGTCCTCAATATTTGACGCATGAGCAGCGGCTACAGGAAGGTTTTGTGTTTATGATTGTAATGGCCAAAAACGCCGCAAGGGACAGTAGGCCCGCTGATTAACATTCTTGCAGCTTAACGTTAACATTCCTATGCGTCCGATTTATTTAATGGGTATCGCATGCGTCATATGCACCTCTATCTGAACCTACGAAACCACGTGCACACACTTTCATGCTCTCATAACCTGAACTTCTGCTAATTACGCGCATGTTTGAGCACACCACGTGCAAGCGTCGTGTTTCAGCAACACGAACTCTCAGCGTGTACGTGCTTTACGGCTTAAATAGTGGTTCTTTTCTTTTTTTTTCCGCAATTCCAACACGACATTCTTAAGGCCAGTTACCGACTGACGAAGCAAGATCTCAATTGAAAAAACTTCTCCCCAGGGCTCCAACGAACGTTTCCGCGGATTTCCTCCAGTAGCGCGTTAGCCATCGTCTGCTACCGCAGGATGGATGAGCGCTTCTTTAGAACGGGGCGCTGCGTTGCGCCACCATGCTCTTGCTATTATACTGCCTAATTTCCTACCTAGGTTAAACAATAAAAAAAGTATAAAAAGCACTATGAACTACCACACCCAAATTTTCTGATCCCCTATTGCGAATTGTGCTTTTGTGCAACTCCGTCTTTTGCCGTTTCCCTGCTTTTCTTCCTCCAATCCTCCAATCGCCTCTTACTAATGTCTATTTCGGACATGTTGGCTTTACCACTGCTCCCGCTGAATCCAAGGGCTTCAAGGAGGCCAGTGGTGCCTACATCAACCGCTGGGTAGACGTCTTCACATTCTAATAAAACATGTTCCATAGTTTCCCTGGCTTTATCGCAGCAAGCACACTCTTCTTCTTCCTTCTAGTATGTCGCTTTAGAGGTGACTGTTCTCAGGCATCCCGATCTCGCATCGAAAAGTAATGAGCTTCCCTTAGAGTTATCCTAAATGGTTTCTTTCATCATTTCGTTTTTTCCTCTTAAGTTGTTACTCATGGCAGGTTTCTTTTCCATTGCCGCCACACATGAGATTATTTCAGCCTCTCGGACTTTCCGCTTGACCTTCTTTGGTGCTGTGTTGCCCACCCTACAGGCTACATACTTGCTGGTAAGCTTTCTACTTCTTTTTATCCACCGTGAATCAATGTTTTTCCTGTTCAGATACCTGAACACTCTCCCAGCCTATTCACTTTCTTCCATATTCCTCATCCGTTTTTCATACTCAATTTTGCTGCGAGCGTCCCTCACTTCAAAACTAGTCCAGTCCATATCACCCTGCACAGCTTCTTTCGCAGTCTTCCCGTGAGCGCCCGAAGCGAGGCGTCCCAGTGACCTTTGTTTCCCATCGAGTCCTGATTGTACCTCTGATTTAAAGCAAACCGCATTTACAAAAGTAAGTCCTGGAACGATAACATATTTCCACATACCCTGCAGCACCTCGTACCTATCGTATCCCCATCGAGCTGTGTGCTTCATTATGGCTGTTTTTCTCTGCCGCTTCACTGTTGTTTCTTCCTGGGTTTCCATATATCTATTGCCTTCGTTTATCGATATACTAAGGTATATATATTCTCTTACCCGAGGTATTTCCTGGCCCTGTATTGCCACTGGCTGTTCACTGTTTTCATTGAATGCCGTAACACCTGATTTTATAACACTGAATTTCAAACCTAAATTGTTGCCTTCCTGTCCCCAGATATTAACCAGATGTTGCATATCATTTTGCTTCTTAGCTACCAAAACAATGTTGTCCCCATAAAATAAACCTGGTAGCTGCTGCTCTACTACTATACCCGCCTGTGTGTATGAGAGTTAAACCCGATATTACTTCCTTCTAGCGTCCTCTCTTTCCTCACCATGTACATCATAAACAGCAGCGGGGATAAAGGGCACCCCTGCCTCAGTCCCTTGTTGACACGAACTTTCTCCTCGCTCCTCATCCCTTCCCACTCAACGCAAACGGTTTTTTCCAGGTGAATCTCTCTGAAAAGCTGTAGACAATCGTCACCTAAGCCTTTCCCTTCCGGAATATCCCACAAAATGTTGTGGTCTACGTTGTCATAGGCTCCTGTAATATCTAAAAAGGCTACATACAACAGTCTCCTTTCTGCTTTTGATATTTCAATACATTGAGTAAGAACAAAGAAGTTATCATCCAAACGCCTACCTATTATGAAGCCATTCTGAAGCTCTCCCAAAATGCTATTATTCTCTGCCCATGCTTGAAGCTTTAATTTGATTGCCTGCATTGCTAGCCTGTATATTACCGATGTATTGGTCAACGGTCTATACGAGTGAATTCTGTCCTTCTCCCCCTTACCTTTATAAATTAAATAATTTTACTTTGTCGCAAACTGCCTGGTATTCGTGTATCTTTTAAAGTTATTTCACTGCTTTCACGAGAGCTTCCTTACTTTTTGGTCCTAATTCATTTATCAGCCTAATGGAACCTCGTCTGTCCCTGGGGCTGTGCGTTTAGGAATATTCTCTTCCACTTTCTTCCAGTTGAAATTTGTCAGCACGAGCTCCTTCTTCACTTGGGTCTCTTTCATGCTCTTTTTTTCTACAAATACAACCTCGTCATTGCCTTGGAAAGATTCGGCGGTTACTTTTCGGATGTAATTTATTGCCGCTTCTCCTTCTAGTCTGTTTTCATCTTCGTCTAGCATATGTTGTTGTATTGTTGATGACTTCCCGCCTAATATTTTTATGTGATTCCAAAATATTCTAGGTCCGGCCTTCTTTTTCTCACGTATTTCTGATAACCAACGTTCATCTTCACCTTTTTATTTCGCTTGCACCAGTATAAGAGCCATAAACCTTTTCTCCCGGTATATTTCCCATTTACTGGTTACTACCTCCTGCGGCAACTGCGCCTTCTTTGCCTGTATGTGCTCCCGAGATGCTTTCTGTCGTTCGGCGATCGCTTCTTGTATCTCCTTGTTCCACCAGCCTTACTGTTTCTTTTTTCCTTTCCAACGAACACGTTGTTTCTATTTCCGTATTACTGTCGTTATTACACTGAGTAGCTTACCATATTTCCGCTGTTTACTCTACCATTTGCCAAGTTCTTCCTTTACTCTAGTGACTATACATGCAATTAATTCAGCATTCCAATTTGGACTGGCCATTCGCGCTCCTTGCTCTTTTTCCCAAATACATATCCCATGTTCAAAACGATGCGTTTATGGTCACTCGCTATGTTGCTAAACCCTTCCTCATCGATGACCATTTCTCTCAACTTATCATGAATTCCTTCTGTCATCAGACAGTAATCAATGGTCGATTGCCGGTTTCCCACTTCCCACGTGATCTGCCCTTCACACTTAGGCCCTGTATTCACGATAACCAGGTTATGTTGCTCACAAAGTTCTACCATTGACTTCCTGTTGTCGTTATAGCCATCTAAATCCTGTATGTGGGCATTCATGTCCCCTAATCGGACAATTTCAGCACCTTTCCCGAAACCCTTAATATCAGTACTTATGCATTCCACTAACTCTTTATTCTTTTCTGTGCAATTTTTCCCGCTCCACAAATACGGACCAGCATGGGCGCATAGGCAGAGCCAGCATGGGCGGCGCCACCGTCGAAGCCGCGCCGAGCGGAGGACGAGGCAAGTGGGTGGTGCTACTTTTGGAGATTAAGGGGTTTTACTGCTTTGGTTAACCTAAAGAGGCAGGAATAGGGTTTCCAATTAACCTCCCGTTGCGTCGGTCTTTGCGAAAAACTGCTGCCCCGATACGTCGGATGCTATCACGTTCTTCGTGAAGTCACCAGCCTCACATATCAGGTATCACCTGTGACTGTGACTTCTGTGACTTATGATAAGCTGGAATAAATGTCATGAATAGCATAATTTTCGCACACAAGAAAAAGTATAAAAGACCTTCATTTGAAGCTCCACAGCCACCGTAGTCCTCCACAAAGAAAGCAACAAAATCCCTATAAAGAAAGGCGTCAGTCAGGGAGATACGATATATCCAATGCTATTCACAGCATGTTTACAGGAGGTATTCAGAGGCCTGGAGTGGGAAGAATTGGGGATAAAAGTTGATGGAGAATACCTTAGCAACTTGCGATTCGCTGATGATATTGCCTTGCTTAGTAACTCAGGAGACCAATTGCAATGCATGCTCACTGACCTGGAGAGGCAAAGCAGAAGGGTGGGTCTGAAAATTAATCTGCAGAAAACTAAAGTATTGTTTAACAGTCTCGGAAGAGAACAGCAGTTTACGATAGGTAGCGAAGCACTGGAAGTGGTAAGGGAATACATCTACTTGGGGCAGGTAGTGACCACGGATCCGGATCATGAGACTGAAATAACCAGAAGAATAAGAATGGGTTGGGGTGCGTTTGGCAGGCACTCTCAAATCATGAACAGCAGGTTGCCACTATCCCTCAAAAGGAAAGTGTACAACAGCTGTGTGTTACCAGTACTCACATGTGGGGCAGAAACCTGGAGGCTTACGAAAAGGGTTCTGCTGAAATTGAGGGCGACGCAACGAGCTATGGAAAGAAGAATGATGGGTGTAACGTTAAGGGATAAGAAAAGAGCAGATTGGGTGAGGCAACAAACGCGGGTAAAAGACACCTTAGTTGAAATCAAGAAAAAGAAATGGGCATGGGCCGGACATGTAATGAGGACGGAAGATAACCGATGGTCACTAAGAGTTACGGACTGGATTCCAAGGGAAGGGAAGCGTAGCAGGGGGCGGCAGAAAGTTAGGTGGGCGGATGACATTAAGACGTTTGCAGGGACAACATGGCCACAATTAGTACATGACCGGGGTAGTTGGAGAATTATGGGAGAGGCCTTTGCCCTGCAGTGGGCGTAACTAGGCTGATGATGATGATGATGAATGTAAGCTTAATTGTCTGACGTGATTTGTTTTTCTAGTTGAGGCCTCTCGGTCACCTGGCGATCTTATAAAGGTATTGGTAGTCATTTTAGAGCAACGTACACACGAACACCGCTCCGAAAGCGGTAGCAAAACGCACAAAACCAGCGAGCGAGCATCGCAACGAACACCACCAGCCGCTACCATAGCTACCGTAGTGGCCGTATTGCTCATTGCGTAATTATGATTATATTAGTATTGATTTTGCCAGCGTCATCTCTCGGTTGCATAGTGTAGTTCACAACGCCACCGCTACTCTTATTTCCGTTGTACTGTGGAAGGTGAAGTGGCCCTTCTCTAAGTTTATATAGGTGCAGTCATATAGGTGTTCTGTGATGCAGCGCCGAGTGAGCGTGGGCCGGTGGTGCGTTGTTCTCGATGCCGCCGCGCCTTTGTGCCGCTGGTTGCGGAAAACGCCGAAGACCGTCGGAGATTTCTTCCTTGTGGTTGGGCCTTAAGAATATCGCGTTTCATTGTGCGAGTACTTTACGTCTGGCTTTAGGAGAAACCACATATAACATAAATACCTAATTTCTTCATACGACACGCACCAGAACCGTGACCGACGATATCCAATAAACTTAAGCCGGCTCGGTGATGGGAGGTCTAGGTTTGAAAAGTGCGTATATGTCGTTGAGGATAGACTCAGTAAGACAGCGCGTGTCGAGGACATTCATGTTGTACAATGAAGTGCAAGCGACATAGGTGATCTTTGGGAAATCAACACGCCGGTGAAATTGTGGGCACAGCAAGGTCAGTAAGCCTCGATGGGACGGGTCTGTGCGGGAGTAGCGCCACTCTGTAGGTCTTCCGGCAAGCTATAGAGTGAGAGGCGAACACCAAGACATTTTCATTTACAACTGATGATTGCTATGTCTTTTGTGAACTGATGCCATAGGTTGAATAGATATATGGCGCATGGCTCACTTCGCTAAAAATTTTGGCAGTTCGCAACAAAGAAGGACCGCTAGTCAGTGAACGACTACATCGATGCTGGAACTTCGACGCCAAACCCAGTGTAAAGTCCGAGGAAGCTCGCTGTACATTCGTGTAAAGCAATAACTGTGTTTGGTGGTGCGTGTCGGTATGAGCGTGTGGCATTGAGCGGTACCAGATCCAGTTTCTAATGGTGATTCCTTCGGACCCAAATTATTTAGAGCACCCACTGTGCAACACAAATTAGCTGACCTAAATATAAATGACTAAATGAATGAATATGATACAATAATATGACCTAAATGCATCAATATGATAACTTCAATACGCTCACTCAAAATAAATTCAAATTTTTCCAATTTGCATGGCACTTTCGTGTTTCGCAGGCTTTTTTTCAGGCTTGAAAAGGATTTTATTAGGTAGTAGGTATCTGCAGCAGAATGCTGGAGTGCAAATGTTTCAGGATGGCCAACAATTTCCGCATTGACACTTTTGCTTTGAATAATTCATAGGTTTAATGATTATTCAATTAAGTAATTAGGCAAAATACAAAAATTTACTTGGTACAAGCAACAGCGAACGTTACCTTGGCACTTTTTCTAACCTTCGGCTCAAGTTGTATGGGACACATGGTATACATATGAAATTAATTATGCTTGAAATTGTGAAATCAAATACAGAATAATTGTAGTTAGAAAAATTGTACAGAAGCACTTAATATAGGAAATTGTACAACAATACTGCATAAACTGGCAGGTATAATATTGTCACACACTAGGTCAGTGTAGAAAGCTTCAAATAAGAATTTTTAGAAAATTTGCTTTTTCTTGGCTCAAGCTTCAAGCAATGTCACAAAACAGCATTAGTAAGTACCCTTGAGAGAGAGTTTCCTTTCTTCAAGGTGTTCTTTATTGTGCCTACAAGAACCCGCCGTGGTCGCTCAGTGGATATGGTGTTAGGCTGCTGAGCACGAGGTCGCGGGATCGAATCCCGGCCACGGCGGCTGCTTTTCGATGGGGGCGAAATGCGAAAACACCCGTGTATTTAGATTTAGGTGCACGTTAAAGAACCCCAAGGGGTCGAAATTTCCGGAGTCCTCCGCTACGGCGTGCCTCATAATCAGCAAGTGGTTTTGGCACGTAAAACCCCATAATTTAATTTTTTTTAATTGTGCCTACAAGCATACTTGCAAAATGTGTGAAGCCGCAAGTTGGAGCAGAATTGTGCCTGCAGTTCCGAAAGTGTCAAAATAGAGACAGTGAAAATGACTTTTATTTTCCTAGCTTCAACCATAAATGTCTTTCTTTTTCTTTTTCTCATCGAAGCATGGCACTCAAAGTAATGCACCGATGCAAATTACGCAGGCATGCGTTTGGTCACTTAGCCCTTTAACCATAAATTACGTGCTCTAATCACCATGGAGGTTGTGCCAATAATGCCAATGATGGGTCACACTTGCTGAACCCGATTCTGCATTGCTCTCATTGCCAAAGACAACATGGCACAGTGGAGGCAGCACGGAGAATTGACGTAATCACTGCTTCTGCTATTTCTGCAGCTGCCTTGGAATCTCCCCTAGCGAGGCGACTGTTTTTTTCCAGCGGCGGCTGCTGCTGTTGCTGCAGAAAAGGAACGCCGGAGACAGCGCAATCAAGTTGCCGGTATCACATCCGCCAGGGGAAGCAAGCTTAAAGCCGCTGGTGCTCCAGGACTGCGGCCACTTGGCACAGCGGAGGCAGCACGGACAATCGACGTAATCGCTGCACCTGCTATCTTTCCAAGTTGGCATTTTTTTTTTTCGTGCAGTATCTCTTTCAACCCAAAATATTTCTGTTCACGCTGCCTTGACTGCTGCCAGGTTCTTAGCATTTTTTTTCTCTTAACCATTTACCTTTGTTGTACCGTGGCTGATGCTGCTCGGTTCCAGGAGGAGCTAAGAAAAGAAATGAATGACTTTATGGCAAGGTTGGAGAGTGAATTACGCAAAGAAATCCGCGAACTTAAGTCAAGCTTCGAATGGAGCTTGGAATTTGATATAGTAAAGAAGGAACGTGATGAGATTATGCAAAAAAACACATCAATCAAAAAACTGATGAGAAGCTTGTTTTGGACTGCGAAGCCCTTCAAACGCAAGCGTTTAAGCTTGAGCAAAGCATCACTGCCTCCGAGCAGTACTTCAGAAATTGTAACCTCGAGGTGAAGGGTTTGCCTTTCACTCAGGGTGAAAGCATTCCTGACACCCTGACTGAGATTGGTAGACATGTTGGTGAGCCCATTTCGAAGTCAGATGTTGACGTCTGTCACCGTGTTCCAGCGAAAAACTCCAACGTTGCTCCTAACATTGTTGACCAGGTCAAATGTCGACCTAAGCATGACACTGTACTCGAGAAGGCAAGAAAGCTGAAACTTTCGACGCGTGACTTTGGCCATCAGTCTAGCGAACCTGTGTTCATCAACGAGCACCTTTGTTTTGGCATAAAACAGTTGCTCAGAATGGCAAACACGCAAAAAATGCGAAAAACTGGCGCTTTGCTTGGACACGTAGTATCAAGGTCTATGCGCGAAAATAGGAAAAATCTCCTGTCTTGCACATCCGTAGCGCGCGTGACGTAGAAAAGATTGTTTAAAGTGTTCCGGTTTTCATGAGCCTGTGTTCCAGTTTTCATGATGAACGCGTCACCGCGAGATGTCAGCAACATAATTAAAATCAACTCCGATGTATGTTTTCTTGCCTACAGGTTAACATTCGTTCGGCTAGACACAAAGAAGACGAGTTATGAGTTTTCTAGACGAGTTTAGTTTCCAGTTCGACGCTATCATGTTGACTGAAACATGGTATACATGTGGCGAAGAAATTTACAAACCGGACGGATATCAGAGGTTCCTTGTAAATCGATCCCGTAGGATGGGTAGTGGGCTTGCTATCTTGGTTAAAAATATGTTCAGCTGTGAAGATCTTTCGGAATTTTCGTTTATTAGCAACGAAGTTAGATGTTTAACTTTGTTATCACACAATTATATTTGTTCCGCAGTGTACTGACCCCTTATTGCCGACATAAATGCCTTTATTGAATTTCTAGGCCGCCTCTTCAGCTAAGTAAGCGACAAGTTCAATTTAATTCTTGGGGGCGACTTTAACATTGATCGCCTGCAACGATCTCCTGCACAGGAAGCTCTTTTAATAACTGGGGAATCGTGTGGTAATTGTAAGGTGAAGAGTTCAGGAGGAGACAGTTGAGGTTCAACAGCAAATTTTGGTCCCAGCTTCAGGGTGTCTCTCACATACCCAGGTCTGCTCCTGTCTCCTGACTGCGCTCAACCATTCTCTCGCAGTTACACGATGTGCCCACCGCTGGTCATTTGGGTGTCTCCCGTACGTACGAGCGTGTGCGCATGTGATTTTTCTGGCCTATGCTATATGGCTCTGTTCGGAGGTACGTCGCTGCCTGCGAACTTTGCCAACGCCGCAAAAGCCTCCGTTGTGTCCCGTTGGGCACCTTGAGCCTATCGATATCCCCATAAGCCGGTTCACCGCGTCGGCCGGGACCTCCATGGCCCCTTTCCTACTTCATCGTCTGGCAACAAATGGGTGGCCGTTACGATGGACTATACCACGCGTTATGCCATAATGCGGGCCCTACCTACCAACTGCGCAACTGATCCTACAGCACGGTGCCCCACGCTACCTACTCATTGATAGAGGCCACTGTTTTCTTTCTAAAGTTGTCGACGACATTCTTCAATCTTGCTCCATGTCCCACAAGTTCACGATGCATACCACCAATAGACAAATGGACTTACTGAGCGGACATGCTCTCCATGTACGTGTCTGATGATCACCGGGATTGGGACTGCACTTTACGCTTCGTGACATTTACATACAACTTGTCGCGTCATAATAAAACTGGTTACTCTCCGTTATATCTGCTATATGGCCGTGACCTATTCCTATCGTGTGACTCGCTGCTCCCTTCCGATGCCGACACTACCACGTTCTATGCTGAAGAAGCCATTGTTCACGCGGCTACAGCACGTCGCATTGCCCGTGACAGTCTTCTGGCGTGTCGGACTATCGAAAAGCACAGTTACGACAGTCGTCGTCGGGGCGTTCATTTCAGCACTGGGTCACTTGTTCTGCTTTGTAAAGCCCATCAGTTTTGATGTTTCCGCCACCCCGCTCTCCCCGACATTTCCTCCTCCACGTCTCCTGTCGCCCCAACGTTGTGTCGCCCCAGCCTCCTCCACTCGCCCATTGGCCAATCTGTGTCACGTGGAACCAAGCGCCGCGCTTTTGTATATTCTTTTAGCGCGCTCCAACCGCTATTGTTGGTCCTGCGCGACGAAAGTACGCGCAACGTACTGATCGAGTCCGTTAGCGGAACAAATCGAGTGTGTTAGAGACGAGAACTTAATTGTGATGCCGTGCTGCTGCGCCTTCGTTTACCGCAACCGACACAGCGATGGCAACAGGCTCCTTTCGTTACCCTCCGTGAGAAAGACACGCAAGAAGAAGAAATGTGCGGATAAATAGGATCGGGCGCGCTGACTTCGAGGAAGTGGCAAAAAACGCGCGGCTTTGTGAAGTGCCACGGTTCCTCACAACCTCTTCTTCTGAGCCTAGTTGACGCCTGCTGCTTCGAAAAAGTGTATGTGTTCATGCTGTGCGTGCTTTCAGCTTGTTTAAGTTGACTTTTCTTTTTCCAAATGTGCTCTCTTTGTTTCATGTAGTTTCGCCTTGTGGCGAAAGTGCACGCATCTGCACCTTGCCTTTGCCATAAAACGGACTTTATTCATGCTTTTTATGAGCTCGACCAGAGGTTAGCAAATTCTCGACGCTTTTGCAAGGCTCACCATGATTTACGGATGCCGTCTTCTAGCTTCGAATGTACACCCGCATGTATTGACTTGCCTTTCGGTGATTATTCTGTTTGGCGACGCGAAGTGACTAAAGCTACGAGGGAGGTCGTAGTGAATTGCCACAGACAACTTTAGTTAGCTCGCCTGGGGATATTACACGTGCACATTGATCGTAGTTGTACATGAGTCCGTAAATTCCTCGTTGGCGTTTCGTAATTTTCGCCCGAGCGCGGTTGTGCGCTGGATTGCATTTCTTTATGAGATTTTATTTACTGGTTGTAACAACGTGTCATTATTTCGTAATATTGACGGCACCTCCAGGGCACTAAAGTGGCAACGGGAACACGCGTCCTCAATATTTGACGCATGAGCAGCGGCTACAGGAAGGTTTTGTGTTTATGATTGTAATGGCCAAAAACGCCGCAAGGGACAGTAGGCCCGCTGATTAACATTCTTGCAGCTTAACGTTAACATTCCTATGCGTCCGATTTATTTAATGGGTATCGCATGCGTCATATGCACCTCTATCTGAACCTACGAAACCACGTGCACACACTTTCATGCTCTCATAACCTGAACTTCTGCTAATTACGCGCATGTTTGAGCACACCACGTGCAAGCGTCGTGTTTCAGCAACACGAACTCTCAGCGTGTACGTGCTTTACGGCTTAAATAGTGGTTCTTTTCTTTTTTTTTCCGCAATTCCAACACGACATTCTTAAGGCCAGTTACCGACTGACGAAGCAAGATCTCAATTGAAAAAACTTCTCCCCAGGGCTCCAACGAACGTTTCCGCGGATTTCCTCCAGTAGCGCGTTAGCCATCGTCTGCTACCGCAGGATGGATGAGCGCTTCTTTAGAACGGGGCGCTGCGTTGCGCCACCATGCTCTTGCTATTATACTGCCTAATTTCCTACCTAGGTTAAACAATAAAAAAAGTATAAAAAGCACTATGAACTACCACACCCAAATTTTCTGATCCCCTATTGCGAATTGTGCTTTTGTGCAACTCCGTCTTTTGCCGTTTCCCTGCTTTTCTTCCTCCAATCCTCCAATCGCCTCTTACTAATGTCTATTTCGGACATGTTGGCTTTACCACTGCTTCCGCTGAATCCAAGGGCTTCAAGGAGGCCAGTGGTGCCTACATCAACCGCTGGGTAGACGTCTTCACATTCTAATAAAACATGTTCCATAGTTTCCCTGGCTTTATCGCAGCAAGCACACTCTTCTTCTTCCTTCTAGTATGTCGCTTTAGAGGTGACTGTTCTCAGGCATCCCGATCTCGCATCGAAAAGTAATGAGCTTCCCTTAGAGTTATCCTAAATGGTTTCTTTCATCATTTCGTTTTTTCCTCTTAAGTTGTTACTCATGGCAGGTTTCTTTTCCATTGCCGCCACACATGAGATTATTTCAGCCTCTCGGACTTTCCGCTTGACCTTCTTTGGTGCTGTGTTGCCCACCCTACAGGCTACATACTTGCTGGTAAGCTTTCTACTTCTTTTTCTCCACCGTGAATCAATGTTTTTCCTGTTCAGATACCTGAACACTCTCCCAGCCTATTCACTTTCTTCCATATTCCTCATCCGTTTTTCATACTCAATTTTGCTGCGAGCGTCCCTCACTTCAAAACTAGTCCAGTCCATATCACCCTGCACAGCTTCTTTCGCAGTCTTCCCGTGAGCGCCCGAAGCGAGGCGTCCCAGTGACCTTTGTTTCCCATCGAGTCCTGATTGTACCTCTGATTTAAAGCAAACCGCATTTACAAAAGTAAGTCCTGGAACGATAACATATTTCCACATACCCTGCAGCACCTCGTACCTATCGTATCCCCATCGAGCTGTGTGCTTCATTATGGCTGTTTTTCTCTGCCGCTTCACTGTTGTTTCTTCCTGGGTTTCCATATATCTATTGCCTTCGTTTATCGATATACTAAGGTATATATATTCTCTTACCCGAGGTATTTCCTGGCCCTGTATTGCCACTGGCTGTTCACTGTTTTCATTGAATGCCGTAACACCTGATTTTATAACACTGAATTTCAAACCTAAATTGTTGCCTTCCTGTCCCCAGATATTAACCAGATGTTGCATATCATTTTGCTTCTTAGCTACCAAAACAATGTTGTCCCCATAAAATAAACCTGGTAGCTGCTGCTCTACTACTATACCCGCCTGTGTGTATGAGAGTTAAACCCGATATTACTTCCTTCTAGCGTCCTCTCTTTCCTCACCATGTACATCATAAACAGCAGCGGGGATAAAGGGCACCCCTGCCTCAGTCCCTTGTTGACACGAACTTTCTCCTCGCTCCTCATCCCTTCCCACTCAACGCAAACGGTTTTTTCCAGGTGAATCTCTCTGAAAAGCTGTAGACAATCGTCACCTAAGCCTTTCCCTTCCGGAATATCCCACAAAATGTTGTGGTCTACGTTGTCATAGGCTCCTGTAATATCTAAAAAGGCTACATACAACGGTCTCCTTTCTGCTTTTGATATTTCAATACATTGAGTAAGAACAAAGAAGTTATCATCCAAACGCCTACCTATTATGAAGCCATTCTGAAGCTCTCCCAAAATGCTATTATTCTCTGCCCATGCTTGAAGCTTTAATTTGATTGCCTGCATTGCTAGCCTGTATATTACCGATGTATTGGTCAACGGTCTATACGAGTGAATTCTGTCCTTCTCCCCCTTACCTTTATAAATTAAATAATTTTACTTTGTCGCAAACTGCCTGGTATTCGTGTATCTTTTAAAGTTATTTCACTGCTTTCACGAGAGCTTCCTTACTTTTTGGTCCTAATTCATTTATCAGCCTAATGGAACCTCGTCTGTCCCTGGGGCTGTGCGTTTAGGAATATTCTCTTCCACTTTCTTCCAGTTGAAATTTGTCAGCACGAGCTCCTTCTTCACTTGGGTCTCTTTCATGCTCTTTTTTTCTACAAATACAACCTCGTCATTGCCTTGGAAAGATTCGGCGGTTACTTTTCGGATGTAATTTATTGCCGCTTCTCCTTCTAGTCTGTTTTCATCTTCGTCTAGCATATGTTGTTGTATTGTTGATGACTTCCCGCCTAATATTTTTATGTGATTCCAAAATATTCTAGGTCCGGCCTTCTTTTTCTCACGTATTTCTGATAACCAACGTTCATCTTCACCTTTTTATTTCGCTTGCACCAGTATAAGAGCCATAAACCTTTTCTCCCGGTATATTTCCCATTTACTGGTTACTACCTCCTGCGGCAACTGCGCCTTCTTTGCCTGTATGTGCTCCCGAGATGCTTTCTGTCGTTCGGCGATCGCTTCTTGTATCTCCTTGTTCCACCAGCCTTACTGTTTCTTTTTTCCTTTCCAACGAACACGTTGTTTCTATTTCCGTATTACTGTCGTTATTACACTGAGTAGCTTACCATATTTCCGCTGTTTACTCTACCATTTGCCAAGTTCTTCCTTTACTCTAGTGACTATACATGCAATTAATTCAGCATTCCAATTTGGACTGGCCATTTGCGCTCCTTGCTCTTTTTCCCAAATACATATCCCATGTTCAAAACGATGCGTTTATGGTCACTCGCTATGTTGCTAAACCCTTCCTCATCGATGACCATTTCTCTCAACTTATCATGAATTCCTTCTGTCATCAGACAGTAATCAATGGTCGATTGCCGGTTTCCCACTTCCCACGTGATCTGCCCTTCACACTTAGGCCCTGTATTCACGATAACCAGGTTATGTTGCTCACAAAGTTCTACCATTGACTTCCTGTTGTCGTTATAGCCATCTAAATCCTGTATGTGGGCATTCATGTCCCCTAATCGGACAATTTCAGCACCTTTCCCGAAACCCTTAATATCAGTACTTATGCATTCCACTAACTCTTTATTCTTTTCTGTGCAATTTTTCCCGCTCCACAAATACGGACCAGCATGGGCGCATAGGCAGAGCCAGCATGGGCGGCGCCACCGTCGAAGCCGCGCCGAGCGGAGGACGAGGCAAGTGGGTGGTGCTACTTTTGGAGATTAAGGGGTTTTACTGCTTTGGTTAACCTAAAGAGGCAGGAATAGGGTTTCCAATTAACCTCCCGTTGCGTCGGTCTTTGCGAAAAACTGCTGCCCCGATACGTCGGATGCTATCACGTTCTTCGTGAAGTCACCAGCCTCACATATCAGGTATCACCTGTGACTGTGACTTCTGTGACTTATGATAAGCTGGAATAAATGTCATGAATAGCATAATTTTCGCACACAAGAAAAAGTATAAAAGACCTTCATTTGAAGCTCCACAGCCACCGTAGTCCTCCACAAAGAAAGCAACAAAATCCCTATAAAGAAAGGCGTCAGTCAGGGAGATACGATATATCCAATGCTATTCACAGCATGTTTACAGGAGGTATTCAGAGGCCTGGAGTGGGAAGAATTGGGGATAAAAGTGGATGGAGAATACCTTAGCAACTTGCGATTCGCTGATGATATTGCCTTGCTTAGTAACTCAGGAGACCAATTGCAATGCATGCTCACTGACCTGGAGAGGCAAAGCAGAAGGGTGGGTCTGAAAATTAATCTGCAGAAAACTAAAGTATTGTTTAACAGTCTCGGAAGAGAACAGCAGTTTACGATAGGTAGCGAAGCACTGGAAGTGGTAAGGGAATACATCTACTTGGGGCAGGTAGTGACCACGGATCCGGATCATGAGACTGAAATAACCAGAAGAATAAGAATGGGTTGGGGTGCGTTTGGCAGGCACTCTCAAATCATGAACAGCAGGTTGCCACTATCCCTCAAAAGGAAAGTGTACAACAGCTGTGTGTTACCAGTACTCACATATGGGGCAGAAACCTGGAGGCTTACGAAAAGGGTTCTGCTGAAATTGAGGGCGACGCAACGAGCTATGGAAAGAAGAATGATGGGTGTAACGTTAAGGGATAAGAAAAGAGCAGATTGGGTGAGGCAACAAACGCGGGTAAAAGACACCTTAGTTGAAATCAAGAAAAAGAAATGGGCATGGGCCGGACATGTAATGAGGACGGAAGATAACCGATGGTCACTAAGAGTTACGGACTGGATTCCAAGGGAAGGGAAGCGTAGCAGGGGGCGGCAGAAAGTTAGGTGGGCGGATGACACTAAGACGTTTGCAGGGACAACATGGCCACAATTAGTACATGACCGGGGTAGTTGGAGAATTATGGGAGAGGCCTTTGCCCTGCAGTGGGCGTAACTAGGCTGATGATGATGATGATGAATGTAAGCTTAATTGTCTGACGTGATTTGTTTTTCTAGTTGAGGCCTCTCGGTCACCTGGCGATCTTATAAAGGTATTGGTAGTCATTTTAGAGCAACGTACACACGAACACCGCTCCGAAAGCGGTAGCAAAACGCACAAAACCAGCGAGCGAGCATCGCAACGAACACCACCAGCCGCTACCATAGCTACCGTAGTGGCCGTATTGCTCATTGCGTAATTATGATTATATTAGTATTGATTTTGCCAGCGTCATCTCTCGGTTGCATAGTGTAGTTCACAACGCCACCGCTACTCTTATTTCCGTTGTACTGTGGAAGGTGAAGTGGCCCTTCTCTAAGTTTATATAGGTGCAGTCATATAGGTGTTCTGTGATGCAGCGCCGAGTGAGCGTGGGCCGGTGGTGCGTTGTTCTCGATGCCGCCGCGCCTTTGTGCCGCTGGTTGCGGAAAACGCCGAAGACCGTCGGAGATTTCTTCCTTGTGGTTGGGCCTTAAGAATATCGCGTTTCATTGTGCGAGTACTTTACGTCTGGCTTTAGGAGAAACCACATATAACATAAGTACCTAATTTCTTCATACGACACGCACCAGAACCGTGACCGACGATATCCAATAAACTTAAGCCGGCTCGGTGATGGGAGGTCTAGGTTTGAAAAGTGCGTATATGTCGTTGAGGATAGACTCAGTAAGACAGCGCGTGTCGAGGACATTCATGTTGTACAATGAAGTGCAAGCGACATAGGTGATCTTTGGGAAATCAACACGCCGGTGAAATTGTGGGCACAGCAAGGTCAGTAAGCCTCGATGGGACGGGTCTGTGCGGGAGTAGCGCCACTCTGTAGGTCTTCCGGCAAGCTATAGAGTGAGAGGCGAACACCAAGACATTTTCATTTACAACTGATGATTGCTATGTCTTTTGTGAACTGATGCCATAGGTTGAATAGATATATGGCGCATGGCTCACTTCGCTAAAAATTTTGGCAGTTCGCAACAAAGAAGGACCGCTAGTCAGTGAACGACTACATCGATGCTGGAACTTCGACGCCAAACCCAGTGTAAAGTCCGAGGAAGCTCGCTGTACATTCGTGTAAAGCAATAACTGTGTTTGGTGGTGCGTGTCGGTATGAGCGTGTGGCATTGAGCGGTACCAGATCCAGTTTCTAATGGTGATTCCTTCGGTCCCAAATTATTTAGAGCACCCACTGTGCAACACAAATTAGCTGACCTAAATATAAATGACTAAATGAATGAATATGATACAATAATATGACCTAAATGCATCAATATGATAACTTCAATACGCTCACTCAAAATAAATTCAAATTTTTCCAATTTGCATGGCACTTTCGTGTTTCGCAGGCTTTTTTTCAGGCTTGAAAAGGATTTTATTAGGTAGTAGGTATCTGCAGCAGAATGCTGGAGTGCAAATGTTTCAGGATGGCCAACAATTTCCGCATTGACACTTTTGCTTTGAATAATTCATAGGTTTAATGATTATTCAATTAAGTAATTAGGCAAAATACAAAAATTTACTTGGTACAAGCAACAGCGAACGTTACCTTGGCACTTTTTCTAACCTTCGGCTCAAGTTGTATGGGACACATGGTATACATATGAAATTAATTATGCTTGAAATTGTGAAATCAAATACAGAATAATTGTAGTTAGAAAAATTGTACAGAAGCACTTAATATAGGAAATTGTACAACAATACTGCATAAACTGGCAGGTATAATATTGTCACACACTAGGTCAGTGTAGAAAGCTTCAAATAAGAATTTTTAGAAAATTTGCTTTTTCTTGGCTCAAGCTTCAAGCAATGTCACAAAACAGCATTAGTAAGTACCCTTGAGAGAGAGTTTCCTTTCTTCAAGGTGTTCTTTATTGTGCCTACAAGAACCCGCCGTGGTCGCTCAGTGGATATGGTGTTAGGCTGCTGAGCACGAGGTCGCGGGATCGAATCCCGGCCACGGCGGCTGCTTTTCGATGGGGGCGAAATGCGAAAACACCCGTGTATTTAGATTTAGGTGCACGTTAAAGAACCCCAAGGGGTCGAAATTTCCGGAGTCCTCCGCTACGGCGTGCCTCATAATCAGCAAGTGGTTTTGGCACGTAAAACCCCATAATTTAATTTTTTTTAATTGTGCCTACAAGCATACTTGCAAAATGTGTGAAGCCGCAAGTTGGAGCAGAATTGTGCCTGCAGTTCCGAAAGTGTCAAAATAGAGACAGTGAAAATGACTTTTGTTTTCCTAGCTTCAACCATAAATGTCTTTCTTTTTCTTTTTCTCATCGAAGCATGGCACTCAAAGTAATGCACCGATGCAAATTACGCAGGCATGCGTTTGGTCACTTAGCCCTTTAACCATAAATTACGTGCTCTAATCACCATGGAGGTTGTGCCAATAATGCCAATGATGGGTCACACTTGCTGAACCCGATTCTGCATTGCTCTCATTGCCAAAGACAACATGGCACAGTGGAGGCAGCACGGAGAATTGACGTAATCACTGCTTCTGCTATTTCTGCAGCTGCCTTGGAATCTCCCCTAGCGAGGCGACTGTTTTTTTCCAGCGGCGGCTGCTGCTGTTGCTGCAGAAAAGGAACGCCGGAGACAGCGCAATCAAGTTGCCGGTATCACATCCGCCAGGGGAAGCAAGCTTAAAGCCGCTGGTGCTCCAGGACTGCGGCCACTTGGCACAGCGGAGGCAGCACGGACAATCGACGTAATCGCTGCACCTGCTATCTTTCCAAGTTGGCATTTTTTTTTCGTGCAGTATCTCTTTCAACCCAAAATATTTCTGTTCACGCTGCCTTGACTGCTGCCAGGTTCTTAGCATTTTTTTTCTCTTAACCATTTACCTTTGTTGTACCGTGGCTGATGCTGCTCGGTTCCAGGAGGAGCTAAGAAAAGAAATGAATGACTTTATGGCAAGGTTGGAGAGTGAATTACGCAAAGAAATCCGCGAACTTAAGTCAAGCTTCGAATGGAGCTTGGAATTTGATATAGTAAAGAAGGAACGTGATGAGATTATGCAAAAAAACACATCAATCAAAAAACTGATGAGAAGCTTGTTTTGGACTGCGAAGCCCTTCAAACGCAAGCGTTTAAGCTTGAGCAAAGCATCACTGCCTCCGAGCAGTACTTCAGAAATTGTAACCTCGAGGTGAAGGGTTTGCCTTTCACTCAGGGTGAAAGCATTCCTGACACCCTGACTGAGATTGGTAGACATGTTGGTGAGCCCATTTCGAAGTCAGATGTTGACGTCTGTCACCGTGTTCCAGCGAAAAACTCCAACGTTGCTCCTAACATTGTTGACCAGGTCAAATGTCGACCTAAGCATGACACTGTACTCGAGAAGGCAAGAAAGCTGAAACTTTCGACGCGTGACTTTGGCCATCAGTCTAGCGAACCTGTGTTCATCAACGAGCACCTTTGTTTTGGCATAAAACAGTTGCTCAGAATGGCAAACACGCAAAAAATGCGAAAAACTGGCGCTTTGCTTGGACACGTAGTATCAAGGTCTATGCGCGAAAATAGGAAAAATCTCCTGTCTTGCACATCCGTAGCGCGCGTGACGTAGAAAAGATTGTTTAAAGTGTTCCGGTTTTCATGAGCCTGTGTTCCAGTTTTCATGATGAACGCGTCACCGCGAGATGTCAGCAACATAATTAAAATCAACTCCGATGTATGTTTTCTTGCCTACAGGTTAACATTCGTTCGGCTGGACACAAAGAAGACGAGTTATGAGTTTTCTAGACGAGTTTAGTTTCCAGTTCGACGCTATCATGTTGACTGAAACATGGTATACATGTGGCGAAGAAATTTACAAACCGGACGGATATCAGAGGTTCCTTGTAAATCGATCCCGTAGGATGGGTAGTGGGCTTGCTATCTTGGTTAAAAATATGTTCAGCTGTGAAGATCTTTCGGAATTTTCGTTTATTAGCAACGAAGTTAGATGTTTAACTTTGTTATCACACAATTATATTTGTTCCGCAGTGTACTGACCCCTTATTGCCGACATAAATGCCTTTATTGAATTTCTAGGCCGCCTCTTCAGCTAAGTAAGCGACAAGTTCAATTTAATTCTTGGGGGCGACTTTAACATTGATCGCCTGCAACGATCTCCTGCACAGGAAGCTCTTTTAATAACTGGGGAATCGTGTGGTAATTGTAAGGTGAAGAGTTCAGGAGGAGACAGTTGAGGTTCAACAGCAAATTTTGGTCCCAGCTTCAGGGTGTCTCTCACATACCCAGGTCTGCTCCTGTCTCCTGACTGCGCTCAACCATTCTCTCGCAGTTACACGATGTGCCCACCGCTGGTCATTTGGGTGTCTCCCGTACGTACGAGCGTGTGCGCATGTGATTTTTCTGGCCTATGCTATATGGCTCTGTTCGGAGGTACGTCGCTGCCTGCGAACTTTGCCAACGCCGCAAAAGCCTCCGTTGTGTCCCGTTGGGCACCTTGAGCCTATCGATATCCCCATAAGCCGGTTCACCGCGTCGGCCGGGACCTCCATGGCCCCTTTCCTACTTCATCGTCTGGCAACAAATGGGTGGCCGTTACGATGGACTATACCACGCGTTATGCCATAATGCGGGCCCTACCTACCAACTGCGCAACTGATCCTACAGCACGGTGCCCCACGCTACCTACTCATTGATAGAGGCCACTGTTTTCTTTCTAAAGTTGTCGACGACATTCTTCAATCTTGCTCCATGTCCCACAAGTTCACGATGCATACCACCAATAGACAAATGGACTTACTGAGCGGACATGCTCTCCATGTACGTGTCTGATGATCACCGGGATTGGGACTGCACTTTACGCTTCGTGACATTTACATACAACTTGTCGCGTCATAATAAAACTGGTTACTCTCCGTTATATCTGCTATATGGCCGTGACCTATTCCTATCGTGTGACTCGCTGCTCCCTTCCGATGCCGACACTACCACGTTCTATGCTGAAGAAGCCATTGTTCACGCGGCTACAGCACGTCGCATTGCCCGTGACAGTCTTCTGGCGTGTCGGACTATCGAAAAGCACAGTTACGACAGTCGTCGTCGGGGCGTTCATTTCAGCACTGGGTCACTTGTTCTGCTTTGTAAAGCCCATCAGTTTTGATGTTTCCGCCACCCCGCTCTCCCCGACATTTCCTCCTCCACGTCTCCTGTCGCCCCAACGTTGTGTCGCCCAAGCCTCCTCCACTCGCCCATTGGCCAATCTGTGTCACGTGGAACCAAGCGCCGCGCTTTTGTATATTCTTTTAGCGCGCTCCAACCGCTATTGTTGGTCCTGCGCGACGAAAGTACGCGCAACGTACTGATCGAGTCCGTTAGCGGAACAAATCGAGTGTGTTAGAGACGAGAACTTAATTGTGATGCCGTGCTGCTGCGCCTTCGGTTACCGCAACCGACACAGCGATGGCAACAGGCTCCTTTCGTTACCCTCCGTGAGAAAGACACGCAAGAAGAAGAAATGTGCGGATAAATAGGATCGGGCGCGCTGACTTCGAGGAAGTGGCAAAAAACGCGCGGCTTTGTGAAGTGCCACGGTTCCTCACAACCTCTTCTTCTGAGCCTAGTTGACGCCTGCTGCTTCGAAAAAGTGTATGTGTTCATGCTGTGCGTGCTTTCAGCTTGTTTAAGTTGACTTTTCTTTTTCCAAATGTGCTCTCTTTGTTTCATGTAGTTTCGCCTTGTGGCGAAAGTGCACGCATCTGCACCTTGCCTTTGCCATAAAACGGACTTTATTCATGCTTTTTATGAGCTCGACCAGAGGTTAGCAAATTCTCGACGCTTTTGCAAGGCTCACCATGATTTACGGATGCCGTCTTCTAGCTTCGAATGTACACCCGCATGTATTGACTTGCCTTTCGGTGATTAATCTGTTTGGCGACGCGAAGTGACTAAAGCTACGAGGGAGGTCGTAGTGAATTGCCACAGACAACTTTAGTTAGCTCGCCTGGGGATATTACACGTGCACATTGATCGTAGTTGTACATGAGTCCGTAAATTCCTCGTTGGCGTTTCGTAATTTTCGCCCGAGCGCGGTTGTGCGCTGGATTGCATTTCTTTATGAGATTTTATTTACTGGTTGTAACAACGTGTCATTATTTCGTAATATTGACGGCACCTCCAGGGCACTAAAGTGGCAACGGGAACACGCGTCCTCAATATTTGACGCATGAGCAGCGGCTACAGGAAGGTTTTGTGTTTATGATTGTAATGGCCAAAAACGCCGCAAGGGACAGTAGGCCCGCTGATTAACATTCTTGCAGCTTAACGTTAACATTCCTATGCGTCCGATTTATTTAATGGGTATCGCATGCGTCATATGCACCTCTATCTTAACCTACGAAACCACGTGCACACACTTTCATGCTGTCATAACCTGAACTTCTGCTAATTACGCGCATGTTTGAGCACACCACGTGCAAGCGTCGTGTTTCAGCAACACGAACTCTCAGCGTGTACGTGCTTTACGGCTTAAATAGTGGTTCTTTTCTTTTTTTTTCCGCAATTCCAACACGACATTCTTAAGGCCAGTTACCGACTGACGAAGCAAGATCTCAATTGAAAAAACTTCTCCCCAGGGCTCCAACGAACGTTTCCGCGGATTTCCTCCAGTAGCGCGTTAGCCATCGTCTGCTACCGCAGGATGGATGAGCGCTTCTTTAGAACGGGGCGCTGCGTTGCGCCACCACGCTCTTGCTATTATACTGCCTAATTTCCTACCTAGGTTAAACAATAAAAAAAGTATAAAAAGCACTATGAACTACCACACCCAAATTTTCTGATCCCCTATTGCGAATTGTGCTTTTGTGCAACTCCGTCTTTTGTCGTTTCCCTGCTTTTCTTCCTCCAATCCTCCAATCGCCTCTTACTAATGTCTATTTCGGACATGTTGGCTTTACCACTGCTCCCGCTGAATCCAAGGGCTTCAAGGAGGCCAGTGGTGCCTACATCAACCACTGGGTAGACGTCTTCACATTCTAATAAAACATGTTCCATAGTTTCCCTGGCTTTATCGCAGCAAGCACACTCTTCTTCTTCCTTCTAGTATGTCGCTTTAGAGGTGACTGTTCTCAGGCATCCCGATCTCGCATCGAAAAGTAATGAGCTTCCCTTAGAGTTATCCTAAATGGTTTCTTT